>NW_012267380.1:514637-550067 GCF_000151885.1 Dipodomys ordii
AAAAAAAAAAAAAAAGAACAAAAGGAGTAATGTAAGTGATATTTGAGGTTACTTGATTCTCTGGAAATTTTTTTTTTTTGGTCCATCTTGGGGCTTGAACTCAGGGCCTGGACACTGTCCCTGAGCTTTTGCTCAAGGCTAATGCTCTACCACTTGAGCCATACTGACAGTTCCAGCTTCTTCTGTTTATACTGAGGAATTGAACCCAGGGCTTCGTGCGTGCTAGGCAAGCACTCTACCGCTAAACCGAATTCCCAGCCCTGTGAAGATGTTAGTGTATGGATTCAAGTATAGACTATGTCGTCAGGCTCCAGTGGCTCACGCCTGTAATACTAGCTACTTGGGAGGCTAAGATCTGAGGATTGAGGGTCAAAGCTACTCTGGGCAGAAAAGTCTGTGAGACTCTTTTTTTTCTTTAATTTTTTTTTGTTGGTTGTGGGGCCTGAACTCTGGGCCTGAGCACTGTCCCTCAGCTCTTCAGCTCAAGGCTAGCTCTTTACCACTAGAGCCACAGTGCCACTTCTGGCTTTTTCTTCTTATGTGGTGCTGAGGAATTGAACTCAGGGCCTCACGCAGGCAAGGCAAGTGCTCTACCACTGAGCCACATTCCCAGCCCCTAGATGATGTTTTTTACGCTTTCAGTTTTGTTGGTGTTAGTGACTGGTTAATAAAAACAACCTAAAATTTGAGTTTTATATTTTATGACATACACAAAAAAGTAACCAGTCTGGGTGTCAGCAAATGAAGAGAAGTAGAAGATGCCAACAATTAAGGAGGTGCTAGCTTGGCCTGGGGCCATGCATGTGGTCCAGAGGGTGCCACCCTCCTAGCCCCTCAGCTCCTTTAAGAGAACCATAAACCAAAGCTGCCTCCTTCCCCCCCCTCTGCCCCGCCCACCTCCCTTCCCACTACCTCCCTCCCCCAAGTAGTTAGGGGTGGAGATGGGGTGCCTGCCTGATACTGGCCACAGCCTCCATGACAGTGGTGGCTGGGGCTGGGGCCTCTGTGTTCGTGGATGTGACATCAAGTGCTGCTTGGTGTTTAGTGCTAGGCATTGAACTAGGGAATCTGCTCATTTGTGCATCTTGTTTTTGTGGTATTGGGGTTTGAACTGATTTTTTTTGCAGTCTCATTTATCTTACTGTGCAGAAGTAACTCTTGGTTTATTACAGGTAAAAGGAATCTTAGCAATCTGTAGACTTGTGCCCCCCCTGGTCCTGGGGCTTGACCCTCAGGGTCTGGGTACTGTCTCTTAGCTTCTTTACTCAAGGCTAGCATCCTACCACTTGAGCCACAGTGCCACTTCTGGCTTCTTTCTGGGTAGTTTATTGGAGAAAGAAGTCTCATGGACTTTCCTGCCCAGGATGGCTTTGAACTGTAATCCTTAGATCTCAGCCATTGAGTAGGTCGGAATTCAGGCATCAGCCACTGATACCTGGCTTGAGAACCTGTCTTGGTAGACAGTTGATCTTCAGAGTGTTGGAAGTGTTTGAAGGGTGGGGTGCTGGTGGCTTTACCCCTATAATCCTAGCTACTCAGGAGGCTGAGATCTGAGGATTGGGGTTCAAAGCCAGCCCAGGCAAGAAAGTCAGTGAGACTCTTACCTCCAATAAACCACCAGAAAACCAGAGGTGGAGCTGTGGTCAAAGTGGTAGAGCACTAGTCATGAGCAAAAGAGCTTAATACAGTGCCCAGCCACTGAATTCAAGCCCCACAATCGATAATAAATAAATAAATAAAAAATAAACATTTGAAGGACAAGTTCTGGTGGCCAGCTTCCTGTCGGTGGTGTCTGTGACCTGAGTGACTGGCTGGTATCCCACCACACTGGAGCATGGCAGAGGTGGTATGTGGAGCCCTTTGCGTCCACGCAGTCTTTTTTATGGGCAGGATGAACTTGCTGCACTGAGGCTGCCCAGCACCACAGTTCTGTTCATGCGCTGCTTCTCGTCTGTGCAGCAGGTTTGGGATCAGTGATGGGTTCTAGTACCTTGTTACAGAAAGAAGTGTGGGAACCTTAGCAGGGCAGCTTGCTGTTCTGGATTCAGCTTGCTTACTTGGAAAGTGACAGGGCTAAGAGCTAGAGCTAAAAGTTCTGTGCTGTGTGTTACACATCCAAAAAAAGCAAAGATGCTTGTGCAAAATAATGTGAGGACGGGGGCATGGCTCGTGGCTGAGCGCCTGTGTGGCATGCACCGACCTGACCTGATGCATGTCCGGAGCAGTGCACACGCAGGGAGGTGCACTTGCAGTGACCACCCAGTGCCGCCAGAGCCAGCGGCCTCTGACTCACTGGAAAGTAAAAAGGGTTATTGCTGGCCTTTAGTATTAATAGTAAGGATCAATAATTAAAGCTGTATAGGCAGATGAAAATCTTAGCTGGAATTAATTATTGGCTTGTTTTGAGATGGAGCAGATCAGAGGAGCAGGAACACAGATAAACCTAATCCCTGAAATGGATCTCCACCAGACACACAAGAAGATTTCAAAGAATGGCAGGAGTCTGTTTTCAAAGATAAAAGGCACTGCATCTATTAAACAATAGCTTCTAGAATAAAAGATGAAAATTGAGACAGTGATGGGTCAATTAAGTCCATCTTTGAAACTTGCAAAGGAATAGTAAAATCAGAGCAGGGAATTGAAAGATGACGACAGAAAGTCGCTCCTGGAACGAGGGTGAATAAGCGCAATGTGACGCCAGTGCCGCCCTCAGCAGCTCCTCCTCACCCAGCTTCACCTGCGCGCTGAAGTGCTGCGTGGAAAGTTACAGAAGCATATTTTTGGAATTATATTTTGTATTAATGGCAGCCCCAAGTAGCTGCTGTTGCAGGTGGGACACAGTCCCTCCCTTTGTCAACACTCATGAGAACGCCCTTATCAGATTACGGATGGAGTCTCGTGTTCAAGTTACCTGTGTTTACTTTCATAATGAGCCCAAAGCTCAAGAGTCCTGGTATTGGCAATTTGGAGATGCCAGAGAGAAGCTGGTTCGGTGAAAGTTCTCTATTTGCTGGGGGTGCTAAGATGTATGGTAACAATGAGTCTTCTGGCTGGGTGCTGGTGGCTCATGGCTGTATTCCGCGTGAGGAGGCTGAGATCTCAGGATTACAGTTCAAGCCAGCCTGGGCAGAAAAGTCTGTGAGTCTCTTTAACCACCAGAAAACTGGGAAATGGCACTGTGGCTCAAGTGGTAGAGTGCTTGCCTTGAGCTGAATTGCTGAGGGACATCACCCAGATCCAGAGTTCAAGCCCCACCACCAACCAAAAAAAAAAAAAGAGTAAGTCTTCTATTGGTGAGATCACAAAGGAGAAATGAATTTGTGCTAGCTTTGCTGTGATTCCTCAGAACACCAAGGTCACAGCCACAAGGATACAGGGCCTGGCACAGATGGAGAGGGCATTTAGCTGTGGGTGGAATGCATGGACGGATACATGCCATGACGGCAGGGCAATGCCAGAAAGCCCGCGCTTGTTCCAAGACTTGGGAACCCAAGGAAAGAATGGCTGCCTAGGCTCAGGACTGGGTTCGCACTGGAAAATTGCAGAGCACTGGGTGGGGGGGTGACCAGCCCGGTGACCAGCTAAGGGGCAGAGCTTACAGGCACACTTTTATAAAGTACACTGTGATAACTGAACTTCATTATTAGTTGTTGCTAATTTCTTCCTATGGCTAGTTCAAAAGTGAATATATGCCAGGTCCTGGTAATCCTAGCTTCTCAGGAGACTTGAGATCTGAGCTTCATGGTTGGAAGCCTGCCCTGCCAGGAACATCTGTGAGACTCCCAATCAGCCACCAAAAAACCAGAAGTAGAGCTATGGCTCAAGTGGTGGAGCACTAATCTTGAGCAAAAAGCTAAAGGATGGTGCCCTAGCTGAGCTAAAGCCCCTAGAGCAGGCATAGACACACGAAGTGAGTTTGTATTGGAACAAACTGTGTAGGACACTCATGGTCCCCTGCTGAGAGGGGGGCCCCAGCTGGTTGTGAGCCTGCCTCCCCTGTGGGCAGCTGTCCACTCTTGTCCAGGTGTGTGCTGGACTGAAAGTGCTTATACACATCTTGTGATTTGCTCTCCCCAGCCACTGGACTGGGCTAGGCTCCCAACACAAGTGCAGTAAGGCCTGTGAGTGCTTGTGAGGGGGAGCTTAAAGATGCCTCTGGCTGCAGCTCAAGTCCAGACCAGAGCCAGGCCTTGCTCGAGGCGGGAGGGAAGGCTTTTGTTTGGTGTTAGGGATCTAGCTATCCAAAGCCTAGTGCAACCTGGATGTTTAATTAAAGGAAGCAATCAAAACTTTTTTTGTTTTTTACTTGCATTGGCTTGAGTTGGGAATTTATAATCTGTCTGAGGTAATTCCTTCTATTGCATCCTGTAGAGAAGGTAGAGCCAGTGGTAGAGCTGGAGGTGTGGACCAGTCACTCACTGCAAACCATCAAGAAGGCTCAAATTCTAAAGCTTCTGTGAAAACTCCAAGAAATTGCCACCCTAGCAAGGAATGTTGAGGGCAGGGCTGCCATGAAAAGGGAAGCAGAGGGCTTGCTTAGCCCCAAGATCCTCCCAGCACAAAAGTACCCCCAACCTTGCTGGCTCATGTGGACAGTATGGGCAGCTTTGTGAAGTCCCGTGCCTTCCCACAGCTCCACGGTCTGGTCCGAGAGGAGACGGAGCCTGCTCTGCAGTCAGCCAGGACGCTGGCTGAGGCAGCTGCCAGCGGCTCCACTGGGGCTGCTCCAGGGCAGGGGCACTCAGACACCTGCAGAAGCTGCCTCCGTCCAGACTTCAAATCCCAGCTAAAGAATTGAAGTGGTGCCAGGCGCTGGTGGCTCACGCCTGTAATCCTAGCTGGTCAGGAGGCTGAAATTGCGGTTCAGAGCCAGGCCAGGCAGGAAAGGCCATAAGACTTTTTTTTTTTTTTTGCCAGTCCTGGGGCTTGAACTCAGGGCCTGGGCACTGACTGTGGGCTTCTTTTGCTCAAGACTAGCACTCTATTTACTGCTTGTGCCACAACACCACTTCTGGCCTTTTCTGTGTATGTGGTACTGAGGAATTGAACCCAGGACTTCATGCATGCTAGGCAAGCATTCTACCACTAAGCCACATTCCCAGCCCCATGAGACTCTTATCTCCAATTAACCACCAGAAAAGTAGAAGCGGCAGTGTGGCTCAACTGGTAGAGTGCTCACCTTGAGCAGCAGAGGTCAGGGACAGTGCCCAGTCCCAGAGTTCAAGCCCCACGACCAACCAAAAAAAAAAAAAATTGAAAGGATGAGTATTAGACAAGGGCTGGGCCCTGGGGATCTGAGCAAGGACCACCAGAGGCACACACAGATCCCAGTTCTGCTCTACGTGTCTGGAGAGGTATAGCTTGCAAATATCTAGGAAGTGGACCATGATGTGACCCAGCGACAGGTGCTCTATCTACACTAGTGCCCTAGACACTCGGGTGTATGGAGGTTAGGGGTCAAGGTGGTCTCCAGGCGTGTGGAGGGAGCAGAGCTAAAGTTCCATGCATGGGGACCAAGGCCAGGGATGAGGGAGCTTGTAAATCACCAGAATCCACCCTAGACACACCCTGAAACAAGTAGACAGGTAACATAAGCTGGGAAGTGGGGGACTTTGTGGTAGAGGGGCCACAGGGGCTCCCCAACGCCAGAGTGCACATAGCACACACAGCACAGTGAAGCCAGGAGGTGACGCAGCAACCTACTGTGCTGACATAACCCATGCTTACCACCTGAGGTGCGGGAACCCCAAGGCCGGCCATGAAATAAGCATGCTTCCATGTTAAGTGACAAGAAGGGGATACTGTACTAAAACTCAGTTTAAATACACACAAAATCAGCAGTGGCCAGGTGCTGGTGGCTCACGCCTGTCACCCTAGCCATGCAGGAAACAGATCTGAGAGTTGAGGTTCAGCGTTCAGCCCTGCCAGGAAAGTCCATGACACTCATCTCCAATTAACCACCAAAGAGCTGGAAGGGGAGCTGTGGTTCAAGTGGTAAAATGCTAGCCTTGAGTGGAAAAGCTCAGGCCCTGGATCTGGGTTGCCGGTGGCTCACGCCTGTAATCCTAGCTACTCAGGAGGCTGAGATCTGAGGATCGCGGTTCAAAGCCAGCCCAGGCAGGAAAGTCCGTGAGACTCTTATCTCCAATAAACCACTAGAAAACCGGAAGTGGCGCTGTGGCTCAAGCGGCAGAGGGCTCGCCTTGAGCTGAAGAGCTGAGAGACGGCGCTCAGCCCCAGAGTTCAAGCCCCACAACCAACAAAAAAGAAAAGAAAAGAAAAGCTCAGGCCCTGCCTTCAAGCCCTCCCGCCCCCACAAAACTGGAGAAAGTGTTGCATTAGGTATTTTGGGGGTGGAACTCAGGGCCAGCTTTTAATGCTTGTGCCATGCTTCCCCTCTGTGCGTGTTGCTTGTGTGAGTAAAGCAGTGGCCACCGCTGGGTAGAAACGAGGCGTTCCTCAGGATTCTGCCCCCTCTCCCCAGCACCCCATGCTGCCAGACGTGCTCCAGGTGAGCAGCATTGCACCTGTTAGTGCTGTCTCCTTTGGGGAACCAACCACAAAGGCCAGGGTTACCTGTTGGGGTGTTGGGAGAGTTGTTGGGTAGTGGATAGATGTAGAGCTCTTCTGAGGCCCCTGCCACCTGCACAGCTGTCCTCTGCTCAGTGCCTGTGGGGACTGCGCCCGTGCTGCGCGCTTCCCTCGCCCCTGCTTAACTCCCTTTTCACTGCAGCTGCCACCACAGGGGCTTGAGGAGCTCTCACACATGTCAGGAAATTCACTCAAGACCATGAGAGCTCTGTGCTGATGAGAACATTCACCATATAGGTTCACGTGGACTGGACTTTAATGAAGTCACTGCCCCAGGGCTCCTGGCTCCCATATTGGATAGCATGGGGTTCTGAGGGCTGGTGCCTGAGGCACGCACCCACAGGATGCCCCGTCCCCTAAGGGGCCTCGTTTCCTCCTGCCTCCATCCTTCGTGGGAGCAAGGCTTGCCCATTCATGAAGCTGAGATGCGCTGTAGTGCGCCCATGCATTCCGTGGGCCTTGTTGATTTACGTTCTCCCCAAGGCTTCTGTGTTTTGAGTGGTGTGGAAACAGGAGGAGCTGGTCAGGTCCTGGAGATTTTGTTGTTCCAGCCCCTCCTGGGGCACGTGCCCTCTGCAGCTTTCTTGAGACTGGGGGATGCACCAAGGCCCGGGGTGCCTGGGCCACCACTGTGCACCTTTTCCGTAGCTTTGCTGGTGGGAGGCTCAGAGCAGCAGGCCTGGCCAGGGTGTCTTCTGTCAGAATGCCTCCATGGGATACCCTGGTGGGAAGGGGTCGAAAGGGAGGGAGAAGTCAGCAGGTGGGCAAAGTGGGCTGTGATAATGATATGGGGGGGCCCTGGACTGGGAAGTGGGTGGGGTTGCCCATCCCCTAGTCACGAGGTTCATGGCAATGAGGTGAGAAGAAGCAGCATTTGGCAGAAAAATGGTTCTAGTTTCCTCCTGTGCCTCTGAAAGTGGCTACGTGACCTTGCGAAACCACAGCATTCGTAAAATGAGAATGAGCCTCTTGTTTTTCTTGCTGGGAAATGAGAGCTAAATTGAGGTTGTGGGATAATGCTGTAGCCGGTGCGGTGGTTCATGTCTGTAATCTCAGCACTGGTGAGGCTGGGATGTGGCATTTTGATTCCTGATGGAGCTGCACATCTGATGCACATCTGGCAGTTATGATGGGAAGCATAAATAGGAGGATCACTGTCCAGACCTGCCTGGATAAGAAGCAAGACCCTGCTGGGTGCCAGTGGCTCACCTCTGTAATCCTAGCTACTCAGGAGGCTGAGATCTGAGGATCGCGGTTCAAAGCCAGCCCAGGCAGGAAAATCTGTGAGACTCTCTTGCCTCCAATTAACCACCAGAAGATTGGAAGTGGTGCTGTGGCTCAAGTGGTAGAGAGCTCTCCTTGAGCTCTTTAGCTCAAGGACAGTGCTCAGGCCTAGAGTTCAAGCCCCATGACTGACCTCCCCCCCCCAAAAAAAAACCAAACAGCATGGGGGTTAAAGGCTATGAGCATTCAGAAACAGTATATTCTAGCAGCTCTTTGTTGGTCATTTTGACAAACCTACATTTCAATTTCACTTTACTTGGAATTTTTTTATCAAAGAGAAGAGAGTACAACCCAGTGGGCTGGAGGGGCTGGCCTTGCCAGCTCCTAAGCTGTCAGCCTGTGACCCAGATTGTTAGAGCACATACTTTAGTGATCTAGCTATTGGCCTGTTTGTGCATTTTCTGGCTGTGTATGTCCACAGGTATGGGCGGGGGTGTGTGTGAAGTGTCAACTGGCTTGCTTTCATTTATTTATTTATTTATTTATTTTTGGTTGGTCATGGGGCTTGAACTCTGGGCCTGGGCGCTCAAGGTGAGCTCTTTACCACTTGAGCTACAGTGTCACTTCCTATTTTCTGGTGGTTCATTGGAGATAAGAGTCTCATGGACTTTCCTGCCTGGGCTGGCTTTGAACCACAATCTTCAGATCTTAGTCTCCTGAAGAGCTGGGATTATAGGCCTGAGCCACCAGTGCCTGGCTCAGCTGGCTTTTCTTTCTTTCTTTCTTTTTTTTTTTTTTTTCTTTTTGGTTATGGGGCTTGAATTCTGGGCCTGAGAGCTGTCCCTCAGCTCTTCAGCACAAGTCTTGTGCTCTACCACTTGAACTACAGCACCACTTCTGACTCTCTGGTGGTTTATTGGAGATGAGAGTTTCACGGACTTTCCTGCCCGGGTTCCTTTTGAACCGCGATCCTCAGATCTCAGCCTCCTGAGTAGCTAGGATTACAGGGATGAGCCACTGGCGCCCGGCTCAGCTGGCTTTTCTTATAAAGCTTTACCTGTGCAACACTGGATACTTGGGTGTGCACATCCAATGTGCAGTTAGCGTGTGTGCTGGATGGCAGGCAGGCTGAGTGGTGGTCTAGGGCAATGGGGAGAGGTGCACAGTGTGTTAGCCAGTTCGTTTTCACATGGTCAGACCATGAGCACTCCCCCAGCTCTGGTGAAGGGGTGTTCTGGTACACGAAGCTTCAGAATGGATTCCCACCCACCTCTGGGGCTCAGCTTCTGTTGTATGCTCAGTGGATTCTTTCTGTCTCATGCTATAATAGACTTTATTGCACTCAATTGGAATGGATGTTTTGTGTCTGTGTTGTGTGTGCATGTGCGTGTACTTGCATGTATGCAGTCCTAAGGCTTGAATTTCAGGGACTAGACACTCTTGCTCAAGGTTAGCAGTTGCCACTTGAGCCACACCTCCACTTCTAGCTTTTTGCTGGTTAATTGGAGATAAAGGTCTCACAGACTTTCCTGGCTGGGCTGGCTTCCAAGCACAGTCCTCAGATCTTAGCCTTCTGAGTAGCTAGGATTACAAGTGTAAGCCACCGGCACCTGGCTAGAATTTTCTGTTTAAGGCCCAATAATCTAATCTATATGTGTGCATTTCGTAATTTGTTTTATGTACCATGGACAAGCATTTAGGTTGTTTGTACTTTACTATGTATTTAATTTTGATGGTACTGGAGTTACAACTCAGAACCTCATGCTTGTTAGGCTGATGCTCCATTGCTGAGCCAGGTCCCCAGGCCTGTTTTTCTCTGGTTATTTTTGGATGGGCTCTTGCTTCCTGCCCAGGTGTACACTTGGGTTGTAACCTGCCTATTTTAGGTTTCCTGTTGTTGCTGGGATGCCACGCATAAGCACAACAACTGGCTTCCTTCTGTGTGGCTGGAGTCTCATAATGTTTCTGCCCAGGCTAGCTTGGAGCCATGATCCTCCCAATCTCAGCATTCCAGCATTCCTCTTGGGATGACAGGTGTGTGCCTCAGTGCTCATCTGGGTCGAGCAGGGATTCTGGACTCTTCTGCCCAGGCTGACCTTGAACTGTAGTCCTCCCATCCACAGCCTCCTAGGTAGTGGGGATTGCAGATGTCAGCCAGCTGTGCCCAGATGCCTCCACCTTTTGATTTGTGAATGAAATTGTACAAATAATAGTTTGGACCCTTGCTTTGAGTGTTTGGAAGTAGAATTGCTGGATTGCATGATAATTGCTTAAGTTTTAGGAAGTACTCAACTCTGTTCCAATAACTGAATCTTCTCGCATTGTAGCAGCAGTGCACGAGGGGTCCAGTTCCTCTGGGACCCTGCCGACAGCTCGTCAGTCCTTTGGTTCTGTGTTGTTGTTTTTTTTCAATAGCAGTCGAAATTCCACTGAGGCTCTTGGCTGATCCTCTTGTGGCAGAGTTGCAGCTGTCCCTGGCTGTCCTGAACCCTCCTTAGGAAGCAGCTCTTCCCCAGGCTCCGGCCTCACCCGCCTTCTCTTGTGTCAGTGCCAGCAGAACCGAGCTGATAGCCTTCTTGGTGGAGCTGTGGTAGATGCACCAATAGGGGAGCCTGTCCTTCTCACAGGCTTGGTGCCCCTAGGTTTAGTCAGGATGGGATGGTAAGCTAGCTTGAGGAAAATGACAGAAGATGGAAAGTTAGGAGGTATTTAACACTGGCCTCGCAGCAAGGAAGATTGTGTTCTGGGTTAGAGGGCCCCTGGAGCTGTGCCATTCACATCCTCCTTGCCTCTCTCTCGATCAGGGACCATGGCCCAAGTGGCGATGTCCTCGCTGCCCGTTGAAGATGAAGAGTCCTCAGAGAGTCGGATGGTGGTGACGTTCCTCATGTCTGCACTGGAGTCCATGGTGAGTGGCTTCTGCCCTGGGGAGTGTGTGTGCATGCTGGGGGCAGGGGGAGATGATGCAGTTAGGCCTGTGGACAAACTTGTTTTTTGTAAAATAGTAAGGAGTTTACAAAAACTGGTTTTTTGTAAAATAGTAATGAGTTTATTTATGCATGTATGCATGCTCTGGATTGAACCCAGGCAAGTGCTCTAACACTGAGCACACCTCTGGCCTCTTTTGAGTAATTTTATTTTGAGACAGGTTTCCTTGAGTTGCCTGGCCATCTGCCCTTGGCATACTCCTGCCTCAATACCCCCCCAAGTAGCTTGTTTTGGTTTTTAGTTGTGATGAGGACAGCTTTTTCCTGGAATAATTGCTACACTTCACAGTTTGTTACCATGTTTCAGTATATGCTTAGCTTATCTAAATATTTCTTTTTAAATTGAATTTTTCTTAGGCAGTCCCCTGTTTTGCAAGTGTTAACACTGCATTTATATATAATATTGGAAGTAACTCAGAACAAAGTCATGTGTTTGAGTTAAGCTTCATGTACTCTTGTCTACTTTCCTATCAGTTGTCCTTATTCTGCTGTAGTAGTCATTACCTCAGGGCTCAGTGTCTGTGTGAGTGAGTGAGTGTGTGTGTGTGTGTATGGGTGTGTATGTATATGTACATGTGTATATACTCTGGGGGTTGAACTCAGGGCCTCGGTGCTGTCCCTTAGCTTTTTCTCTTAAGGCTGGTACTCTGGCCACAGCTCCATTTCTAGAGTTTTGGTGGTTAGTTGGAGATAAGATAGTTGGGCTGGATTCCAACCATGATCCTCAGATCTCAGTTTCCTGAGTAGCGGCGATTACAGGCGTGAGTCACCAACACCAGCTTCCTTTAACTTTTAAGAATACTGAATTCCATCAGGTGCCAGTGGCTCATATCTGTAATCCTAATTATTCTGAGATCTGAGGATCATGGTTTGAAACCAATCCAGGCAGGAAAGTCCATGAGATTCTTATTGCCCATTAACTACCCAAAAAGTTGGAAATGGAACTGTGGCTCAAGTGGTAGTATGCTAGCCTGGAGTGAAAAAGCTCAGAAAGAGTGCACAGGTCCTGAATTCAAGCCCCAGGATCGAGTTTCCTTGGAATGTACCCTGTCCTTCTATGGGAGGTGCATGGCTTTGGTCCACACAGGGTTCGGCTGGCTCACACCCCTCTCAGCCACTGTTGGGAAGTGCCCTGCCTATGCTGCCCACTGCCCAGCTTAGCAGGCGCCGTCTGCTTCTGGACCTTCCCTTGGAGTACCAGGGCTTTCTGCTGCCTCGCTTACCCGTTCATTTCTCCTGTTTAAAACTAGGCAATGAGGCAAGACAAACATGTGGCAGTGGGCTGTGCCGTGTGTTTGCGGTGGGCACTGGGCAGTTCTGGGTGGCACGTTTTGTACTCCCCATACATAGTGGTGCTTGCTTTTCGCTTGCAGTGTAAGGAGCTGGCCAAGTCCAAGGCGGAAGTGGCCTGCATGGCCGTGTATGAGACTGACGTGTTTGTGGTGGGGACCGAGAGGGGACGGGCCTTCGTCAACGCCAGGAAGGACTTCCAGAAGGACTTTGTAAAATACTGTAAGCAACATGTCTTTTTCTTTTGTATTTTGTAAATCTAAACCTAAGAATTTATAGGTGAGAAATGCCATTTCTTCTTCCTAAAGTATAATGAGATTTAGATTAAAAACCAAAAAGACTTTGCCAATGTTTATGGAACAGGTGAAGTATCTGAGCAGGCGTATAGGTGTTTTCTTCTTTCCTCTTTTTCGAGGGCATGCTGGGGATGGACCCTCGGCCCTTGCTCATATTAGGCAAGGGCTGTACCACGGAGCCACAGTGTGACCACCGCCCTCAGCTCTTGTTTCCTCTCCTTCCCCCTTCCCCTGGGTGTTGTGTGTCCTAGCATTGAGCCACAGCCCTGACCCTTAAAGAGCTTCATTTAGCTCTTGCTCTGGAGGTGATGGCTGGCTCCTTAGCTGTATTTTTTCCCCTATAAATACATATATTCTCCCAGTCCTGGAGCTTGAACTTAGGACCTGGGTGCTGTTCTCTAAGCTTTTTTGTTTCAGGCTAGCACTCTACCACTTGAGCCATAGTTCGACTTCTGGCTTTTTGGTGGTTAGAGATAAGAGATCTCACAGACTTGCTGACTGGCTTCAAATTTGTAATCCTCATGTCTCAGCCTCCTGAGCAGCTATGATTACAGGCATGAGCTACTAGTGTTCAGCTTGCTCTGATTAATTTTAAGGTAAGGTTCTCACTTTTGTCTAGTTTAGTGGTTCTTATGTTGGACTTTGCAAATCTAGAGTTATTTGGTGATGACCTTCTCAGATGAACAAGTGTATGTAGCTGACGAATTATTCTTACTGCTTCTTTTTTCACCAGCTAATAATCTGATGTGTTTCTAGTCATAGCTATGCTTACTTCCGAGTTGGATGCGAGCCATTTATATCCTTGAGGATTTGACCATATAAGATGTCTCTTATTCCTTCCCTTTGTGTTTCTCACATGTGAGCGGTGTGTCCCAGTCAGCCCCAGCACTCTCCCTCCTTTGTGTTTTATAACAAAGCATAGTTGCTGCCAAATAGAACAAAACATTCTTGCTGAAAGGCAGATGCTGCGGTGCTGGGTATGAGCCTTTTCTTGGTCAATTCTTCACAGGCGTTGAGGAAGAGGAGAAGGCGGCCGAGATGCACAAGATGAAGGTGGCTGGCCAGGGAAGCCGGATGAGCGTGGATGCTGTGGAAATTGAAACTCTCAGAAAAACAGTTGAGGACTATTTCTGCTTTTGCTATGGTAAAAGATCATTGTGTGCCGTGTTTCTCACATGTCGCTGTGTCCTTGCAGTCCTGTGATGCATCTGTACCCACTGTGCTGACTACTGTGCAGGCCGAGGGGACAGCCATTCCTCCTTTTAGAGGCCAGCATAGCCATTAGACCCCGTGCCCTGCAAAGCCACCTGTGCGAATTGAGTCACAGGAAAAGCCAGTGGCTGGCTGGGAGAGGAGGGAAAGTTGAACGGTGGGATCAGGCCTTCTGGTTCCTGTGGGTGTAAATGCATTCACACAGGAACTTCAGTTTAAAAATGTCCTGGTGCTCTGGTGGCAGTAGCATCTGTCAGGCTGTATTGCAGGGATGCAGAATGTGTTAGATGTGAAATCAGGCTATGCTACTGTTTAGGTTTGATTTGGTTCCCCAGGCTGGACTGGAGCAGTTTATCCTTTGGCCACAGTCTCCTGAGTGTGTTGGGATTATAGTTGCACTCTGCTATACCTGGTTAAAGATGTACCATGATAAAGACAGAATAGTGGGAGGTGTAGCTTAAATGTGTGCAAGGCCGTAGGTTAATGTTCAGTGTTGAGAAAAAAGTTACAGGCAGATTGGTGTAATAAACTGTCTGCCTTTCTGCTCCTCTCTCTCTCTCCTTTCTCTTTTTCTCTTAAGCTTGCTCACCTAGCACTTATCATTTGAGCCCAATTCCCTTTTTTTTTTTTTTTTTTGAAGTAGTATCTCACAAAGTTTGCTCGTGCTATTTCTTTTTTTGTTTGTTTTTGTTTTTGGCCAGGCATGGGGCCTGAACTCTGGGCCTGGGCACTGTCCCTCTCTTCAGCTCAAGGCTAGTGCTCTACCACTTGAACCATAGCGCCACTTCTGGCTTTTTCTGCTTATGTGGTGCTGAGGAATTGAACCCAAGGCCTCATGCATACAAGGCAAGCATACTACCACTGAGCTACCTTCCCAGCCCATGCTCAAGCTATTTTGAACTTGGATTCTTCCTCCCTTTACCTTCTGAGCTATGTCCTGTTAGAAATTAGCTATTTTTACTTCCATGTGTGTGTGTGTGTGTGTGTGTATGTGTTTTCCAGGGCTGGGACTCTCAGCCTGGTGGTGCCTGAGCTTTTTTCTCAAGGCTGCTGCTCTGCCATTTGAACTACAACTCAAGTTCTGGCCTTTTGGTGATTAATTGGCAATAAGACTCATGGACTTCCCTGCCTGGGTTGGTTTTGAACCATGATCTTCAGATCTCAGCCTCCTGAGTAGTTATAATAACAGGTTTGAGCCACCTGTTTTCCTTATGGTTTTTATGTTTTGGGTTTCTTTTTGTTGTTGTTGTTTGCTTTTAGCCGGTTCTGCAGTCGAACTCAGGAGTTGGACACTGTCCATGAGCTTCTTTGGCTCAAGGCTAGCACTCTACCACTTGAGCCACAGTGCCACTTCTGGTTTTTTCTGTGTATGTGATACTGAGGAATTGAACCCAGGGCTTCATGAATGCTAGGCAAGCACTCTGCCACTGAGCCACATTCCCAGCCTTTCCCCAAGTTTTAACATTGATTTATTTAGTGTAAACAGGTTAAGATTCGGAGAAATGGAAAATGAACATTTCCTGCTACATGCAAGAAATGTGAATGAAAGACTCCCCTTTCCTGTGGGTTTGATGTGCTTACTATTTGGCTCTTTCATTTCTGCAACTCTAGCTCAGCGGCATTGGACTGGCACACGCTTGAGCTCAGTTTTAAATGAGACGTGGCGGGGTAGTGTGCGCTGTCTGGCGTGGTGCTGAGATGCTGAGTGTGGTGGGGTTTGTCTCTTCCTCCATCAGGGAAAGCGTTAGGCAAGTCCACCGTGGTCCCTGTCCCCTACGAGAAGATGCTGCGGGACCAGTCTGCTGTGGTGGTGCAGGGGCTCCCTGAGGGGGTGACCTTCCAGCACCCTGAGAACTACGATCTGGCCACCCTCAAATGGATTTTGGAGAACAAAGCAGGGATCTCGTTCATCATTAAGAGGTGAAGTGTGCTCCCTTCTTGGCCAGTGTCAATTCTTCTCAAAGACCAGCAGAACTTCTTTAAGATATTTTAATGAGGTGTCATTAACACTTAGGCTTTAATATAGTTCTGTGTATTCATACATGCTGTTTTGTTTGTTTTCTTATGATGCAGGCCTTTCCTAGAGCCGAAGAAACACCTAGGTGAGTGTGTGCATGTGTGTTTTGTTTCTGAGAGACCTCTCCCTCCACACCACAGGACCCCAAGTGCTCTTGGGTTTCTTGAGGCTCTGGCAGAGCCAAGACTTTTTTGGTGGGGGTGGGGGAGTAGTCAGGGGGCTTGAACTCAGGACCTGGGTGCTATCCCTGAGCTTCTTTTGTTCAAGGGTAGCACTGTGCCACTTGAGCCACAGTGCCACTACTGGCTTTTTCTGAGTAGTTTATTGGAGGTAAAGGTCTAATAGACTTTCCTGCCTGGGCAGGCATTGAACAGTGATCCTCAGATCTCAGCCTCCTGAGTAGCTAGGATCACAAGTGTAAGCCACAGGTACCTGGCTCAACCAAGACCTTTTAGTTGGTAAAGAGGTCACAAGGTGAAAAAGAGGCCACTTATGACACTTTATGACAGAGGCCTGTCAGCCTTAGTGCAACCCGCACACATTGACTTGCACTACTGTGGAATTACCCTGCTGGTGATAGAGCCAGCCTGGCACAAGCCTGGATACTGAGGGTACCACAGCTGTGTACAGAGCTGTGACACTGTCATATCTCCCAGAGTGACCAGGACAGCCCAGCAATGACACTGGCACACCTCCCAGAGTGACTGGGACAGCCCTAGGAACAGCCTAGAGAAAGACTCTGGGCCTTCAGTGGAAGTCCTGCTTCTGAGGTTGGAAAGGCTCCGAGCCAGAAGCTCAGGATGTGGTCCTGAGTGGGAGCTATCCTGCAGGTTGCTTTCAGAGACCCCTGGCTGTTGCATTGTGAGAATGAGAGGGGCAAAGGTGACCAGGGAGCCAGGGTCACTGGAGACTCCTGTTTGGATGGTGCAGTGTTTGCATTCAGAGCCACATCCCCAGCCCCTGTCATTGGGAACCTCTTAACTATGGAAGAATGAGAGGAAAAAAGTACACACACACAGACTTTGTTTCTGTTAAATTTCTTTAAAAATTTTCAACATGTTGAAAATAATTTTTTACCTGCTTTATTGGGGTGTAGTTAACACATCTTAAAATGAACCCATTTTAATTGTACAATTCTATGAGTCTTAGGAAATGTTAAGAATCTAAGCTGGGCACCGGTGGCTCACGCCTGTAATCCTAGAGCTACTCAGGAGGCTGAGATCTGAGCATCGAGGTTCAAAGCCAGCCCAGGCAGGAAAATCCGTGAGACTCTTAGCTCCAATAAACCACTAGAAAACCAGAAGTGGCACTGTGCTCAAGCGGTAGAGCGCTTGCCTTGAGCTGAAGAGTGCAGGGACAGCGCCCAGGCCCAGAGTTCAAGCCCCACGACCGACCAAAAAACAAAAAAGAATCTGAAAAGCAAGTGCTACAGCACTTGGCTGGTGTGGGAGACTTGCTGGGTTCCATCCCCAGCACTGCACAGATGAGATGCAGCTTGGGCTGGCCTCAAACTCTCCATCCTCTTGGGGGACTATAGCTACATACACCGGGCTCTCTCTGTTTCTTGTTAGATGATTGGCAAGTTCTTTCTCTAATTCCATGACATCTCTTAACTTGCTTTAAGATTGACTGTAACTGATTTTATTCTTTGACTCTTTGTGCTTTGATGTTTCATCCCATAAACCATTACTTGGGAGCAAAGTGGGGTGAGCACTTGTGTTGCTTGCCTGTGGGCCCGGTTTGATTCTTGGGACCTGGAAAAATCAAACCAGCCCCCCAACATTGTTTAACCCATTGTCTTGAAGATTTCTTTTGCAAGTCTTACAGCTTTAGCTCTTGTAGACAGACCCATTGCTCTTTTGCTGAGCCAGCCCAAGTCTGCAGCCTGCAGTGGGTCTGACTTAAAGCTGACATGTCCCAGGTGAGACTGTGCATTCATCTTTTGTGGCTGTCCACTTGTTCCAGTGTTTAGTGCATGAAAAGTACACCCTTCCTCCTGGGTTGCCCTGGCATCTTGGAGGGGAATCAGCTGACCCAGACTATGTCTGTCTGGGCTTTTCCATAGCAGCTCATGCAGTGTGAGAGTCAGGACAGCGCCCCCTCCACTGGCCCCTTTCTTGCCCCTCCTCTGTCTGAGGGCCCTTCTTTCTTTCCTCTGTTCTGGCTAGAGTCAGCATCCATTGGAAGGGTTGATGGTTGGCCCTGCACCAGGACTAAAGGAGGCCAGTGTGCTGTGAGCCTGGGCTCCAATTGACACAGATGCTTACATTAGAGTGCAGATGGATGGATTGCAGCTTGCTTTTCATTCCTGGCTGTGTACATTTGGGACAGCACGGGGGATGTGGACCGTGTGCAGATCATAGAATGACCTTGTGTGTCCATTTAACACTTTTGTAGTAAGCTCTCATGCTTGGCAGGGAGCCAGGCCTCTAAGCACTGAGCTGTACCCCAGGTCCTCTTTGATTTTATTAACTTATTTTTCTTTACTTGGATGTAGTTTAGATTGGTGTCCTCTGCCATTGGCATTTGTTTTTGAGACATGGGAGGGATCTGGCTTGTTCTGTCATGGGTGAATGCTCACGGCTACTGGGCCACTCCAGGCTGGGGCTGCAGGCCTGGACTTCATTACCAAACCTGACTTAGCTGAGAAGTCAGGAGGCTCATCCCAAAGTCCCAGGGTGCACCTGCAGTTGGTATATGCGTTCCAGACCAAGAGTGTCTTCATTGCCCTGGGTCTCCCCAGGCTGACATTGAGGGCTTCTGCTGACCCATTACCTTCATTTGCCTTTTCCAGATTGTTCTATAAATGAATCCTAGTGTGTGGACTTCTGATGCCTTGTTTTTTTTTTGGTCGGTCATGGAGCTTAAACTCTGGGCGTGGGTGCTGTTCCTCTGCTCTTCAGCTCAAGGCAAGTGTTCTACCACTTGAGCCACAGAGCTACTTCTGGTTTTCTGGTGGTTTATTGGAGATAAGACTCTCATGGGCTTTCCTGCCCAGGCTGGCTTTGAACTGTGATCCTCAGATTTCAGCCTCCTGAGTAGCTAGGATTACAGGCATGAGCCACCAGTGCCCAGCTTACCTTGTTCTTGTGAAAAGCATCCATGTTTCATGGAGCCATAGTTCATCCTGTTTTCCTACTGAACAGTACTCTAATTTAGTCCACATTTATATTATGTGTATTATTCTACTGTTCTGTTTTTGGAGACAGGATCCTATTTGCTATGTAACCCAGGCAGTCCTTGAACTCACAATCTTCTTCTTTTTTTTTTCCTACTCTGCAACTTACTTTTTATTGAAAGAATCTTATGAAGGATTTTAAAAATTTAGCCACCTATTCAATGGCAAAGGTTTAACTGCTTTTTTTACATGTAACTAATATGAACTGTTTTCTCAACAAGGAAATCCTGATCAGAAAAAGATGACATGCCACTAAGTGTTTTTTGTTTTTTTTTTTTTGTCGGTCGTGGGGCTTGAACTCTGGGCTTGGGCGCTGTCCCTGCGCTCTTCAGCTCAGGGCGAGTGCGCTACCACTTGAGCCACAGCACCACTTCGGTTTTCTAGTGGTTTATTGGAGCTAAGAGTCTCACGGACTTTCCTGCCGGGCTGGCTTTGAACCTCGATGCTCAGATCTCAGCCTCTAGTAGCTAGGATTACAGGCGTGAGCCATCGGCGCCCAGACTAAATTAAGTGTTTTTAATAAAAAAGCTAACCAGTTGTCTAGTTACATTTCTCCACCCAAAACCCTACATAAACTTGGTAGTAACTGAATCTCTAGGCAACATATTCAAAGTTGAGATTAAAAATTAGGTGAAGAAAGAATCCTCAGATCCAATTAAGAGCCCTGCTTCATACATACCAGTGGTCCTGGCTAGACTCTAGACAATATACTAAAAAGCCTGCTAACAACATTAACTTCAAGTAGCCTTTTTCCAGTTTCCAATTTGTGAATAAAGATATAGTTTGTTAATTCTATCAGAAACCTTGTTGCAACTTGTTTTATTTACAATGCCAACTTCTGCAAGCTTAACTAAAGTTAACTAGACAATAAACTAGGCAGAAATTGCTCTACAGAAAGAGAGAAATCCTAAAATGCCACTTTCCACAGAGAACCCACAATTGTTTTATTCAGAAAAGAGAAGCTTTCACTTGGACTAGAAGAGACTCAACCAAAATTTGGGATGTGTATTCAAACTACACATGCAATGAGGACAATATTACGCTAATACAATTGATGTGCTGTTACATTTGTCTACTGTTTGTCTAATGTTAACAATTATAAACAGAGTAGTGCAACTAGTATTTGGAACAATCCTTGTAATGTTACAATGTCAGGCACATTTCACATCTGTTCACACCACTGGTTCTCTTTGGGTACCTGGGCTTCCTCCGCTTCAGTAAAGTTGTTCTTTTTTTTTTTTTTCTTGTCGGTTGTGGGACCTGAAATCTGGCCCTGGACTCTGGCCCTGGGCGCTGTCCCTCAGCTCTTCAGCTCTAGGCTAGCACTCTACCACTTGAGCCACAGCACCACTTCCGACTTTTTTGGCATATGTGGTGCTGAGGAATCAAACCCTGGCCTCATGCATGCGAGGCAAGCACTCTACCACTGAGCCACCTTCCCAGCCCCATCTAAATTCTTTTTTGTGATTAAGTGATTACATAATTTCCCAAATTTCACAGTATTGTGGGATAGTGATGCTTAGTTAAAGTCACAAACACATTCTAACTTTCATGGGACAAATTGTCTATCGTGGTCTATAACATTTATGAGTTCTATGAGCTTTGCAGTACAGTTATTTCTCTTCCAGTAAAGTCGTTCTTAATGTTGAAAGTTTTGCGAATCTCCTCAGGAGTTTTCTCCTTAATCATATTGGCAACAGTCTTACCTGTGACATCAAGCAAACCTTTGATGTCTAAGTAGTTTGCAGCCAGAATAAGTTCAAAAGATGTTCCTTGGTCAACTTTCAGGAATTCTTGTTCCCAAACAGGAATATCATCTGTACGCTTTTCTTTGTTCTCATCATCCTCTGGAGGAGGAGGATCATCCTTGTGGTGGGTGCACCACGGAATGACCTTTTTAAATATTGCTGTGTTGTCATGTGGTAGAGGAACTGGGTCATCATCTCCTTCATCATCCATTCCCAAATTTTCGAACATGGTCTTGATGATCACAGATTGTTTGGCAATTTCTACATCAACTTCAAATATTTCTCCATCAGAACTCTGCAACTTAATTGAAGGCATGGTATTTGGTCTCGAAAAGACGGCGGACAGGAGTCTGTCAGGAGCAAGGCAACATCCACGCAAGCAGAAGAGAAAGACAAAGACAAGGCCACTCGCAATCTTCTTTTTTCAACCTTGCGGTTGCTGGGATTATAGATATATGTAACCTCACTCCACCGCACCTGTTACACAGCATAATTTACTCACATATCTGGTGATGGAAGTTGGGGTTCTCTTGATATTACATTAAGGACTGGTCACCTGTTGGGTTATAGGGTTTTTTCCAGTGCTAGTGAATAGAACCCGGTCCTTGTACATAACCCCATGGGTTTACTTATTTGTTTAATTAGCTAGTTCTGGGACTTGAACTCAAGGTCTTGTATTCCTTCTTCCTCCTCCTCCTTCTCCTCTCCTCCTCCTCCTCTTCTTTTTTTTCTTTGGCCAACATCCTGGGGCTTAACTCGGGGCTGGGACACTGTTTCTGAGATTGTTTTACTCTTCTACTTGAGCCAGAGTTCCATTTTTGGCCTTTTTTTGGGTAGTTTATTACTGATAAGAGTCTCAAGGTAGACACACAAGCATACTTTACATCTGCCACCATAATCATTGCCATTCCTACAGGAGTAAAAGTATTCAGCTGATTAGCCACACTACATGGAGGCAATATCAAATGATCACCAGCCATACTCTCAGCCTTAGGCTTTATTTTCCTTTTTACTGTGGGACGACTAACAGATATCGCATTATCTAACTCATTACTTGATATTGTTCTTCATGGTACATATTATGTAGTAGCCCATTTCCACATGTCTTATCAATGGGAGCAGTATTTGCAATTATAGGTGGTTTTGTCCATTGATACTCACTATTTACTGAATACACCCTCAATGACATATGAGCTAAAGTTCACTTTACTATCATATTTATTGGTGTAAACATAACATTCTTCCCTCAGCATTTCCTAGGACTAGCAGGGATACCACGACATTATTCAGGCTACCCAGATGCTTATACTACATGAAACACCGTATCAGCAATAGGGTCATTTATCTCACAGCTATGTCATCCTAATAATTTTTATAATATGAGAAGCAATCTCATGGACTTTTCTGCCCAGGCTGGCTTTGAACTGCGATCCTCAAATCTCAGCCTCCTGAGTAGCTAGGATTACAAGTGTGAGCCATTGGTACCTGTCAGCCTTCTACTCTGGCATAACTTTTTGGCTTGGCTGACATTCTATCCCTTGAGCCATGCCTCCAGTTCTGCTCATTGCTGCATGTTTGCGATGAGTTCTTATCTTGTAGCCCAAGCTGGCCTAGAATCCATGATTCTCCTGCCCCCGCACCTGACATAAAATGCATCATTTTAAAGTATTCAGTTCAGTAGGTTTCTTGTTTGTTACTATTTAGAGCATTTAGTTTAAAACTGGCTTTGTGTGGATTCTTTAACTAGTTGTACAAAGGAATTGACATTCAACAAGAGTTTATGCATACAGTGAATCTTGAACACTACCTCCCCTTTCTTCATTCTCTCCTTCAGCTCAGTGGATTTATTAGTATGTTTACAAATTGTGCAACCATTTCCATCATCCCCACAAGAACCCCCCCCCCATTATCTTGCCAGCTCTGCCACTAGAGGTCAGAGTTGGTTCTTCATGGTGGCTGCTCACTGACCTGGTGCCTCACTGTTTGTGGCTCTGCAGTTAGTCACGATGTATTAGTCAGAGGCGAAGGGTTGAAGCCTTGTTCTTGTCTTTGTGCACAGGTGGTCGTGTGATGGTACCAGACGTGGAAAGGTCGATTCTGTCTCCGGGCGGCAGGTAAGCAAGGTGGGGCTGTGGTCACAGAGCTGGAGCAGGAGACAGCGTCTTGACCTGACTCTGCAAGCACATCATCCGGGAGTCTTGCACAAACTTGATTTGTTTTGTTTGGGATGGCGTCTTACCAGCCCAGGCTGTGCTCAGACTCTATCATGGCCTCAGCCTCCTCAGTGCTGGGATTGCAGATGTGTGCCCCAACACCTGTCCTTCGGGCCTGCTAGTCATGATGCAGTATTGTCTAGGTTTATCCTCAAGCTGTGTGAGTGATTTCCCCATGGCAGAGTCTGACCCGCTTCCTTCTTCTTCCAGCTGTGGCCCCATCAAGGTGAAAACGGAGCCCACAGAAGACTCTGGTACGTGTGTGCTCTGATACTGGGTATAGCACTTGGGTGTACTTGAGAAGTGAGTGCTCCCTGCCTGTAAGGTTGCACTCCACGCTGCCGGCTAGTCGTGTGGCATTGTTCGCTGAGGTGCTGTTGGCTGTGCACATGAGCTGCGGCACACGGGCTTCTAGATGATAGAATTGACTGCTCTCCCCCTCCCATCCATCTGCAGACCACCATGCCTGGCCCACCTCCGCCCTTTCTCTCTCTCTCTCTCTTAATTTCTTTTCTTTTTTTTTGGGGGTCCGGTCGTGGGGCCTGCACTCTGGGCCTGGGCGCTGCCCCTCAGCTCTTCAGCTCAAGGCTAGCACTCTACCACTTGAGCCATAGCGCCACTTCCGGCTTTTTTTTCTTTTTTGCTATGTGGTGCTGAGGAATCGAACCCAGGGCCTCATGCATGCAAGGCAAGCACTCTACCACTGAGCCACCTTCCCAGCCCATCTTTCTTTCTTCCTTCCTTCCTTCCTTCTTTCCTTCCTTCCTTCCTTCCTTCCTTCCTTCCTTCCTTCCTTCCTTCCTTTCTTTCCTTCTTTCTTTCTTTCCTGGGGCTTGAACTCTGGGCTTGGGCACTGTCCCTGCGCTCTTCAGCTCAAGGCGAGCACTCTACGGCTTGAGCCACAGCGCTACTTTCAGTTTTCTAGTAGTTTTTATTGGAGATAAGAGTCTCACGGCTTTCCTGCCCAGGCTGGTTTTTATTTTTATTTTATTTTTATTTTTTGGGTCCGGTTGTGGGGCCTGAACTCTGGGCCTGGGCGCTGTCCCTCAGCTCTTCAGCTCAAGGCTAGTGCTCTACCAGTTGAGCCACAGCACTACTTCCGGCTTTTTTTTTCTTATGTGGTGCTGAGGAATCGAACCCAGGGCCTCAGGCATGCAAGGCAAGCGCTCTACCGTTGAGCCACCTTCCCAGTCCCCCAGGCTGGCTTTGAACTGCGATCTTCAGATCTCAGCCTCCTGAGTAGCTAAGATTGCAGGCGTGAGCCACTGGCGCCCAGCTTCCTCCACCCTTTCTCTCTCCACTCATTTCCTACTTTGGAAGAAAGCTGTTTTTGGCATTCATTCCCTTTTAGGTATAAATGGAGTTTAGTAAGTATTAGCTCCTAGAGGCTGTTGCTCTTTTTTTTGGTAGCACAACATTCACCTGTTTCAACAGGACGTACTAGATTGAGTTCAGGTTTGTTTGTGGTTCTGAGGTTTGAACTTGGGGCCTTGGGCTTGCGAGGCGGGTTCTCTGCCGTTTGCCGCCCCTTCAGCAGAGACTCAGCCCTTGTGCAGCGCCCAGTGCGGTGATGTCCCCAGACCTCGTGGAGGGAGTGCGGTGCTTGGGTGCTCTGACCGCCAGTGGTCGCCACCTGGAAGTGTGGTGAGGGGACGCCAGCTGTTTCTGCTGGCTCTGTCTACCTCTGCCCAGCTCTGCCTGTTTGTTTTTTTTTTTTAAACTGTTGCTGAGCCAAAAAAAAAAAAATTGGTCAAGGCTGGCACTCTACCACTCTGGGCCACAGCTCCGCTTGTGGTTTTCTGGTGGTTCATAGGAGATAGAGATCCTCAGATTTCAGCCTCTTGAGTAGCTAGGATTACAGGCATGAGCTCCGGCACCCGGCTGCTCTGCCTGTTTTGCCAGGAGAGAGAGTCATTAGCATCTCACTCCTGGTCTCAGGGTCATTCCTCTGCACCCTGTCTCCTTGGGCTAGTGATATGTGACTCCACCATGCCCGCCTTTGCCTAATGTTTTTATTGGTGGTGCAGAGGTTTGAAGTCAGGGCCATCTCTCAGGCCTTGCCTTCCAAGTGGGGAGGCTGTTAGGCTGGTACTGGAGTCTGAGAGGCAGAGAGGCCCTGGGCTCTGGTAGCAAGGGGCACCACACACTGGTCTGTGGGAAGTTGCTGATGAGCACGCACAGGGGAGCAGGGTGGAGTTGTGCTGGCCCGGTGTTGTACTTCCTTCCTGCCTGCCCCTTCCCGGACTGTGCCTTCCACCAGGGACCCTGAACTCCTGGTCCTCTGCCTGCCTCAGCCTCCCTGGAGCTGGGACTGAGGGCATGCACCACCACATCCCGTTCTGAAAGTCCCATTTTCTCAGAAGGGGTTCATGTAATTAGGATAAACTAGTTATGTGGGCATATAACTAGGTTAAAGTGTGAGAAGTGTGTGCATGTGTGGATCTCCCCACACTGCAGAGGGAAGGAGGGCCACATGCCCAGCTCCTGGCCTCTCTAATCGCTTCCTTCTTTCCCCTTCTGATGCCAGGCATCATTGGAGTGGATTGTCCACCCGCTCGGAGCTGTGATGGGTAGCAGGCACAGCTGTGCAGAAGGCATGCTGGGCCCTTGTTAGCAAGAAGGGGTTTGCTGTAGGACATGTTCTCCTGGGTTCTAAGCTCAGTGCTTTGGGCCGTGTGTGCACTGTGCTGAAGTGTGCTGCGGATGCGTGTGTGGTGTGCATGGGCCTGTGTGTGGGCTGCGCTGTGCACTGGTGCTGCTTCTTTCCTCACGCTTGCCTGGCATCCGTCGCGTGTGCTTGGCTAAGGACACATTTCCTGCTTTGCCAGGAATCTCCCTGGAGATGGCCGCCGTTACAGTGAAGGAGGAGTCTGAAGATCCTGACTACTACCAGTACAATCTGCAAGGTAAGCGCTGCCCTCCCGCCACGCGGGGCCCGCATGAGACTTGCGTTCTGCCTTTCCTCGTCCTGTGTCAGGTGGTTTGAACGCTGATGACAAAGGTAAAGGCTGGGCTTCTCGGCCGGGCTTGTACGCTGGGCTCCCCAGGCGTGGAGCAGCCACATCCATTTCCTGGTACACACTGACTGTCCTGATGCCCGTCACGTGGAAGTCTGTCTTGCACACTGCCATCATCGTGTCCATCATGTCTTTGTGCCGTCCCCCACCTGCTGTCATTTCCTCTTCCATTTCCTAGACATGGTAGCATGGTGCGGGCCTGTGGAGCAGGCTGGCCCCTTCGGAGGCGGGGGCTGTGTCCTGATGGAGCCTTGCAGTACTCTGGATGCACATGCACTGCATGGACTCCGTGCTGTCCGTTTGTCTGCTGGTGGCCATTTGTTCTGATCTGGGTCCTAGTTGTCAGGAGCGACTAGACATTTGTGTAAGATTTGTGTGGCCCAGTTCCTTCTTGTCCATTGAGGAGACATCTAGCGATGGCCTTGCAGGGAGATGCAGGCACTGAGTGTTTCAGGTAGCATGTGCAAGAGTCCTGGTGGTGCCACCTACATTCTGGCCGGCATGGGCATGTCCTGGCCAAGAGACCACTGTGGTTCTGCGCCCCCATATGTGTATGCCTGCACCCCCATGTGTGTTTGCCTAGTGGATTTCCTTTCTTTAAAAAGTGCTCAAATTTATTCTGGTTTGTGAGTGTGTACGTTGTTAGGTTGTACCTTATTGGATTTCATGTATAGTGCATTTGACTAGTATACTCACCCATACGATGTTGGAAACTGCATGACGGAGTGGAGGACTCTAGGATTTCTGCAATTGAAAGGTTGAAGTCTTAGCCAGGTGTGGTGGCACATGCCTGTGACCCCAACTTCTTGTGAGGCAGAGATCTGGAGGAGCATAGTTGGAGGCCAGCTGGCCCCAAACAGGAATTCCTCTCTCTGGTGTAGTTGTGTGACGTTGGTGTACTTACGGCATATAGGTTTCTAAAATGCTTGGCAAAAGTGAAATATAGGACTTATGGCGTGACCCAAATGGTGGAGCACCTGTCTAGCAAGTACGAGGTCCTGAGGGCAAACCCTAGTACCACCAAAAAGAAGCGGGGGGTGAACTTGGTTTAAAGCTGCCTACTTCCTGGTAATCTGCCCAAATGTTACTGGTCCATGTGCACACTCCCCACCTTCCCAAAATACCATGTAGGAGTAAGGATGGCGCCGTCCAGTGTCTTCCGACCTGTGGCCAGCGCCTGGGAGACTGAGGAGGCACAGAGGCTCATACCCAGGTACTTGGAGGTTGAGGCCAGGAGGCCAGCGAGGCCAAGAGCGAGACCACTGAGCTGGCCGTGGGGGTGCATGCTTGTCGTCCCAGCCACGTGGGGAAAATAGTGTGTTGGTGAGGCTCGGTGATGCTGGTGTGCACTGGGGGGCCTGCGCGTGTGGATTGCAGTGCAGGAAGCGATGCGAAGGGTGGCCCAGGGCTTGGCAGAGCGCAGTGTTTTGGTTTGTGTCTGGCTTAGGTGGCTGAGGTGGGTTGTGTTGCTTCTGTCTTAGTGTGGTGAGTGGTAGGTAGGCGCAGCTCTGGTGTGGTGTGGTGCGGTGTAGCAGGGTGCGGACTCGCCTAGCTCCATCCCTCTTCTCCTCAGCCTCACTGTCCCGTCCTCACCACCTCATCCTGACTCGTCAGAGGCCATTGTCATCCGCGCATGGAGGCGTGTGGTGGGGGCTCCCGGCGTCCCTCTTGACGCCTTTGTCTTTGTATCCCAAAGCAGGCCCCTCCGAGACGCCCGAGCTGGACGAGAAGCTCCCCCTTGCCAAGCCTCTGCCAGGTAGACGTCGCCGCCTGGGCGGCGGGCCCCGCGTTTCCATGTGTGTGACTGCACTCACTTTTCCAAACGGAAAAGGAAGACATGGATTGGCCTAACATAAATGAACTTCGCAAGCCAAACTTTCCCCACCCCATTTTTCCCTTGGTGAATGTGGCGGCGGGCGCAGGTGTCTGCGCAGGTGCTGCGCCCCAGGGGCAGCGGGCGGTCAGGCCGTGCGCGGCGATGCTGCGTGCGTGCGTACGCGGGGGTGCTCACGTGAGCCCGGAGCCACGCACCCATCCTCTTCTTTGGTATGTTTGTACAGTTTTTCCAAACTTAGGCTTTTACTTGTAAACTTTGTTCCGTGTGAGTCTATAAAAGTTATTTTCTTTAGCTTTTTCCCTTGTATTATGCACGTAACTGTCTATTTCTGATTTCAGTAGCACAAAGAGAATGCAGAGGTGCTCATGTCCTTGAGCACCCCCCACCACACACACCCCATTTTATTTCCACCCCTGGCTTCCTGTCCACATTCTCTTTAAGAAATTGCAGCCCCAAATGAGCAAAGAAGGTGCAAGGCACAGGTGAAGAGACGCACTGTGCGCAGGGCTGCACAGGCCCCGCCCCAGCATGGGCCGCTGGAGGCTGGGCTGGCCTGCATGGGAGTCCTGGCATTCTCCCACCAGCCAGGACACATGCAACCAGTGCTTTCCCAAAAGCTAGGGCATGCCTCCAGCTGAGGCCAAGCCTCTGAAGCTGCCATTGGCTGCTGGGACAGCTCAGTCCTCTCCTCAGCATGCTTGCTGGTGGGAGGTAGGCTTTATCACAGGGGGGAGAGAGGGAGGCAGGTGTGGAGGAAAGGGGGATGATGGAGTTGCGGCCTTCTTATCAGTGTAGGTTTCTCAGGCCATTGTACCCACCGTTGTTATCATCTTCTTTCTCCTTGTCTTTGGGGTCAAGAGGTCATTTGTCCTGTTTGTGTTTGGAGTCAGTCTTCTGCTCCAGTAGGCCGAGCCTGCGCCCTGTGACCCCTGCGCAGTGTTGCCAGCAGGTATAGTGTAGTCCCCACCTGTAAATGTGCTTTAGGCCTGGGTGATGTCTCCCATGGTGAAGGAGTGCTTGGTGCAGTGCAGGAGATGGTGCCCTGGCCCCTGTCCACACTTGTGCCCACACCTGCGTGCCCATGCTCATGTCCACACCCCCCGTGCCAGCCACAGAGCTTGCTCTGTGTACCTGCAGCTCGAGACGTGTTGAAGGTAGAACTGCTTTTGTTTTTCTGATTTGCATTTATCACTAAAGGTGAAAGGATCACGTTGTGGTTATTGTATCCTAAGTTGCACCGCTGCCCAGCTTCCATTCTTCTGCCGTGGAAGCGAGCCACTGGTTGAGCGTGTGCTGTTTGTTTTCTTTCCAGGCAGCCACCATTCCTCCGAGGGCACCGAAGGAGCGGAGGTGGAAGCGCCTGCAGAAGGTTAGGACTCGAGGGGTGCCGGGCAGGGCACAGGCAGCGCGGCCAGGCCGGGGTGGCGTGCAGGCAGTGCCGGGCGAGGAAGGAGTGGTGGTCAGGCCCTGAGTGGAGGAGAGTTCTCCAGCCGTGCTGCTGCATGGTGGGAGTGGGTGCACCTGTGGCTGCGTGGATGTAGCATTCAGCCACCACTGCAGCATGGCGCCCCGCTTCTGAGCAGCTTACGTAGTCACACAGCATGTGGACCTTTCCCCCAGGACGACGCTGGGAAGGCCAGGCAGCCTTGTGTCAGATTCGCCGTGCTGAACCTCCCTCAGCCTTTCTGCTACAAAAAAGGAATCTGTTCTGGAGGTTTCTGTTCTTGTGTTTGCCATTTCAGTGTAGGGATTTATTTACTGTTTCCCTTCTTCAGATTGCCCTGGAATTGGGGCTGCCTATGCAGGAGCCCCACCTGGATGGCTCCCCTTGCTGTGAGGGGGAGCGGGCTGTGTCTCAGCCGAGAGAGCCTTGTCTGTGAGGAGTGCTCCTGGCGGGCAGCCATGTTCCGCTCTTTGTTCTTTTACTAACAAACAACACCATCTTTGCAAATAATCTCCTTGCCTCTGCATAGTGACCACTCGGCTTCTGCACTAACCCCACAACTCAGTGTTGTGTGTGGTCACGCCCCATTGACATGACACTGTCACACCTGTCCCAGCCCCCTGCTCTGCGAGGTCAACCTCCGCAGGTCCTGAGTAGGAAGTATGCACTCATATTTTAAAAATGCATACGAAGTGAATTCAAATTTCAGTTGCATTTTATTGCAGGATGCTTTTGGAGAGTACCAAGTCAGTACACTGTTGGAACATATGGAAATGCTTAATAATGAATGTCATCTTAGAATTTTATTTTTTTCAAGATTCTACTCAACATGTCCCTTCAGAAACAAGTGAGGACCCTGAAGTTGAGGTGACTATTGAAGGTCAGTTATCTGACAGCCTGAATTCACCTTACATCACTGCATCTGCATCTCACCATCCATAAGGCCCTGGGGGGGGGCCACTGTCCCTGGTGGGGCACCCACTCATGTGGCTGGTGGCCCTGCCTTCTCTAGTGGGGACTGAAAAGCAGCCTGTGAGCAGACTCAGTAGATGGGGGACAGGGGAGATGAAGGCAGAGCCAGAGCCCCTTGCTGGCAGCCTTGCAGCCTGAGGAGGAGGAGGAGCTCAGGAGAGGCGGCCACAAAGGAGTCGCTGGGACAGCAGCTGTGCACCGCTCGTCTGTCGCCTTTCCTTAGCCAGCCACTTGGAAAGCCAGCTGCCCCTAAAGCTTAGAGTTGAATATATCATTCATTTGTTTTGCAAAATGATGAGTCACAAATTTAATCTCAAAGCAGACATTAGTAGCTCAGGGCCTGTCATGGCTTGGGAGGCGAGCAGAGGAGGCGGCCCACTCTCGCCTACTGTGCTGTTTGGCTGTTACTCCCAGCGGCAGCCTCTTGGCTCGCTCTAGGGAGGTGGGAGACCACACTAATCTCCCAGCTCCAGTCCCCGCATCCGCACCCTGGAGCTTTGCACAAATACTCGATGCATTAGGACACAGAAGATGCATTAGGACACAGAAGCCTTCGCACTCCTCAACCACCGCGCCCCCCCCCCCCGTTACCACATGTGGGTAGTTGACCATTTCCTAACGTCTATGTAACGTTTCTTGGTGTGGGGGCTTGGTGTGCAGTCTGTCCCTGCTCCCCGTGGCCTGTCCTCACCCCTCCATAACATCTGTCCTCTAGATGTCTGTCCTCACCACTTCCAGAGTGGAAGGTGATTTGTACTCCACCTTTTAAACTTCATGTGTTAGTCTTCGTTTCTTTTGTCATTAATATCATTTTATTTTCCTGATGGTTGTGTTGAGTTGTTTATGGTCTGTTATTTGCTATCTAACTGAACTTTTGTCACTTTGAGACCTGTGAGAAGAGAGCGTTGTAAGAGTGCAAGCAAAATATAACTTGCAGGACTTGTCTTTTCTGAGAGGAGAGGAAAGATAGGTGACTAAGCTGGGTGTGGTGGTGCAATTCTGTCATCTGGGCCCCAGCACCGGGGGCGGAGGGGAGGTCTTGAGATACGAGGCCAGCCTGGGCTGCATAGCAAGGCCCTGTCTCCAGTAAACAACAGGGATGGACAGGAACAGAATGTGTGGCAGGACTTGGCTCGGAACCTGAAGCCTTGAGTCTAATCCCCAGTATTGTCAAAGAGAAAAAAAAGAGCTGGCAACAAGGTGTTGCTATAGCCCGGGCTGGCCCTGGGCTGGCATTGCTTGCTTTTGAGGCTTTCGAAGAGATGTCGATGGCTAAGAAAGAAAGGGTCCCGAGTTCCTGGCGGGAAGTGCAGGGCAGAGGGATGGGTGAGGCTGGGGACCGCGTCGCCCTGCTGTGGTGGCTTCTTCCTGAAAGGTTGCTCTGCATTCTCTACTCTTAGAAAAGGGAATTTAGGAGTGTCGGAGAAACACAGGTGTGCAAAGATGGGTGAGAAAGCTCCCAGGAGTAAGGAGGAGTTATGGAGGGCGCCCCGATGTCTGAGGAGGGGTTGTGGACGGTGCCTCTATCTTCCTCTATGCCCTCCAGGGGTTTATGGAGGAGAGGGCAGACAGACCTGGAGCTCAGGTCCAGCTCCCTGCAATCTGCCCACACATGTGCCATCCCCTGTGTTGGCCCAGAAATCCGCCATTGCTGCCAGGGGCCACGGGTGGCTTGGAGAGGTGCTTCCTAGTTGCTTGGTTGCGTGCCAGGCGCTAGGGCAGTGCCGCGCTGGAGCACTGTGGGCATGCACATCGGTGTGAGGTGCGTCTCCTGTCCTGCTCACATCTTGATGTTCTCTGTCATAATTGACAGGTGCAGCTATGTGTCTGCGTGTATTTTCATCGTGCGTGTCGCTGGAGCTCGTGGGGGCTCCTGAGATCTTGGTGCTGAGGTTCCAGGTGTGTCCCTGTGTGTGGTTTCTGGTGGCCGCTTCACGCACACCCCGGCATGCACTCACCGCACTGCACACACAGGCTCCTGACCGTTTGGAAGATATTGTGTCACCATACTACGGTTGTCGTGACTGACCGTGATGGGTGTCAGTGTGTGGTGAAGATGTGCTTAGGGCCCCGCGTGTACCACTGTGTGTGTGACTAAACCTGCAGCTAGACCCGCGGTCACCAGCCCACAGGCCTGGGCACTGAGGAAACCAGAGACAGCCCCTGCTGAAGTGCTGGGGAGGAGCCAGTGGTGCCATTCCTCCAGGACCCCAAGGAGGGCACCTCTCCAGCCCCTCGTGGTTCTGGGGCGTTCAAAGATGAGGCCCTCAGCCTGGCCACTTGCTGCTGTTTAAACAGTGTCCTCTCTTGTGCAGTGATAGCGTTGGTATGACCTGAGCAGGCTGGGGTCCCGAGCCCTGGCTCGTCTTCTTCCTTTGTGGCTCTGATGGCTGTGAAGTTTATAGGATCTGAGTTAAATCCTTAAGTAGCCAGTGATATCGAACCACTCCTTGGAACTGTCAGTGATCCAAGCACAGCGGTTCTCATTTCTCTCCCCCTCTGTAAAGCCTTCAGTAATCTCAGGTCATGTTGCAGTGTTACTGGTTTGGGGCCGGAGGTATGGCTTGGTGGTGGGCATCTGACAGCCTGTCATGCTGACGAAATGTGCGCGCATGCGTGCGTGTGTTAGGAAACGAGTTTGGCTCGGAAGCTGTGTGCTGAGTGCGTGTGTCTGTCAAGGTGGAACACTGGTTGTCCAGCTTTTGGATGGGGACAGGGCTTCTCTTTGGACACTTGGCATAACCACTGGGTAGTTCAGCCCGTTTTTGCATATTCATATAGTTTTAGCCAGACACTGGTGGCTCGTGTCTGTAATCAGGAGGAATGAGGTTCAAAACCAACCCAGGTAGGAAATGTTGAGATTCTTTTACCTCCAACTCACCACCAACATGCAGGAAGTAGAGCTGTGTCTTAAGTGGTAGAGTGCCAGACTTCGGCGTAGGCCTTGAGTTCAAGCCCTAGTACTAGCACCAAAAAAAAAAAAAAAGTTGAAAGCTTGTGTTAGTGGAGTTTGTGATTGGATTTGGAACATTTACACAAAGGCCCAGCACTTGGCGGATGCCTGGGGGGGGCACGGAGCCGTTAGGAAGTCACCCCGGTCCCCTGGGAGGACATGGGCCTGCTTCGGAGGCAGCACGCTTTTTTGTTCTGCAAAACCATTTTCCCCCCAACAAAGAGTAAGTAGAGGAAAGAACTGAAGCCTAGATAAGTCCACAACTGTTCTCATGTCTGCATTCCATGTCCATAGGACTTGAAACACCAGAAGATTAGCAAATGGGCCAGCTTCTTAATAGGATGTGCAATGTTTTATTGCAGATAGAACATCTTTATAGTTGTTGGAGGGATTTCATTAATTGCCGACAAAAGAAAGTGTCGTCAGCCATGTGGTGTTAGTATGCGCTGTTTCATTTGCAGGGGGCATGGATCCCAGGGCCCATTTTGATTGGATGTTTGAGCCTTGTCCCTGGATTTGTGTTCGCAAATGTTTCTTAGAGAGGGTCCAGTCCTTCTCTCTCTCTCCCAGGAAGCTGGGGTTACAGGCATGTGCTACCAAGCCTGGATTTCAACTGTGTTTTTAATATTTTGTAATTTTGTTGATTGTTGTTTTACAGACTGTTCATACTTTTTTCTGTTTCTGGTTGACGAGGTTGCCTTCATAAGATGCATTTGTATACCGCGTCTTTGTGTTCTCGACTAAGTGTGACTGGTCTAGGCACTGAAGAGTGGCAGCTTTGCGTGTCCTCCATGACTGGAGTTTGAGGGCACAGTCTTTGGAGTCACCCCAGGCCTAGGGGAAGAGGCCACAGCCACGTCTTGTGGGCGTGTGTCACATTCTCTGACCTGCTATATGGTGTTTGCAGGGATGCCAACCTGTCCACAGAGGGGTCACTTCTGTGCAGGGGGCTCCTGGGGGCCAGGCTCCTGGGATGCATGCATTTGCTGTGTACACCACGAAGCCCTGTTTCTTTCATCCTGTAGATTTTGTAGTGTTCAATGTATATGAAAAACTAGATGTGGTGGTGCGCGCCTGTGATCCCGGCACTCAGAAGGAGGAGGGCGGGGGATTGGGAGTTCCAGGTCATCTTGGGCTACTTAGTAAGAACCTGTCTCAGAAAAGTCCCCCACAAGGCTGGTGATGCAGCTCAGTAGGAGCCTTGCTGAGCATGCGCACTGCCTGGGGTCCACCTCCAGCTTTGTGATATTGTGGTGCCATTTGGAGTGGCTACCTCCAGTAAAACATGTTCTGGGAACACTAGAGTGAGATTGTAAGCAGTTACTGGGAGCTGAGGAGGTAGTGTGTGGCAGCTCAGGTAATGGGCGCACGTACGCCTCACGCTGTGACCGTGGCAGGTGGCGAGAATGGCCCTGAAAGTCTTCCGTGCTAAGCATGGAACCGGCAGTGGCTGTCGCCCTCGCAGCTGGTCCCCCAGTAATGACACTTTCCTTTCTTAAGATGACGACTATTCCCCACCCACCAAGAGACCAAAGAGCAGTGAGCCGCCGCCGCCGCCCGTGGCTGAGCCGATCAATGCTGGCAAGCGGAAGGTGCGCGAGTTCAACTTCGGTAAGTCCTCCCACTTGGCTGCCGGCCACCCTGCTGCCCGTGCCCAGAGGGGGCTGTGGACCAGGGCTGGGCTGTGACAGAGCCCACACATTGCTGTCTTCCGGTGTTAACAGCACAAGCACACACTGATCACTTCTTTCTCTTAGCCTTTCCCGTTATATGTATATAAAAGTGGTTTGGCTGGGCGCTGGTACTCAGGAGGCTGAAATCTGAGGATCATGGTTTAAAGCCAGCCTGGGCAGGAAAGTCCGTGAGACTCTTATCTCCAATAAAAAACCAGAAAACCAGAAGTGGCGCTGTAGCTCAAGTGGTAAAGCTCTTGTCTTGAGCTGAAGAGCTCAGGGACAACAGCCCAGAGTTCAAGCCCCATGGCTGATCAAAAAAACAAAAAACGAACAGTTTGCTATGTTGGCTTTTCATTTTTGCTCTGGTCACTGCTGGCTGTGGATAGAAATGCACTGGAGACGTGGGAGATTTCCTTTTGTACAAAGGGGTGCAATGTCGTTCCTCCAGCCTGAAAACAGGGCAGGCAGCTGGGTTCTTAGCCCAATCTGGACTATCCCTCTTCCTCATCAGGGAGGGAGGACCCATTCTAACTGTAACTGATGACCAAGGTTAGACAGGGACCTGTTTAATTTCTTTCGAAGGTTTACATTTTTTCATCACAGCTGGCTGGGTGGCTGCAAATACAGCTGGAGGAGGCTGAGGAAGTCCATGGAGACTTCCCACTCAGAAGGGGCCTTGCCCTTTTCTGTCTATCCATAAAGATTTCTCTTTCTACAGCTGGGCACCAGTGCTCACGCCTGTAATCCCAGCTACTCAGGAGGCTGAGATCTGAGG
>NW_012267380.1:551052-557582 GCF_000151885.1 Dipodomys ordii
GCTCTACCACTTGAGCTACAGCGCCACTTCCGGTTTTCTGGTGGTTTATTGGAGATAGGAGTCTCACGGTCTCTCCTGCCCAGGCTGGCCTTGAACAGCTATCCTCAGATCTCAGCCTCCTGAGTAGCTAGGATTACAGGCGTGAGCCACCAGTGCCCGGCTACATTGTTGTTCTTTTAACTACTTTAATATAAGACTTTGTCTCCCTATGTTGACTGGCTCGTTGGTCATGAGCAGCACACCTGGCAGTCATCATTCATTCATTCCTCACAGGGCAGCTGGTCACGATAGTCAAAAAACACATAACTCCAGGAAATACTAATAGACAAGACAGAGGCACCCAGCCCAGGGCTTCATGCAGCCCTTCCACCTGGCCCCAGTGCCAGTATGATGGACACGACCCCATGGACGTGCAGGCTGTGTAGTCTGAGTTCATTTCCACACCTGAACCAGGCTGCAGAGGCTCCTGAAGACCATGGTGGCTTCTCTTCCTCTTTTTTTTTTTTTTGGTCGATTGTGGGGCTTGAACTCTGGGCCTGGGCTGTGACCCTCAGCCCTTCAAATCAAGGCTAGCACTCTACCACTTGAACCACAGTAGCACTTCCAGTTTTCTGAGTGGTTTATTAGAGATAAGAGTTTCCTGGACTTTGCTGCCTAGACTGGCTTTGAACCGTGATCCTCAGATCTCAGCCTCCTGAGCAGCTAGGATTATAGGCGTGAGCCACTGACGCCTGGCTCCCTCCCTCTTTTTGTGCCACAACTTTGCTATGCGTAATTTGTAGGCATCTTTGTTTTTTGTTTTTGCCTGAGGTTTCAGAAATTAACTAGAAAGAGGCAGTTGTGTGAATGTGCTGGACTCCAGTGGCCCATGGGACATGGAAACACTAGGCGGGGCACTGCCGAGGGCTGTGGGTCTGGATGTGCAGTGCAGGCTGCCTAAGGGTCATTCCATCCTTGGTTATTAAGAATTAACTTTTTTGTCAATTTTCAGAGAAATGGAATGCCCGAATTACTGACCTACGTAAACAAGTTGAAGAGTTGTTTGAGAGAAAATATGGTATGTGTAAATAAGTGCAGGGATCCTGTCGTGTCTGTTATGCGCATTTGACGGTGGGATTGCTGCCCACGGCTGAGGGTCCTGTGGGCCCAGCGCTCACCTGCCAGGGAATGTGCCATGCCTCCACATCACTCTGAGCACGCGCAACCTGGAGTTCCTGCAGTGCCACAGTTCTGAGGAAAAGTTCTGTGGAATTCTGTGGAACCTGTTGTGTCCCATGCAAGGGTGCACCGGGCCCTGGACACAGAGGCCTGACACCCCCCCCCCCCAAAGTGAGTTGATGTAGTGGAGGTGCCCATGGTTCCTGGCTGGTGGCTCATGTGTCCCAAAGTAAACGTTATATAAATGATAGTAAGAAAAGAAGCTCCGGCCAGGCCCAAAGAAGCATAGGTCCCATGGTTTCCCTTATTCGCAATAACTAGTATATGTCTGAGTCAAGCAGAAAAGGTCAGATAAGTTGATGTTAGGGGAATGAACCCCAAGATAAGTATTCAAATGTTTTTTTGGTTTTTTTTTCCTTTCATGCAATTGTTTCTAACATATTTATAAGATGATTTCTTTGTTGCTTTGTATGTCCCTCCCCCATGGTATAACCCATGCTTTCACTGTATTTGATGTTGGTATAATTTGTGGAGGGGAAGGGGAAAAACAAATCGTTTAACTAGGGATCCAGGTGGACCCATTGCAACAAAGAGATGTACAAGTCGTTATGTCGAAAAACGAACTTTACAACTTTGATGGGGGGTAGGGGGAGGATCGGATCGGGGGAGGGGGAAGTATGAGATGGGATGGGAAGGGGAAACAAAGAGGAGGCAACAATGCTTGATAAGAAATGTACTCATTATCTTGCCCATGTAATTGTAACTCCTCTGAACGGTATTCTCACAATAAAAAGAAAAGAAAAGAAGCTTCTGACATAGCCGCTTATATGTGGCCTCTGGGCGTGGGCAGACCAAGCAGGCTCTGTAGCTGACTCAGGCCTTTCCTTGTCCAGCTTCGGGCACTACTGCTGTGCTGGGCATTCCTCACGGCTATCAACATGCAGGATTGTGGGAACCTGACCTGTCTCACTGAGGCCTGGCTGAACCAGTGCTGGCTCCCTGGCTCTCAGGATGCTTGTCCTGGTTTATCTCGTTACCATAGCTACAGGAATAGAGATAAAAGTCACACAGCAAAGAGTGGTGCATGTTGGGTTATCAGTCTTTTCCTGGCCTGCCTTTTAATGATGATCTCTTTCTTTCTCTTTTTATCCTTCAAGCTCAAGCTATAAAAGCCAAAGGTCCTGTGACGATTCCATACCCTCTTTTCCAGTCCCACGTTGAAGACCTTTATGTAGAAGGCCTTCCTGAGGGGATTCCTTTCAGAAGGCCGTCCACCTACGGGATCCCCCGCCTCGAGAGGATCCTGCTCGCAAAGGAGAGGATTCGTTTCGTGATTAAGAAGTAAGCCTTTCCAGCTCTTAGCTTTGTTCTTCTGCTTGCCTGCCTGCCTTCCCTCCTTTTCCTCTTCCCTCCCTTCCTCCATGCCAGTCCTAGGACTTGGGCATTGTCATTGTCCTTGAGCTTTTGTGCTCAAAGCCTAGTGCTCTACCACTTTGAGCCACAGCTCCACTTCCAATTTTTTTGAGATAAGACTCTCAAGGACTTTCCTGCCCTGCCTGGCTGTGAACTGAGATCCTCAGATCTCAGCCTCCTGAGTAGCTAGGATTATAGGCATGAGCCACTGGTGCTGGGCTTTTATTTTATTATTTTATTTTTATTTTTTTGGTCGTGTGGCCTGAACTCTGGGCCTGGGCGCTGTCCCCTGCACTCTTCAGCTCAAGGCGAGCGCTCTACTGCTTGAGCCAAAGCACCGCTTCTGGTTTTCTAGTGGTTTGTATTGGAGATAAGAGTCTCACGGAGTTTCCTGCCCGGGCTGACTTTGAACCATGATCCTCAGATCTCAGCCTTCTGAGTGTTAGGTTTTTAAAAAGAGGTAACCGAGTAAGAACAGCACCAGCACGCACGTGGTATTCAGGTAAAGGGTAGGTTTATTCAGTAGACCTGCTGGGACCAGGCAAGGTTGGTACTCCACGTGGCTGGGAAAGGCCTGGGAATGAGAGAGAGCTGGGAAAGAGAGGAAAGAGCTAGAGCAGAGAGATAGCAGAGAGAGAAAGGTAGAGCTAGAAAAGAACAGCAAGAGAGAGTCTGGGCTTGCACTAGGCCTTATCTAGGGTATGGGCGGAGAAAGGTGTGGCCACGTCAAATTCAGATGTGACCTCAGTGGATGCAGATGTGACCTCTTCCAGGTGTGCCAGTTGCCTAGGTAACGCAGGTACTGGGTGGAGACTTTGCTGTGAGAAGGGTGGAGTCTGCTCACCATCCAGGAGTGGACCTTACACTGAGTAGCTAGGATTACAGGCTTGAGCCACCAGCACCCGACTTTAATTTTTTTTTTTTTAGTTGACAAATTAATACACATTTTGTTCTAGCATTTTTGTATTTTGTGGAGGATTGTTCAGTCAGAACTTGAGCACCAGGTGGGCCGTCCCGGCCCATCATTTCCCTTGTTGCTGTGTGCTGAAGGCAGTGGCGTGTGGGTAGGTGTAAAACTTTGAAAGCATATTTGTGTGTGTGGTTGTAAAAGTGAAGGCAGAGCATGATGTGGGGGTCAGGGGACTCCGGCGAGCTGTGTGGGGTCCTGAGTGCTGCCGCTTCCTTTTGTGGAGGCCACGGTGAGGGGTTCGGTGGGAGGGCAGCACTTCCCGCCGGGCTTCAACCAGGCTCTCGCTGGCTCTTCCATGCGGGCCACTGGCTGCTCGCTAGTTAATAAGAGACTGATTCGTGAGGATGTTCCTGTGGGCTGGCTGCGGCTGCCAGTGCTCCAGTAGCTGTCACTACAGGCCCAGGGCCCTGGTGGGGATGAGAAGAAGAGGAGGGCGGGAACTGCTGCTGTGGCTCCGCCTCCACTCCCATTTCAGTGCGCACTTGGCACCCAGTTCCAGACCAGGGAGCAGAGTGTAGCTGCCTGTTTGCGGCACAAAAGTCCAGGACATGGCCGTGGAGAAGCCCAAAGATGGGCTGAGGTCTTGTTGAAATGCACAGCCTGCGCCTTTGATGTTGTCCATTGTGTGGGGCTGAGTGGCCCTAGTCACCCCAATGAGGCGGCCACCGCTGCACACAGGTACCCCATGGAGAGAAGCTGCAGCTTCTGAAAGCCTTGTGCCAGTCACATGCCTCAACCCAACCCCCACCCCTGCCGCCCAGTGTGATGCCCTTGGGAGCCCCCCCCCACACACACACACTCTGGAGGCTGAGATCTGATTATCTCGGCTTGCCACCCCAATATGATGCCCTTGGGAGCTTGTTTTCTCATTTGTGATACAATGCTGCAGTTGCCAGTTCTTGCAGCTGGTGGCCTGTCTCACACACACACACACACACACACACACGCTACTCTGGAGGCTGAGATCTGAGTATCTCGGTTTGAAGCCAGTACAGACAGGAAAGCCCGTAAGACTCATCTCCAATTAACCACCAAAAAGCCAGAAGTGGAGCTGTGGCTTAAGTGGTAGAGTGCTAGCCTTCAGCAAAAAAAAAAAAGGCAAAAGGACAGTGTCCACGCCCTGACTTCAAGCTCCAGTACTGACGCACACACATAAAAATCTGCAGTGAGCTAGGTGCTGGTAGCTCACACCTAAGATCCTAGCTACTCAGGAGGCTGAGATCGGAGGATCCCAGTTCAAAGTGGTAGATCCTTGAGCTGAAGAGCTCAGGGACAGCACCTAGGCCCAGAGTTCAAGTCCCACAGCCAACCCCCCCCAAAAAAAAAAACAAATCTGCATTGTATTAAAAACTGACATTTAGAGAAAACACAGATGACCCTACAGGTTCATGTCTTTGATGTGTCTTTAATGTGTTGGTAGATGCGTGGAGGAGGTTAGTTTGGGGTGTGACATGGGAGACTGCAGGCCTCGGGCAGCATGGCTGTGAGAGCAGTGGAGACCTTGTGCTTAGCCTCTGTGCTACTTGGGGAGTGGGCGCTCCGTGCCCGGAACCAGGATGGCCTTGGCCGTGTGCTCACTGCCTGCCTTTGCTTTCAGACATGAGCTGCTCAACTCAACTCGGGAAGACCTGCAGCTGGACAAGCCTGCGTCGGGAGGTACGTGTCAGCCCGGCGCCTTTGGTGCTTCAGCACACAGGTCTTCTGGAGCTGCCTGTGTGGAAGCATCTCCCCTCCTGGCCACCCTGGCTGTGGGCCACGGGTTCTCAGTGCTATTCAGTCTGTGAGGAACCTCGGCTGCCTGTTAGCTCTTTGAGAGTGACGAAAGCTTTGCCCTTTTTGGATAGAAAATGTGTTACCTGACAGAATACATCTGCCAGCTCAGTATCTGTCTCCATTCTTTAGTATGCAATGTATCTCGCACATGACAAAGGTTTATTTAGGGTTTTTTTTTTCCCCCACTCCTGTAGCTTGAACTCAGGACCTGAGCACTATTGCTGAGCTTTTTTGCTGAAGACTAGCACTCTACCATTTGAGCCACAGCTCTAGTTCCAGTTTTCTAGTGGTTAATTGGAGATAAGAGTGACAGGGACTTTTTCTGCCCTGGCTGGCTTCAAACTTCATTCCTCAGGTCCCAGCCTCCTGAGTAGGAGATAGCATTATGCTTTTTAGACCATGAAGCCTGGACTAGAATAATGAGCTCATCCCATGCCTTTGAATGAAATACAGACATGATGTGCTTTGTGTATTTGCTCTGGCATAATATGGGGGTGAAGGAAGCACCCCAAACCTGTCTCCCCACTTTTCATGGCAGAAATGTTCTGCCCTTGAGTAAACAGTTTATTTCCTGACCTTATTTACTGTGGAGCCCAGTGTGGGGTGTTTGCAGAGTGCCCTGAGCTGTGAGGTGAACCCTCGCAGGGCTTGTGCGCCTGGCAGCGTTGCCAGCGCCTCTGAGCAGAGCCTATGTCCCACAGTCAAGGAGGAGTGGTACGCCAGAATCACCAAGTTGCGCAAGATGGTGGACCAGCTGTTCTGCAAGAAGTTTGGTGAGTCTGTGACTGACGCTGCTTCCTACCAAACACACATCCCTCACATTCACTTATCTTTGCCCTCCCTCCCTCCCTCCCTCTCTCCCTCCCTCCCTCCCTCCCTCCCTTCCATCCTTGCGTCCTTGCTTCCATGCTTCCTTGCTTCCCTGCTTTCTTGTTGGTCATGGGGCTTGAACTCTGGGTCTGGCGCTGTCCCTCAGCTCTTCAACTCAAAGCTAGCGCTCAACCTCTTGAGCCAAAGCGCCACTTCCAGTTTTCTGAGTGGTTTATTGGAGATAAGAGTCTCACGGACTTTCCTGCCTGGGCTGACTTTATTTTATTTTATTTTATTTGAATTTTTTGTCTATTCTATATTATTCTAGCATCAGGATATTTATTTATTTTTCTTATTTTTATTTATTTTTTGGGGGGGAGGTCTGGTCGCGGGGCCTGAACTCTGG
>NW_012267380.1:558092-587888 GCF_000151885.1 Dipodomys ordii
TTTTTTTTTGCTCAAGACTAACACTGTACCACTGGAGCCACAGCTCCATTTCCAGCTTTTTAGTGATTAATTCACGGACTAACCTGCCTGAGCTGGCTTTGGACCATGATCCTCAGAGGTCAGCCTCCTGAGTTACTGGACTGCAGGACCTAAGCTTCACTTTGTGAGGCGTGAAGTTAATCCAGGCTGGCCAGACTTCTTTATAGAAACTTCCAGATCTCATAGTGTGGTTGGGAGCGAGACCCAGCACAGTCCAGAGACATCACCACCCCACTTCCATATTGTCTGCTCTTGCTTGTCCGATAATACTTATTGGTTTGTTGTTCATGGGAAGCTTACTAGAAATAGGTTTATTTTCCTTTCTTTCTTTCTTTCTTTCTTTCTTTCTTTCTTTCTTTCTTTCTTTCTTTCTTTCTTTCTTTCTTTCTTTCTTTCTTTCTTTCTTCACTCGTGGGGCTTGAACTCTGGGCCTGGGCACTGTGCCTGCACTCTTCGCTCAAGGCTAGTGCTCTACTGCTTGAGCCACAACGCCACTTCCAGTTTTCTAGTTGTTTATTGGAGATAAGTCTCACAGACTTTCCTGCCCAAGCTGGCATTGAACTGTGATCCTCAGATCTCAGCCTCCTGAGTAGCTAGGATTACAGGCATGAACCAGTGGTGCCCAGCTAGGTTTATTTTCCTATTAAGCAGAATCTCTAGACTTACGATTCACTCCAGGTGTGAGGCCAGCCCTGGCCACGTGCGCTCTGATTTTCTGGGCATGCTTCCTCTGAAAACTGGGGTTTATGACATGCTGATTACTGCCTGTGCCCCCTGTATGGCCACTGCGAGGGAGGAGGAGGAAGGTGACAGGCCCCTTCATTGTGGAAGGAGAATGAGACTAGGGAGCAAGGAGATCCCATGACCTTTCACCGAGGCACTAGCTGTGGGTGCCCACTGGAGGGTGGGGCGGGGCGGGGCGGGGCGGGGCAGCCAGGCCTGCATCCGCACAGGTCTGGGGCAGCTGTCTGCGTGTGTCCTTCCTGGTGCTGTTGGGTGTAGTTTGGATGTGGGACTTACTGAATATGTCTCCAGCTTTTCTTTTTTCTTCCCTCTAATTGTTTCTGAAGTAGTCTCACCCTTTGCCCGTGTCAGCCTGGTCCCTTGTCTTCCTGTTGGTGCTTTGTAGCTGCTGGGATAGTGGCTACTCCAGCCATTGACTGAGACGGGGCCTTGAGGACATTCCACCCCAGGCCTTGATGATCTTCATTCCTTCCTCCCAGCTAGCTAGGGTTGTAGGTGTGAGCCACTGGCACCAGCTCATTTTTATTTCTAGTTACAGTCTTTATAGATATTCAAAGGTAGTGGAAAATAGTTCAGTGAACCCCAAATACCAACTGTTAGTGTCCTGTGCTCTGTTTCCTCCTGTGCCGGAGGCAGAGCCCCAGCGCTGTCCTTCCAGTTCAGTGTGTGTGGGCTTGGGATGCCCCCTCTCCCCGGCTCGCCCACACGTGGTCACCCGTGGAGCTTCCTTGTGGAGTTTGGGGCACACAGGCTCACGTGTGGGCTCCAGTTGCTGCGGTGTGTTGCTGTCTTCGATCTCACGCATGAGTTCTTTGCAGATAGCAGTTTCCTTTAGAAATTGGGGGCCTGATGGGGCCCCAAGGTTACAGAAGGGTTAGCAGCAGAGTTCCACTGTGGCAGCCAGCCTGGGCTAGGGACAAGACTAGCTAGCAGTCAGCATTTGTGTGCATTGGCCGGCAGCCCCTGTGTGTTGTGCTCACCTGAGCCTCCTGGCTCTCCTGGCTCCTTTCTGTCTGCTGAGTATGAGTTGTGTGCATCTGTGTGTGCGCGCATGCGTGTTTGCGTGTGCATGCGCACATGTGTGGTGACCACCCCTCCTCATTGTTCCCCCAGCGGAGGCCTTGGGCAGCGGCGAGGCCAAGGCAGTGCCCTACCAAAAATTTGAGGCCCATCCGAACGACCTGTATGTGGAGGGGCTCCCTGAGAACATCCCCTTCCGGAGCCCCTCCTGGTACGGGATCCCCCGGCTGGAGAAGATCATTCAAGTCGGCAACCGGATCAAGTTTGTGATTAAAAGGTAAGTACTGTCTTCTGCAGTGCCGTGTCTCCTTGTGGCGGGCTTTGCTGTGGTCAGAGCGGCGCCCTATCGCTGTACATGTAGGCTTCCTTTTGGACTGGCTATGAGGGCTGTGTCAGGCCCTGCCCCTGCCCCTGCCAGGGCCATCAGTTGGCATGGTGTTTCTCATGTGTGTGGTGTGCCTTATTCTTCCCCCATCCTGCTTGCCAGTGTGTCCTGTGGCAGGCAGAGAATGGGGGGGGGGAGGGCACGCGGACTCCCTCCTGTCCCTTGCATTTGCATGCTGGCCAGGCTGCTGTTTTTTTTCATTTTGCCCTTAGCTTTTTCACTCATGGCTGGGCTCTACCACTTGAGTGTCACAGCTTGATTTTTTGGCTGTTTTGGTAATGAATTGGAAAGACTCAGAGACTTTCCTGCCCTTGTGGGCTTTGAACCTGGATCCTGGATAGCTAGGTTTATAGGTGGGAGCCACCCGTGCCCAGCCTAGGCAGGTTCTTGAGGCTTGTTTTGCAGGCAGTCAGGGTGGCATAGGAGCAGAGCTCTGTCTCAGCTCAGTGGTTGAATGCTGCTGCTGGGCCCTTGTCAGGGAGGATCGGGCCTGTGAGCTGCTGGTTTGGGTTCAGAAGGAGTGGCAGCTTTCCACTGGTCAGCATCAACAACCCTTGTGATGTCCCTGGAACCCCACCCGAACTGTCCACACGGTCCACTGTCACTGCAGCAGTGACCCTGTGTGCGGCTGTGTGCAGGCCGTAACACACCCATTCATGTTTTCACAGACCAGAACTCCTGACTCACAGCACAACTGAAGTTACTCAACCAAGAACAAATACACCAGGTAAGGGGAAGGAGCAGATGGGCTTTTCCCTCGGGTGTGAGAGTTTCTTGTCTTTTATGCTTATATCCATGGAATCCCCACACTCCCCAGTCCTGTGTGGGGCTTGGGGTGGGCCTCTATGGGAAACGAGATCGCAAGGCCTGTACAAGTTACCAAGGCTGCCCGCCACGCCCACTGCCTGTGGCCGACCTGGCATTTCTGCTAGTACCGCTCTGGTGATGGCCTCACCTTCCCTGAGGCATGGGCTCCTGGGTGCTTCCCACCAGCCGTTGCAGCTCGCTCTGATGGGGAACGGGCTGTGTGCGGGGTCCGGCTTAAGGATGATCTTGGGTCAGTCCCAATAAGCCGCGGCATTCATTCCTCCACATTTGCTCTCTAGTTAAGGAAGACTGGAATGTGAGAATCACCAAGCTTCGGAAGCAAGTGGAAGAGATCTTTAACTTGAAATTTGGTATGTGACAGCCAGGGCTTATGTCTTTGTTTCCAGACAAATAGAAGCCATGTCTCGACACTGGAGAAGCTGCACAGCACTTTCACACAGACACTGCTTTAGTCTGTGTCCTTTAGACTCGTCCTTCCCACTCTGTGTCCTGGCAGGGAGGGCGGGCAGCGGGTCACGTCTCCAGTCCACACTGGGCACTGGGATGTAGTTGGTGCTGCAAAGCATATTGGTTTGAACTTGGATTTGCTGACCAGTTTCCTGCAGTGCTGTCCTGAGGGTATGGGGGTGTCAGTGCCCTGAGTCTTGTCCCAGGCACAGAAGTAAGGGGTGCAGAATTCTGGGAGGACCTTCTTTTCTCTCCCTCGTTTTAACTAGCTGGTTTGCTCACCTACTGGTTCTAGTTCGCTGAGGCAGGGTCTTACTGTGTAGCCCACACTGGCCTCCGACTCATTCTCCTGACTCAGTTTCTGTTACTAGCAAGACAGACATGGCCCCACTCCAGCTTGTGCCCTTTACTTAAGTCACTGGTGTTGGTTGACTTTTGGGTCTGTGGTCAGGAGACTTCAGTCCTCTGCTGCTGGCCACTGGCCTGGTGAGCGCTGGTGGAGCCACGCTGGCTCTTGGAGGACACTCAGCCTTAATTCATTTTGTCCGAGCAGAGCGTTACCAGCTGCAGAGCTGTCTGTCCTGCGGTAGAGGTGTCCAGCCCCTCTGCGCAGTACCTAGGTGCCAGCTTTGCTGGATGCACAGAGTATATGCCTCAGTCCTGCGCCCGGCTGCTGGGTTGTGGACAGCTTGAGTGTGAACTTACACCCTCTGTTTCCTGGCAGCCCAGGCCCTTGGGCTCACGGAGGCTGTGAAGGTGCCGTACCCTGTGTTTGAGTCCAATCCCGAGTTCCTATATGTGGAGGGCCTGCCAGAAGGGATCCCCTTCCGAAGCCCCACCTGGTTTGGGATCCCACGCCTAGAGCGGATCGTGCGTGGGAGCAACAAAATCAAGTTTGTGGTGAAAAAGTAAGCACTCTGCCCGCAGCGGTCATGGGAGGTGGAGTAGGAGGAAGCCTTGGGTCCCAGCATGCCCAGGTCACATGCGCCCTTGTACTCAGTGCTCTGGTGCTCCTTTTTTCCTAGGCCAGAGCTAGTTGTGTCCTACCTGCCTCCAGGAATGGCCACCAAGATAAACACTAAAGGTAAGCCCTGCGGCCCGCTCCAGGCACCATCCCACCCCGATCAGCCTTCCTTTCCTCCTCCCAGCCTCCACCCTGTAGGGCCTGGCTCCCGCCTCCGATGCGTCCGCGCCTCTTGAGTCATTTCATGGCACGCAGCTTCTGTGTGTTCCTTCACATTCTATCGAGGATTTCCTGTGTGCAATCCTCTGTTCTGTTTTCACAGCTTTGTTGCTCATGTGGAGGATTACACTACCAATTTAATTCTTCAGGTTTTTGTGAAAAGAGCCAAACTATGCATTTTACCGTGTGCTTTTGTACAGCGTCCCCTTGTGAGTTGTATGGTGAACGCAAGTAACCTTGTGCTTACCTTGTAGCACTGCAGTCCCCCAAAAGACCACGCAGCCCCGGGAGTAACGCGAAGGTTCCTGAGATCGAGGTGACAGTGGAAGGTAGGCCTGCGCCGCGCCGGCTCCCAGGTGCAGTGCTGGCCGGTCCTGCCACACCGTCTCCACTTCTAGTAGAAAAGAGAAAGTACTCTGCACCTCATCTCAGTCAACGCTGGGTACAGGGGTGCCCACCTGTCAGCCTAGGAGGATTGAGGTCTAGGCTGGCTTGGTCATAAATTCCAGAGCCTATAAACAAGTGAGAAGGCCTGAGTGTGACCTGGGTGGGAAAGCACGGCCCTGCAGGCCAGGGCCGGGTGATCCTGCTCCAGGCTTTGGAGCCTCGCCGGGAGATGGGCTTCATCTAGTACGAGTAAGCAACAGCACAGATTGCAGCCCAGTGCTGGTGGCTCACACCTGTAAATCCTCGTTACTCACAGCTGATGATCACAGTTCAAAGTCGTCCTGGGTAGAAAATCAAATCCATGAGACTCTTATTTTCATATAAACACCAAAAAGAAGCCAGAAATGGGGTTATGGCTCAAGCAGTAGAGAACTAGCCTTATGTGAAAAAGCTAGGGGCACACCTAGGCCCTGAGTTCAAACCCCCAGGATCAGCATATGCGTGCGCTTGTGCGCACACACGCACGCACACGCGCGTGCGCACACACACACACACACAGTTGCCAATGTCCCAGGAATTCATGTGCCCTCAGTGCCAGAGGCCAGAGCAGGTGTAGCGCTGAAGTGATTGGTCCATGGGAAGCGGGGGAGGAAGCCTGGGCAGGAGGGTGGCCCAGCAGTGAATCTTGAGTACACCGAGTTCAGAGCGGTAACAGCCACCATTGAGGCTGGAGAGGGCTTGCGCAGACATCGCTGCCATGAGTGACAGGCTCCCAAGAGCAAAGAGGGGCCTCGATCTTCACAGAAGACACAGCCTCCCTTAAAGCCCCCAGACACTAAGGGAGGTGGAGACATGGCTGACTGTGGCTTGCATGGTGCTGGTTCTGTACTGGAGGCCTGCGAGGAAGTAGTAGTTTGTGGATGCTCCGTGTTGATGTAGGCCATTTCTACTGCAGTGTCAGGAATTGTACAAACAGCATATCTCAGAAATACGTGAATTCAGCCCTGCGTGGCACACACCTGTCATCCCAGCTACTCAGGAGGCTGAGATCTGAGGATTGTGGTTTGAAGCCAGCCCAGCAGAAAAGTTTGGTGAAGCAAAAACTAGCTGCAAGTGGAGGTGTGGTAGTTTCCATGAAAACTTCCAAGTGAGAGCGCAGGGCTCGAAGTACTGGCCTGAGTGCCAGCGCCCAAAAACTTGAAGATCCCATGAAATCCTCCTTGGCATCACTAGTGTCAGCTAATCAGAAGCAACTCAGTGACACACTTCTGGAAACCTTTTCCATCTGTATTTTAAACAGCTAGTCTCTGTTGAAGCAGAATGTCTGCACCGGCTGCAGGGGTGAAGTGGGGGATGTGTGTGGTATGCATGCACATGCCCCAAGCCCCGCCCCGCCATGGAATGAATGCTGGTAGCAGCTCACCCTGGCATTGACTTAGTGGCTCAAAGACGGTGGGCCCCTCCAGCACCCCGGAAGCCCTGTGGTGTCCTTCAGACTTTTGTCTGATTGCGGTTCAGACAAGCTCTCCCTGTGTAGGCTGACCTTGAACTCCTGATACTCCTGCCCTGCCTCCCTCTGCTGGGACCCCAGCCCAGCATTTGTCCAGGCCATGAGACTGGGGAGAGGGCTCTCGGGTGTCTGCTGAGCACTGGCTGCCCAGGCTGCCCTGCTGGCCTGGTGTAGCTACTTTAAGAGACGAGTGGCCCTTGTCAGGCCATGACTGGCCACCGCAGGGCTGTTTCTGTGGGCCTCCCACAGGGCAGTGGGCTTCCGCTCCCCCCAGCACGGGCCACTCTCCCGAGACTCGGAGAATTGCTGCTGCATTCATTTTCTTGGCACTGGTTTGTTTCCACTGATGGGTTGTCTCCAGAGATCCTCCGAGTGGCCGCAGGGGGGCCCCTGCCTGCTGGGCTGGGCTGGGCTTGCTCCTAGTCTGGGCAGCTGGGCATTTTTTGTTGTTGTTGTTGTCTTGTTGGTCATGGGGCCTGAACTCTGGGCCTGGGCGCTGTCCCTCAGCTCTTCAGCTCAAGGCTAGCGCTCTACCACTTGAGCCACAGCGCCACTTCTGGCTTTTTTCTGCTTACGTGGTGCTGAGGAATCGAACCCAGGGGCTCATGCTTGCGAGGCAAGCGCTCTACCACTGAGCCACCTTCCCAGCCCGCAGCTGGGCTTCTTTGGAGTAAAGAGTCCCATGTCCCTCCCTGGAGAGCAGTTGGGAGCCCCTCTGTCACTTGGGGACTGCAGAGGAAGGGATGTGGGCTGAGGCGTGAAGCAGCAGTCAGGCCAGTGATGAGCTCCTGCCAGAGGAGGGAGGCAGAGCGCATGTGGGTGGAGGCTGTGGGGCTTACAGGACGCCATGCCCAGAGGTTTGGCTTTGTGTTCTGGGTCTGGGAAGGCATGCACAGTAAACAGAATTGAACTGGTGGTGATGGTGACCTCTTCTCAACTTTCCTCAGGCCCCAATAACAACAGTCCTCAGACCTCTGCCGTGCGGACCCCGACCCAGACCAATGGCTCCAATGTTCCCTTCAAGCCCCGAGGCAGAGAATTTTCCTTTGGTAACACTTTTGCATTCCCTCCTTTTCATCTCTTGCTGGAAGGTCAGTGCTGTCAGTAGACACCTGCTAGACAGTTCCATGGTCCAGCTGGCCTGTGGCCTCAGCCCCAGCTGCTCTGCCACTCCCTTCTCAGCCTGGGCCCTGCCAGTGGCCACACATGCACCTGCTGGGCACGGTGGTGGGGAGCAGGCGCGTCCTTTCGTGCAGCATGGGCCATTGCGTTATGGCCGGTGCCGCAGTCAGGGTCACAGTCAGGCAGAGTTAGCGTCGGGTGGACGCAGCCGGCGCTCCTGCTCTCTCTGACACTCACCTGTCTTCTTCCCACACAGAGGCTTGGAATGCCAAAATTACCGACCTGAAGCAGAAAGTTGAAAATCTTTTCAATGAAAAATGTGGTAGGTTTATTTATTTATTTTTAACATTATTGAGAGAGGAAGTCATTTTTTTGGCAAATGAAGGCAACAGAGCAAAATAGTTCACTTGAAGCTGGGCACTGGTGGCTCACACCTGTAATCCTAGCTACTCAGGAAGCTGAGAGCTGAGGATCACAGTTCAAAGCCAGCCCAGGCAGGAAAGTCTGTGAGACTCTTTATCTCCAATAAACCACCAGAAAACTAGAAGTGGCGCTGTGGCTCAAGTGGTAGAGTGCTCACCTTGAGCTGAAGAGCCCAGGGACAGCACCCTGGCTCTGAGTTCAAGCCCCACCACCACCAACAAAAAAAAAAGTTCATGTTTAAATGTGGAAGATTTTAAATGCACCAAGTTATGAAAGAACATTTTCTCCAACTAAAGTGAGTGTGTTTTATGGTGCAGGCATTAAGGTGGCTACAGAATGGGGGGTGGCTTTCATAGGGGTGCTGAGCACTGTCTCTACTCTGTAGGGGAGGCGCTCGGCCTGAAGCAGGCGGTGAAGGTCCCCTTCGCGCTCTTCGAGTCCTTCCCAGAGGACTTCTATGTGGAGGGCCTGCCTGAGGGGGTGCCTTTCCGCAGACCTTCCACCTTCGGCATTCCCCGGCTGGAGAAGATCCTGCGCAACAAGGCCAAGATCAAGTTCATCATCAAGAAGTGAGGGGTGGGCCGGGCTGCACTGGGCTGAGCCACGGGGAGGGGTGAAGTGGCAGTCCCATGAAATTGGCTGCCTGTTTTTGTTTTGTTTTGTCTTGTTTTGCCAGTCCTTGGGCTTGAGCTCAGGATTGGGCACTGTCTCTGAGCTTCTTTTGCTCAATGCTGGTACTCTACCATTTGAGCCACAGCACTACATCCAGCTTTTTTTGCTTATGTGGTACTAGAGGAATTGAACTCAGGGCTTCATGCATGCTAGGCAAGCACTCTACCACTAAGCCACACTCCCAGCCCCGGCTGCCCGGTTTTATAGTTTAGTAAGTTAAAAGACATGAGGGAGGGCATATAGAGAGTTAATACGTTTATGCTGCAAAACCTCCATCCGTCACGTTCAGCTGACTGGTCAGATGTTTGATTTTTGTGTTGGTAATGAAGCTTGAACTCAGACCTCACACTCTTGCTCAAGGTTCATGCTGGCTCTACCACTTGAACCACAGTTCCACTTCTAGCTTTTTGTTGGTTCATTAGCAGAGTCTCTCTGTTTTGTTTGTCTGGGCTGCCATCAACTTGGAGAGTCTCAGATCTTAGCCTCCTGACTAGTCTGGATTACAGGCATGAGCCACTGGTGCCTGGAAGGTGGTTCCTGTTTTTTTGTTTCTGTGTTTGTTTGTTTGTTTGTCTGTTGTGGGTCTTGAACTCTGGGCCTGGGCACGGTCCCTTAGCTCTTCAGCTCAAGGCTAGCGCTCTACCATTTGCTTCCAGTTTTCTGGTGGTTAATTGGAGGTAACAGTCTCACGGACTTTTCTGCCCGGGCTGGCTTTGAACCCATGATCCTCAGATCTCAGCCTCTTGAGTAGCTAGGATCACAGGTGTGAGCCACCAGTGCCCAGCTGGTTTGGTTTTATGAAGGCTTTTTACCTAAGCACCTCTGAATTTGGTGGATTTGGTGGATTAAGCTAGTTGGTCGCTGCCAACAACTCAAGCTCACCAATTGCAGACCTGGTTACTAAGTTCATGTAAAGCATCCTTTTGAGTTGTTCAGCACACAAAATGAGCGCCTTTACTACTTGAGGCCAGGCATGTGGGGTGAAGCAGGGGAATGGGGGTCAGGAGGGGGAGGCGTTGGCCGTGGTCCTCCGTGTCTTTCTAGATGTCTGTGGTGCCAGGTTATGTTTTCCACACAGAATTGAACTCTTGGTTGGGGTGGGGCCTGTTCTTGTGCCCTGAGGTTTGCACAAGTCCCCAGTGCAGAGCATGCTAGGGCCATTGAGCCCACTGAGGAATTGAACCGCTGGCCAGCACGTGGTTCCCCCCTGTTGCAGGCCTGAGATGTTCGAGACAGCCATCAAGGAGAGCACATCATCCAAGAGCCCACCCCGTGAGTGCCCCAGCCTGCTCTGCCCATGGGTGTCCCCGTCTGTGCGCAGCCCGCCCACCCTGTTGCTGTCCCAGCTGCCATGCAGCCTGCCCGGGCTATGTGGTTTGACGTGTTTGCTGTTCTCTGAGCATTGGGAAGAACAAAATAGTCTGTGGGGAGGTCTAACATGTTACTAGAACACAAGCAAGGGTGCAGGCTCCCGGCCCTGGTAGAAGGGGCCACGCCGCATTGCCACGCATGTTGCCACGCTGGCACCGGTGCCTTCTCCAACAGGCAGCACCCCACTCGTGCATGTGGTGTCCTCTCTGATGCAGTTTCTGTTTTAAGGGAAAATCAATTCATCGCCCAGTGTGAATACTACTGCCTCCGGCGTGGAAGACCTGAACATCATCCAGGTGACCATTCCAGGTAGGGCGTCCACTGGGCCAGGCGCAGTCTTCCCTGGGTGGCTCGCCTGGAGGCGGGTGTCCGCCAGCCCCGTGCTCTCTGCACCTGCTTGTGCTGGTGTTCTGTCCCCCATCTCTCGTGGGAAGAAGCTGCAGCCTTCCCTCTTGGGACCCCCCTGTGGCAGCAAAGCACGCTCCCCTGGGGTGGTGGCAGCGCAGGCTCACCCTGCTCCCCGCCCGCTCCAGATGATGACAGCGAGCGGCTGTCCAAGGTGGAGAAGGCCCGGCAGCTGCGCGAGCAGGTCAATGACCTCTTCAGCCGCAAGTTTGGTGAGTCCCGTGGCCCCTCCACAGCCAAGGGGTGGAGGTTGGGTCAGGGCTAAGTGGTCGTGCTGTGGCTGTGGTGGTGGTGGTGTGCAGTGGGGGGAGGCGGGGGTCACTGCGGTGTTTGTTCTGTTCTGTTGCCTTCCATAGGTGAAGCCATTGGCATGGGCTTCCCGGTGAAGGTGCCCTACAGGAAGATCACCATCAACCCCGGCTGCGTGGTGGTGGACGGTATGCCTCCTGGAGTGTCCTTCAAAGCCCCCAGCTACCTGGAGATCAGCTCCATGAGACGGATCTTAGACTCGGCCGAGTTCATCAAGTTCACGGTCATCAGGTGAGTTGGGTGCAAGTGTGAGGAGCTGGTGTGCGAGGAGCTGGCGTGGCGGGCGGAGCCCTTGCCTCGCTTGCCCCGCCGTCCCTGCTGCGTGCATGTGAGCTAGTGAGGCTGTGCGGGGGCCAGACTCAGGGCTCCCTGCACCCTGGCCGGCGTGCTTCGCAGCCACACTCCAGTCTGAGCTCACTTGTTTTTTCTGTCTGTCCTGGGGCTTGAACTCAGGGCCCCTTGGGTTTTTTTGATGGTTAACTGGAGATAAGAGTCTCTCAGACTTTTCTGCCCTGGGCTGGCTTCGAACCAAGATCCTCAGATCTCAGCCTCCTTGTAGCTAAGATGACAGGCGTGAGCCACCATAGTCTAGGTCTCACTTGTTTTTTTCTCGCAGGGCTGGTGCTCTACCATTTGAGCCACCGCTTCACTTCCCTACATCAGTCTTTAGAATTGCTGGGTCCAGGCACCCCCCCACACACCAGTCTCCTGCGCCCTGACCTCTCCTCCGCTCCTGGCAGCCAGGGTGGCAGATCATGGCATGCCGACCGAGTCCTGGGGTTCGCACATGCCCGCCTGTGTGTTCCCTTCAGAGGCAGTGGCCTGTGGGCAGCACACTGAGCCCTGAGCCCACACAGCCTCCCTGTCTGCTCCCCGTGAGGGGGCTCAAGTGCCCATGTCTCTCCTGAGAGCCCTGGCCTGGCACGCAGATGTCCTTGGGTCCTGTCCACTCCACTCCCAGGGACGCTCCATTTCCCATGCCACCCTGGCCTTGCGTGCCGCATGCAACCCCTCCATCCCAGCCACGCTGTCTCTTGTGTTCATACTAGTGTGGTTGGCAGGCTAGGTGACACGTGGCCAGCAGGCAGAACCCATCCGGCCATATGGAAACACGTTTCTTCTACATGGCGCAGGGCATGCTGGGGCACGGGCGCAGCAGGGTGTGGAGGTGGTGCTCACGCATTTGTTTTCTCTCCAGGCCATTCCCAGGACTGGTGATTAATAACCGTGAGTACTGCCCATGCCGGGCCCCGAAGCTCCCCGTGGGGTGTAGTGAGCCGGCCTTTGGTTGCACTTAGGGCACATGGTCCCAGCCAAGCATAGCGGGAGGCCGCCAGGGGCCTCATGTCCCCAATCACAAGACAGTGGCTTGTCCTCACCTCCACTGTCCCCACGCTGAGAGCCGAGGGCCATGATTGCTGCGGGTCCTTGGGTGACCGTCAGTGAGCAAAGCCTGAACTCACCGCTCTGCCTTGTCCTGTGGACATGGCTGCTGGCAGCATGGCCTGGCTGGGTCCCTTCCCGGGAGAAAGCGCCCGCGCCACGGTGCTGCTGTCAGCGCTCCCCGCTTTCCTTTCAGAGCTGGTGGATCAGAATGAGGCGGAGGGCCCCGTGACCCAAGGTGAGAGCCACGTGCACGTGTGCACACACGGACGCATGGCCTTGGCTGCCTTGCTCCTGGGGGGACTCGTATCAGCTCCAGCGTGTGCCAGTGAGAGCCGCGCAGTTCCAGCGTGTGCCAGTGAGAGCCGCGCAGTTCCAGACTGCTGCGCTGGTGCAGGCGTGGAGTGGGTCTCTGTGCAGCTGCTGCTCTGACTTGGTGGAGCACCATGAAGGGCCTTGTGCATGGGGACCATGGAAGCCGAGGAGGCGGGGGGGGGGAGCTGGCTGCTCCTGTGCAGGCTGGGGGAGGGGAGGTAGGTGGGTGCCATGGACGAGCTCCATGTGAGCAGAGCCTGCACACGCTGGTGCATTTGCTCACGCGCAGCGCCTCAGAAAAGTAAGAACTTGCTGGTCGCTGGTGGCTCGTGCCTGGAATCCTAGCTACTTAGAAGGCGGCCTGTGTAGGAAAGTCCATGAGGCTCTTCCCTGCAGTTAACCACCAAAAGGTGCGAGTGGTGCAGTGGTGGAGCGCTATTCTTGAGCGAAAGAGCTTGGGGACAGCGCCCAGGCCCCGAGTTCAATCCCCAGGACCAGCACAAGGGGAGAGGAAGAGAGCAAGCACTGTAGGTGCTGTTGAATAATCTGGGCTGTGCTTCATGTGTCCTTCAGAGTCAGCCGAGCAGAGTCAGTTGGAAGCTCCTGTGGCGGAAGGTAAGGGGGTGCCCACTGAGCCTGGCCTGGCACTCAGGATGGGTCGCTCTTGGGGTGCAGGTGGCATGTTGTGCTAGTGGCTGCTGGGTCCCGGTCCCTGGGGGCGGGGCAGCTCAGAGCCTCGTGTATCACGTGCGTGTTCTGTGAAGTCGTGGGGTGGCCGGTGCAGCCCTCGTGTCCCCCTGCCGTGACGCCGGACCACACCGGGCATAGGACCGTCCCATCGAGTGGCTTGTGGCGTGGGGTTGCTTTTTGTATGTGTTGCTACACAGCACAGCGCATGGGCGCCCTTCTGTTTGTCCTGGCAGAAATGAAAGAGGCAGATGGAAGCTCCCAGATCAAGCAGGAGCCTGACCCCACGTGGTAGGCTGCTCCCCACGGGCCAGGTGAGCCACGGGTGCTTCTGTGCATTTCGGCCGCGGTCGTCTGTGGAGCTGTGGCTTTCTGGTGGCACGTGGCGCGGAGCTGAGCCTCTCTCCTCTCTCTGTCCTCGCAGCCGCCGGCGTGGGAGCGGAGCAGAGCGGAGCGGCCATGCCCCGAGCTGTGTACAGTACTTGTATAACAGAATTCCTTCTATACAAACCTTCTTTTCTACTTTTAGATAGAAATGTCTACTTTTTCAGCCGTTCTGTGAATTGCAGCGCGGCGGCCAGCGGGTGGCGCTGTGGGGCATGGGCCTCCTCCCGGGCCCAGCGGCTCTTTAGTTTTTCTATTGGAAAAATCGTTCCCGAGTGGACAGTCTGCGTCACAGCATGGACTGGCCTCTCCCGAGCCACCCCTGTGGTCTGTGGTTTTGTCACAATTGCGAGCGGCGGTGGCAGCGCCTTTGCCCGCTCCTTGGCGGCTGCCCTGCCCCAGCCCGCTGCGCCCGGGACGGCGCAGGGCGCTGCAGCGCGTGTTCCTGCACGCCACGCGGGCCGCAGAGCCGGGGCCCCACTCGCTCTTCCACCCGCTGGTAGATTGCGTGGTTCACAGACGGCCGCAGTGCAAGGAGCATAGTTTCCTTAGCTTTATCACGAAGATACCCACGGAGATTATATCACATGGTAGCAGAAATAGGCATTTTCTGTGTTGCTTATATTTTACCTCAGATTGTAGATATAGGGTAACAAATAAAGTCCATCCATGACTTTCACACGTGGCTGTTTTTTTCGGACCTTTCTTGGGTGCGTGGGGCACATGGGCCCAGGTGGTGGGGGCACCCCATCCGAGAAGGCTGAGGCCAGAGCGGGGGGCACCTGGTACCACGCCCCAAGGCGGCTGGGGCCTCGCACAACCTGTACCTGGCACAATGGTGGTTGTGGCAGTTTGGGGGTTCATTTGGCCATCTTGGGCTTGGCACTGGGGTAATAGACAATCTGGGGAGTGTGGGGACAGGAAGGGCCCTGAGCTGTTACCCACTCGTGACCCATGCAAGTCTCCGTCACTTGGGATCCTGGTCCTGCTCTATGAAGCCTTCAGCATGGCGGCCTACAACCAGGCAGAGGGGACCTGCTTGCTTTGGTCAGGGCTGGGGTGCAGCTCAGGAGTCCCCGAGTCCAGCTCCAGTTGGGAAGTGTTGAGGTGTCAGGACCCCACATGTAACTTGCAAGCTGGAGGCATGGCCCTGCGGTGCCGCCAGGGTGTGGGTCGTGCTGGGGCACGTGGTACCGGTGGGCCCGCCCCACATCTGTGTGCATGCAGGGCCCAGGGCACCGCTCCTGAGGCTGAGAGGCACCCAGAAACCAGCGCAGCCCCCTTTCTATAGCATCCCGAGCCCGGGGCTGAGAACGTGGAGTGCTTGTTTGGCGGGGCCCTTGGTGGGCCCTGAGTGGGCAGATGCCAGGGCATCTGTGGGAAGGGTGGGCCTGGTGGCACTCTGCTTAGTCTCCACCCCAGGAGCTTACACCCCCGCAGCCAGCCTGGGGGACAGCCTGGCCTGCACGGGCTTCCTCCCACAGGGAGGCATCGGGTTTGAGGCTGGGACTCTGGCATGTGAGAGCCATGCACACCCATGTCACAAGCCTGCAGCCGCGGGGCTGAGCGTCCTTCCCGATGGTGCAAGCTGCAGCCTTCACTGGCCTCCGCTGCAGGGTGAGCTGCCTGGCCCTGCCAGGACCCTGCACCAAAGCGCAGGCGCTGTGTGTGGCCCCCACTGGATAGGAGAGCACACCATCAAGCCGGACGGGGCACTCCTGCCTGGAGTCCCTGCTTGTGAGGGCTAACCTGAGCCAGGTTTGGGGCAGCAGCAGCCTGGCGGCTGGCCCTGCTCCCCGCACCCAGGGAGCAGACGGTGGGGCCCCAGCGCATCCATGCCCACAACCCACTGGGGTGTAGAGTGCCTTCCAAGGCCTAGGGCAGAGAGTGGTGGCTGCCTGCTGAGGCCAGCAATCCCTGGCGGAGGGAGGGAGGGAAGGAGAGAGGGGGGGAGGGGGTACTGGGCAGCACAGGGCTGTTGGGTGGTTGCCCTTGAAGCGAGGTGGCGCTGAGCTCTGTGGGACCTGCCGTCTCCCCAGAGCCTGGCAGGGTCTTGCCACAAACCGCCACAGACCTGGGCACAAACAGGATGAATGACAGCCCTGACCCCAGAGTGCTGCCCCGGTGCCAGGCCCCTGCCCACGCTGGCCCTTGGTGCTCCTTGGGGATTTCCTGGCTAAGGAAATGGCCAGCCTGGCCCCGGAAGTCAAGGTCTGGGGGGGGCCCCCCGCCTCGAAGCCTGGGTGACAACTTCTCACTTTTGGTGTCTGCGCCAGCCAGAGGCCCCTCAGCCCCTCCCCCCCCCACTCCACCCAGCCATTTGTTCACCTGCCGGGAGGCGGTGTGCAGGCCAGCCAGCCACCACCATGCCCCATGTGCCTCAGTTTCCCTGTGGGTGACAAAAACATTTGCCAAGGCCTGGCCCAGCACAAAGCACCCCAGAGCTTCAGAATTTGGGGGGCTGGGACACAGGTATAGCCTGTGCACGTTTATGTTTCACAGTGAAAGCTTTGAAACCTTGCTCCAGATGCCAGTGGCTCATGCCTGTGATCTGAGCTGCTCAGGAGGCTGAGAGCCGAGGAGCAGGGTTTGAAGCCCGTCCAGGCAGGAAAGTCCATGAGATGCTTATCTCCGCAGGCCTGGCCAGGCTCGGCGTTTGCAAGGCCTTGACTGCCTTGCGCAAGGGGGAGAGGAAGGGAAGGAAGTGGGGCGGCCTGGCAGGGGAGGGAGGCGGCTGTCGTGTGGGAAGTCCCCAAAGGGCCCCCTGTTCCTTCCGCAACCACCACCTGTCCAGCCAGGCCAGATGCAGAGAGCTGCCTCCTTTATTTCTCGCTTTTTCCTGTACAACACGTGCCCATAGAAAGACCAGCACCAAACCCTACGCTCACTTTCATCAAACAACCTCATTTACCAGGGCATGGTGGCTCACACCTACAATCTCAGCTGCTCGGGAGACTGAGATCTGAGGATCTTTGTTTAAAGCCAGGTGGGGCAGGAAAGACTATGAGACTATCTCCCATTAACTATCAAAAAGCTGGATGTGAGCTGTCGCTCAGTGGTAAATTGCTAGCCTTGTGTGGAAAAGCTCAAGGACAGCATCTAGTCCCCGAGTTCAAGTCCCAGGACTGGCACCAAAACACAAAAGAAACAAACGCAACCCCCAGAACCATTGTGGACACAGTGCAGAAAAGCTCGATCACTCTCTGCCCCACCCAGCCACAGCCCTGGGAGTATGGAGCACCCAAGGCTCTCCGCACCCTCCGTACTGCCCCCTTGGGGTCAGGGCAGCACGAATGGCCGCAGTTGCTGCCTGAGTCCCTGCCAGGACCCCACAGACCACCTCAGAAGCTTAAGAGACCAGCCAGGCCCTGTGCGTCCTCCCAGCCCCCGCCCCCACCCCGAACCTCCCGCCCAACACAAGCAACTTCCTCTTCCCAGCTCATATAAGGCCCAGCCCCGGTGGCCCAGAGTGGCAAGGGCACCCACTGCAGCCATGGGGGACACCGCCATCCGCCACATCGCCCTACTGGGCTTCGAGAAACGCTTTGTCCCCAGCCAGCACTACGTGAGTACGCCCAACCTCAGCGTGGCCACCTCCCCACCCACCAGCTAGGCAGGCCCCAGGGTGCCCTGGACCCTGAGCCTTGGGGTCTCACTGAGCTCTGGGGTCCACAGATGCCATCTTGAGGAGACCTGAGTCCTGTACAGCGGAGCCCTCATCCCCTCCCCCTCCCCCCACCTACAGTCCATCCCCCATCTTGAGCCGACGGCCCCCTCCTGGGAGGGGGAGCCTGCCCTGCCCTGCCCAGACCAGCGAGCACCCCAGGGCACTGTCAGGGACCCCCTGTGTGTCAACCAGGACTCCATTTAGATCGGGAGGTGATGTCCAGGACACAAGTACTTCATGCTCTGACTCGTTTTAATTCTGAAGTCATTTCAGAGTCAGGGCAAGTGCCAACAGTGCAAATATGTTCATGCTCGCATGCGTGTGTGTGTGTGTGTGTGTGTGTGTGTGTGTGTGTGTGTGTGTGTACGCGCTGCTCCTGGGACTTGAACTCAAGGCCTGGGCGCTGTCCCTGAGCTGCTTTTTGCTCAAGTCTAGCACTCTATCACTTGAGCCACAGCTACATTCAGCTTTTTGGTAGTTAATTGGAAATAAGAGTCTTACAGACTTTCCTGCCTGGGCTGGCTTTGAGCCATGATCCTCAGTTCTCAGCCTCCTGAGTAGTTAGGATTACAGGCAAAAGCACCAGCACCTGGCTCATGCTTTTTCTTTTTTTTTCCTTTTTATATGTCAGTATTGGAGCTTGAACTCAGAGCCTTGAACTCTCACTTGGCATTTTCTGCTCAAGACTGATGCTCTAGCACTCTTGAGCCACAGCTCCACTTCCAGCTTTTTGATGATAAACTGGAGATCAGAGTCTCACAGATTTGGCTGTCCAAGCTGACCTCAAACCTCAGTCTTCCAGATCTTTATCCCCTGAATAGCTAGGGTTACAGATGTGAGCTTCCAGGTCCAGCTGTGTGCTTGGGTTTCCTCAGCCCTGGCCCATTGTTACATAACCAGGAAGTGAACACATACAAACAAGGGTCACGGGGGACGGCGTTGGCCTCAGTGGCCCCACACGGGCCCTGTGGTGAAAAGTTTATTGAGATCAAGAGTCGAGGATCAATGGGGGTCTCATCCCTCTGCTTTCCTTAATACAGACTTTCCACCTGGGCCCCTTCCAGCCCCTTTGCTTTTGTTATTTTTTAAAGTAAAAATGCTGTCTAGGCCAGCCGGAACACCAACTCACTTCTATATGTTTTGTACAACACTAGGATTTACATACCCACACCCGGCTTGTTTGTTGAAATGAGTCTCATCAGCTTTTTTGCCTGAGTTCGGCTCAAATGTTGATGCTCCTAACCTCTATTTCCATGAATAGCTGGAGTTACAGGCATAAGCCACTGCACTGGTTTGTTTCCTTGCTTTTGATGGGAGTCTCCTTACCCAGCCCAGGCTGGAGCTCCAGGATGTGATCATTTGGAATAGAGCAGGCTGGTGACATTGGAGGGTGTCACTACCTCTGGCTGTGGACCAGGCTGGGTTTGCCCCCTGCCCCCTGCTCCTGCCCCTCCTATGGCTGGGTTTCCCCCTCACCCATACCTGGCATTAGTAACTTTATTAATGAAGTCTCACATATGCCTAGGTCGAGGGGAGGCACCTGGACGTCGCTCCTATTTATGTTTCATGGCTGGGATCACAGGCATAAACCACCACACCAGGTTCACTGATGCAGATAGACTCTTACCAACGTTTCCCCTTGGGCTAGCCTTGAACTGTGATCTCCCTGATTTCTCCCTCCTGCCTAGCTGGGATTGTAGGAATTTGTCACAATGCCTGGCCCTGGGGCTGGCAGCTCCTGAGTCCCTGTCAGTGGCCCTGGCTACCCCAAAGCCCTGGCCCGGGCGGCAGGCACTGAGCAGCCCTCCCCCAGGTGTACATGTTCCTGGTGAAGTGGCAGGACCTGTCAGAGAAGGTGGTTTACCGGCGCTTCACTGAGATCTATGAGTTCCACGTAAGTGTGGGGGCTGCAGGGCCACGCCCCCCGCCCCAGCCCACGGCGCCCTCACCCTCACCTCCATCTCCTCTCTCCTAGAAAACGCTCAAAGAAATGTTTCCTATTGAGGCTGGAGATATCAACCCTGAGAGCCGGGTGATCCCGCACCTCCCAGGTGAGGGCAGCCCGCCGTGTCCCCACCCGCCCTGCGGCCCCATCCCATGTCCCCTTCTCCCATGACCCTGTCCCGTGTCCCTGCCCCCCTGGCACTATGAATGAGTTGTGGGTGGCCCAAGCCCCCAGGTGGTTTGACGGGCAGCGAGCGGCAGAGAGCCGGCAGGGCGCTCTCTCCGAGTACCTCCACACGCTCCTGGCGCTGCCCACGAAGATCTCGCGCTGCCCACACCTGCTCAACTTCTTCAAGGTGCGCCCGGATGACCTGAAGCTGCCCACAGACAGCCAGTGAGTGGATGCGCTCAGCCGCCGTGCGGGGAGGGCGGGCTGACAGCCCAGAGCCCACAGCTTGGAGAGGGCAGGCAGCTGCGGGGGGCGCCCAGTGCGGCTGTGGGGCTGGCTGTGCTCGCCTGGTGAGGGCTCTGGTGCAGGGGATCTGGGAGTCTGGGCAGCCCTGGGCCTCTGGAAGAGGCTGAGCAGCCTCCTGGAGGGCAGTTACGCCTTGCACAAGACCCAGACTTGCCCAGGGATGGCTGGTGGGCAGAGATGGCGACCCCAGGTCCCCTCCCTGTGTGCTAGGATTCCAGGAAGGCTGCCCGGCTGGTGTCCACATGATCTGTAGGGGCCCAGGGTCCTTTCCCCTTCCACAGGCTCCACCCCACCTGGCCCAGACACCTCCTTCTCTCTGCAGTGGTCATGGGAAGTCCTTCTGCAGGTCTGACCCAGAGCCCCAACTGGAAGCTGAGGGTCTGAACCAGGCTGTGTTCTCTTCTCAGAGCTAAAAAGCCAGAGACGTACCTGATGCCCAAGGATGGCCGAGGCAATGCAGCAGGTGAGGCGCGGGCAGGGACGGAGGGGGGAGGCGGAGGGGGAGAGGAGGGGGAGGTGCAGGATGCGCATGGGCCCGTGGCGGGCCATGGCCGGCAGGTGGCAACGTGTCCTTGTAGCGACAAACCCAGCATAGAGCCCTCCAGGGTCCTGGGGGTATGTGGATCCTGAGGGGGTTCCAGGAGCCAAGGTGGCCTCAGAGGTGGAGCCGGGCCGGGCAGCTCATTCATTCTTTCATTCACTCACTCATTCGTTCATCCTGGTGCTGGGATGGAAGCCGGGGCTCTGCACTCTGCCACTGAGCTACATCTCCAGTCTGTTTCTTCTCTTTGTTCTTTTTGGGTTTTTGAGACAAGCGTTGGATGTAGGTCTTGAACTCTTGCTGCTCCTGCCTCAGCCTCTGGGGTGCTGAGATTACAGGAGTATCCCCCACTCCCAGCCTCCCAGGTTTCAATCTTGCTTGTGGCGGAGCTGTTAATACTATGGGTTAGCATTTACCGAGCACTTACCGTGTGCCAGGCGTGGTATACAATGCATTAACTCTGAGGGTGTGAGGCGCACACCCTGAACTCCAGGTACTCAGGAGGTACAGGCAGAAAGATCCTACACCTAAGCTGATCCCTTGGGCAAAAGTGTGAGACTCTATCTGCAAAATAAACTGAGAGCAAAAAGGGCTGGGGTTGTGGTTCAAGTGGTCAAGCAGAAGACTTGTGTTCACGTTCCAGTAATGGACATATGCGTCCATGTGTGCACATGCACACATATACACGTGTGCTCTGATCCCTTTGCTAACTTCCTAGGCCCAGGACTGGTCCCCCTGCGGGAAGACAATAGGCACTTAATAGCTACCCACTCTAGCCAAGCACTGGTGGCTCACGCCTGTAATCCTAGCTACTCAGGAGGCTGAGATCTGAGGATCACGGTTCAAAACCAGCCTGGCAGGAAAGTCTTATCTCCAACTAACCATCTGAAAACCAGAAGTGGTGCTGTGGCACAAGTGGTAGAGCACCAGCTGTGACAGTGACTAAGCCCTGAGTTCAAGCCCCATGATAGACAAGTTTTTGTTTTTTGCCAGTCCTGGGGCTTGAACTCCGGGCCTAGGCACTGAACTTGAGCTGCTTTTGCTCAAGGCTAGCACTTTACTACTTCAGCCATAGTGCCACTTGTTTTTTTCTGTGTATGTAGTGCTGAGGAATCAAACCCAGGGCTTCATACATGGTAGGCAAGCATTCTACACTAAGCCACATTCCCAGCCTCTTGACAATATTTTAAAAAATACAGAATAAGCCGGGCGCTGGTGGCTCACGCCTGTAATCCTAGCTACTCAGGAGGCTGAGATCTGAGGATCGCGGTTCAAAGCCAGCCCGGGCAGGAGAGACCGTGAGACTCCTATCTCCAATAAACCACCAGAAAACCGGAAGTGGCGCTGTAGCTCAAGTGGTAGAGCGCTCGCCTTGAGCTGAAGAGCTGAAGGACAGCGCCCAGGCCCAGAGTTCAAGCCCCACGACCGACAAAAAAAATAAATAAATAAATAAATAAAAAATACAGAATAAATGCCCACCCTGTGAGCCTGCAGCGGGGGGGGGGGGGCGCTGCCCCTGTGCCCGCTCAGTCCATGCCCCTGTGCCCTCTGCAGACATCACAGGCCCCCTCATCCTACAGACCTACCGCGCCATCGCCACCTACGAGAAGAGCTCGCCCTCTGAGATGGCGGTGACCGCGGGCGACGTGGTGGACGTGGTAGAAAAGAGCGAGAGTGGTCAGTCCCTGCCCTGCCCTGCTGCTGCCCCGTCTCCCCATGGGGTCCCCCAGCCTTGAGGCCCTGCAGAGGCTCTGGCGTGGGCACAGTGGACTAGGGGCACAGTCCTGTCCCCCCGAGCCTGTGTGGGACTCCACAGGCTGGCTCTGCAGATGCCTTGTGTCCATGTCCTCTGCCATGGACTCCAGGGGAGGTTGGGAGAGATGGGGGAGGCCAAGGAGGCCAGGGGAGACCCAGGGAGGCTGGGGAGGAGGTTGGGGAGGCCAAGGTCTTGACTCACATCCCCACGACCCTGGTTTAGGTTGGTGGTTTTGCCAGGCAAAGGCGAGGCGTGGCTGGGTCCCGGCGTCCTTCCTGGAGCCTCTGGACAGCCCAGATGAGGCAGAAGACCCTGAGCCCAACTATGCAGGTGCCTGGCCCCCAGAGGGGCACAGGGCTAGAATGTGAGGAGCCAGATGCTTTGGGGGCTACCCGACAACTGGACACTTCATCTGTGGGAGCCTGGCCAGACTGCTGTAGCTCCCGGGCTCTGGTAGGGGTGGGCAGCGGGGGCTCACCTGGGCTGGTGAGCACAGGCAGGGGCCAGAAGGGGCTGGTGGGGGCAGCCGGGCTAGCTCTAGACCCAGAGGGGAGAGTGGGGTGCAAGCCTGGTGTGGGCAGCCCCTGGCAGCATGTGCATCTCCATCCTGGACTCCAGGAGAGCCCTACATTGCCATCAAAGGCTACACTGCGGTGGAGGAGGATGAGGTGTCGCTGTCCGAGGGGGACGCCATCGAGGTCATCCACAAGCTTCTGGATGGCTGGTGGGTTGTCAGGTAGGACAGCCTCCCCCCATGCTCCACACCCTGAGTCGGCCCGGCCAGGAGGCCCGCTGGGGCTCTGGACTAACTCAAGGTGACTCTGGGTAAGCCTCGGCACTTCTGGGCCTCAGTTTCCACATTGCTGGAAGGTGAAAGATGAGCCCACCCTGCCTGTCTTGTGAGTTTCAGAATTCTGTCCAAATAAGGCCTTTCTCCCTCTTGTCCCATCCTCCTCCATTTTTATTTTTGTCAGTCATGGGGTTTGAACTCAGGGCCTAGGTGCTATTTGTGAGCTTTTCTGTTCAAGGCTAGCACTCTACTGCTTTGAGTCACACTGGTGGTTAATTGGAGACTCTGCCACTTGAGCCATAACTTCATTCCCAGCATTTTGGTGTTTAATTGGAGATCAGAGTGTCATGAGCTTTCTCCTACTTGTGCTGGGCTTCCTGAGTAGCTGGTATTACTGGTGCCCACTTTGACCCCGCCGCCATTGGTTGAGATTGAGTCTCATGAACTTGTCTTTTCTCCCAAACTGAGACCACCTCAATCTGCTGCTGTCCATTTCCCAAGTAGCTGGGACTATGGGCATGAGTCACCAGGCTTGGCTTCAAAGATGGATGGAACCATCTTCAGCACAGGGTGCCAGGGGCTGAATGAAAGCCCTCCGCACTGACACCCCTCCGCCCCACCTCCCGCGCAGACAAAGGCTGGTGTTCGGCGTTAGGATAGAAGCGGAGGTGGTGGTGGTTGTCTTGGGGTCCCGCCAGGGTCGTCCCCGCGGGTGGGGGAGGAGGGCCGGGAGGCTGGGAGGGCTCGGCCGGGCACGGCGGGGGGCAGACGCCCCGGTGGTCCGCTTCTCGCCGCAGGAAGGAGGACGCCACCGGCTACTTCCCGTCCATGTACCTGCAGAAGGCGGGGCAGGCCCCGGCGCAGGCCCCGCGCCCCGGCCGGGGCAGAGGCGCCCCGCCTCGCAGGTGGGCTGGCGGTGGGGGCCGCACCCTCGGTGGGGCGGGAGAACCGCGGGGTCCACGCCCGCCCCGGCCCCCTCTTCCAGGGTCGACTTGGGACCCCAGGGCGCCCACGGGGACGGCGGGGACCGGGGCGCCGGGTCCTGACCTCGTGTCCGCCCCGCCCGGCCAGATCCACCATTCGCAACGCGCAAAGCATCCACCAGCGGGCACGGAAACGCCTCAGCCAGGACGCCTACCGCCGCAACAGCGTCCGCTTCCTGCAGCAGCGCGGCCGACAGAGCCCGCAGCGTAAGCAGAGGCGCGGCCCAGGGCGGAGCTGGTCAGGCTGGAGGGCGCTGATAGGGCCCAGGGTAATGGCGCGGAGCCAGAGAGGCGAGGACCGGAGGGCGCTGATAGGCTGGGGCCTAGGCAATGGGGCGGAGCCATGCAGCTTGGTGGGCGGAGTCAAGGGCGGGGGCGGGGAGAGTCGACCGAGTACCCAATGGGCGGGGACAAGCAGGGCGGACGGGGCGGGCTCCTGATCCTGGCCCTGCCCCCAGGGGCCAGCCCTCAGACGCCGCCGCGCGCGAAGCCGCAGCCTGCCGTGCCCCCGCGGCCCAGCGCCGACCTCATTCTGCACCGCTGCAGCGAGAGCACCAAGCGGAAACTGGCGCCCGCCATCTGAGCCCCAGCGCCCGCTACGCATCCGTGTTTTTAGCAGTCTGGGGGTGCCCGGCAGCTCAGGCCTCTTCCCGCTCAATAAACGCTGGAGTGTGCGGACGATGGTCTCCCCCTGGGGATGTTTCCAGAATGAGGAGGGGCGGGATCGTGGGTGCGGGCTGTCCTCACGGGAGGGGGGGCAGAGGTCCGGGAGAGCCCTGGAACCGCGCGGCTGGGACGGACTAGGCAGGGACGGAGGGTCCTCGGACCCATGCACCGACACGGGCCCAGCCGCCCTCAGCCTCCCCGCAGGGCCCCAGAGCGCGCCCTAGCGTCGTCCCCGACGCCGAGGCCACCGTGCGGTGCGGAGGGGGAAGGCCAACAGCGCACACGAAGCAACTTGTCAGCAATGTGGGTCACACTTGTCACCCCAGCTGCTCTGGACGCTGAGATCTAAGGATCGTGGTTCAAAGCCAGCCACTTAAAAGCGGAAGTAGGAGGTGTGGCTCAAGGGGTGGAGCACCAGCCCGGGTAGGGAATAGAACAAGTGGCCCGCCCAAGTCAGGCCAGCCAGGTGCTGGGCTTGTTCCCCCACAGTCCTAGTTCAGAGTGCCATATGAAGAAAATGTAGGATTTGTTTTAAGGTAAAAACAGCAAGAAGGTGGCAGAGCTGCAGGGAGGAGCCGGGTCTTTCCCTGCCATTCTAAAGCTTTATGAGACCCACCGTCCTTACCTGCTTGCATTACTAATTTGTGTGCCTGTCCTGGGGCTTGAACTTGGGGCCCTTGCACCATCACACTTGGCTTTATCCACTCCAGGCTGTCGATTTACCACTTGAGCCATAGCTCCACCTTTGACTTTTTAGTGGTTAGTTGGAGATAAGAAACTGATGGACTTTCCTGCCTGGGCCAGCTTTGATACTCAGCTCAGGGTAGCTAGGATTCCAGGCATGAACCACTGGCACTTGGCTGCTACTTGAATTCAGGGCCTTCGGCTCTCAGTGGGGTTTGTTACCCAGGGCTAGGGTTCTGACAATAAGCCACGCCCACTCACATCACCGAGAGGCCACTACTGGAATAACACCAGCCCAGCCGGTCAGGGGAGCCTTGCCACCCAGACACCCAGCTTCCCAACACCCTGCTCAACCTGCTCACTGAAACCACGTCTTGGCCCTGTCTTCTGATAGGTTCTGGATCCCCACTGCTCTTCTACCGGGTCTGGCAGGTAATAGGAGTGGATGAAGCAGGCCAGGCACGAGGCATGTCAAAGCTTAGAAACACACAGAACTTTGTCAGCTACAGTGGCTTCTGAAGGGGGACGGGCGGGGCGGGGCGCTCATTTCCGATGCGGGTGGGGTTCGGGCCATCCTCAGGAGCCAGGCCCGGGCCCGGCGCGGTCCTCCGTCCTGCTCAGCTTCAGGATGGAGAAGAGCTGCTCACAGACGAAGGTGCTGCCGAACATGGAGAGGACGCGGGCGCAGTGGGCGCGGAAGCGGGGATAGCTGCTCCGCAGGTGCTTGCAGAACTCGGGCACGCCCAGCCGCTCGTACTGGGCCCGCAGCGCAGAGTTGCACTGCAGGTCGATCACCTCCATCTGCAGTTCCTCGGGCACGTGGTCCGCTGCAGCCGAGAAGGGTGAGCTGAACAGCCGCAGCTCGGACTCCTGCGCATGGAAGGCGGCCAGGCGTGCCTGGAACTCTGCCTTGAGCCCCGCAATCCTGGGGATGTAGCCGAGGACGTCGCTGGCGCTGCGGGACACGGCCCTGAGCGTGGGGAAGTGGGCCAGGTTGTTTCGGGCCAAGTGGGTCTCCCAGAGGGCCAGCTTGGCCAGGAAGGCTCGAAACAGATCGAACATGCGGGTGACGAGCTGGGGGTGGACCTGCAGCGCCAGGGCCAGCGAGTTGAGGTGAGTGGTCACGTCTACCAGGAAGGCCAAGTCCAGCACCCAGGCCTTGCAGCTTAGCTGGGGCAGCGGCCTCCCCCGGGAGGACAGGAAGGAGTCGATGTCCTCCAGCGACTCGAAGAAGCGTTGGAGCACCAGGCCTCGGCTGAGCCATTTGACGCCGGTGTGGTACCACAGGCTGCCGTACTGGCTGTCCAGCTCGTACAGCAGGGCTGTGAACTCGCCGCGGTTCAGGCCCCGGGAGCTGATCCAGTTCACCGAGTCTACCACCACCTCCATCACATGCTCCATGTCCAGGCTCTGGGCGCACAGGGTCTCAGGGCGGATGATGCAGCCCAGGGATTTCAGCTCTGAGCCCTTGCTGGCTGCAGCTGCCCTGGCGCACAGCCTGGGGACCAGACCGTGGCTGGAGTCTACCATGGCGGGGGAGCCAGTGGATGCCACGCTGACCAATTTGGCCCAGTCGATGTTGAACTTCCTCAGACTCTTCTCCACGCGGGTGAAGGTCTCGCTGGCAGATGTGGCGCCCGTCATGGGCACTGTATCCAGAAGTTCCTCGGACACCTCGAAGTCGGCGTCCACACCACGGATGAAGATGGCCAGCTGTGCCGTGTTGTTGATGTCTGTGATCTCATCGATGGCGAGGGAGTAGGCCATGAACGATCGGATCTTCTCACGCAGCCTGGCCCACAGACCCCCGGCTGAGTCTTCCCTCGGGGGCTCGGCCGAGGTGGGTTCTGGTGGGCCAGCATTGGGGAGTGCGATGGCGGGGGGGCCCAGGAGGTACTTGGTGAGCCCCGTCTTGAGCTCAAGCAGCTTGAGATCGCGTGCGTGCTCGGTGTAGCGGTCGTAGTGCTGGCTGTGGCTGGTGCGGTAGTGGCGCCGCAGGTTGTACTCCTTGGCCACAGACACACTCTGCTTACATATCAGGCACATGGGCGTGTTCTGCACCTCCACGAAGAAGTAGGCGCGCTCCCACTTCTCCTGGAACACACGGCCCTCCTGGTCGATCTTGCGCTTGCCCACTTGGGACGGAGACACAAGCAAGAAAGACTTCACTTTGCTCCTTTTCTTTTTATGTGCACCAGCCCTAGGGCTGAAATTCAAGGCCTGGGCACTATCCCTGAGCTTTTTTGCGTAAGGCTGGTGTTCTACCACTTGAGCCATACCACCACTTCTGGCTTTTGGGGGGAATCATTGGAGATAAGAGTCTCCTGGAGAACCAGGCGCTGGTAGCTCCCGCCTGTCATCCCAGCTACTCAGCGGGCTGAGATCTGAGGACTGAAGTTCAACAATCCAGCCCAGACAGAAAAGTCTGTGAGACTCTTATCTCCAATTAACCACCAGAAAGCAGGCAGTGGTGCTGTGACTCAAAGTGGTAGAGTGCTAGCCTTGAGCAAAAGAGCTCAGGGACAGCGCCCAGGCCCTGAGTTCAAGCCCCACAACTGACAAAAAAGAAAGAAAGAAACGTAGGCAGGATTGGGGGTTAACTCATTGGTAAAATGCATGCCTGGTATGTGTGTGAGTCTGGAGTTCCATCTCCAGGATGGAAACAAGTAAATGTTAACACAGCATCTAACAGATGACACGATTTGTACAGACTCCTGGCTGGTGGGGTGGGGGGAGGGGCGGTGGGAGCCTGGGCCTGAAGCCTGGCACCCGGCACCCAGAACTCACCATTGCTCAGCTCCAGTCCAGGCAGCGGCCTGCAGAGAAGGAGACATGGTGAGTGCATGGCACGGTCCCCTCCTGTCCCTGGGCTCTGCCTGGCTTCTTGTTGGTGCCATGCCAGGCACGGAGGAGCTGGAACCAGGCATGTTCCCCAAGACAAACACTGTGTGATACGGGGCAGAGGGCCTTGGGGACTTGGGCCTGGGCAGCCCTGGTCTGCGAGGGCAGCATCTGGACCCTGACAAGCTCACTCCACTTCATAATGATGCAGAGAGCCGGGCCCCTCACCCACCTGATGACCGTGAACTTGATGAACTCTGCAGCTTCCAGGATCCGCCTCATGGAGCTAATCTCCAGGTACCCAGGGGCTTTGAATACCACACCCGGGGGCATGCCATCAATCACCACACAGCCGGGGTTGAAGGTGATCTTCCTGTAAGGAACCTTCACGGGGAAATCCACGCCGATTGCCTCACCTGCCACGCAAAAGGCAAAGATGCTTCACATGGGGGCTCTGTGTTCTTCTCCATGGCACTCTACGTTTAAAGTACAGTTTTACAAGACATCCTCATCAAGTGAAAACCAGCAATGGCCTCACTCCTGTAATCCCAGCTAGGCAGGAGGCGGTAGTAGAAGGGTCTATGATTGAAGCCAGCAAAAAATCTAGTGAGCCAGCAGCAAGAGATGGAGGGCAGAAGGAGGATCAAATATATTACACAGGTACATATGAGGAAAGCATAACGGCAATCTCCAAATATTTAATATTTTGTACCAGTCCTAGGGCTTGAATTCAAAACCTAGTACTTTTGCCTGTTGTTTTTTTTTTTTTCTTCTTCTTAAAATGGTGTTCTACCACTTGGGTCACATCTCTGCTTCTGGCTTTCATTGGAAGTAAGAGTCTCACAGACTTTCCTGCCCAGTCTGGCTTTGAACTATGATCCTTAGATCTCAGCTTCCCAACTAGCCAGGATTACAAGTGTGAGCCTCAGGCACTTGGTTGATTTTTACTGACTTTGAAGTTGGTGTGAGTGGTAGATCATTTCTCCACCTATTAAACAGGAATTATCTTGGTACCTACGTGAAAGATTTGAGGACTATACATGCCAAGTACTAAATTACACTCATCCATGCTAAGAACTGAGCAAATCAAAGGCAGCTATTAAAATACACACTACCTTTAAAGACAGCTCCCTTACACACAGATCAACTTCCTGTAAGATACTCTTTTCCAATGAAATATTTCAAGTATATAATTCTTGGATACATAAATTTAAAAATGTACCAAATTTCCGACTGAAGAGGTGGTTAACCTGTTCTCGCAGTTGCTTGATCTTCTCCACGCTTGATAACTTTTTCTTCTCACTGTCTAAAAAGAATGACATAACCAAAAAGGGTTGCTACTTTATTTTTCCACTGGGAAAGATGCTGGTGGTGGGTCCCAGTTAGTACTTACCTGCCTTATTCAGGTCATTTCTGGCATTAAGTGAGCATTTTGGACATTTGCAAATGGACACCATCATAGATGGTGAGAGAATTTCCCCAGTGACAGACCCACCCTCTGGGGAACATGTTCAATACTGTGCAAAACCAACACTTCTCAGAATTACTGTAGAAATCTTATCCAGTGCAATATGACAAGAAAAAGGAATGAGAAACCAGGGCTAGAAGGGAATATTCTAAGCCAGGTGCCAGCGGCTCATGCCACTCAGCTACTCAGGAGGCTGTGATCTGAGGATCAGGGTTCAAAGCCAGCCCAGGCAAGAAAGTTCTTGAGACTCCTATCTCCAATAAACCACCAGAAAACTGGAAGTGGTACTGTGGCTCAAATGGTAGAGCACTTGCCTTGAGCTAAAGAGCACAGGGACAGTGCCCAAGCCCAGGGTTCAAGCCCCATG
>NW_012267380.1:588828-602844 GCF_000151885.1 Dipodomys ordii
AAGGCTTTGGGCTGGGGTCTCCAGCACCCCAAGAGCACTTGCCTTGAGCTAAAGAGCACAGGGACAGTGCCCAAGCCCAGGGTTCAAGCCCCATGACTGACAAAAAAAAAAAAAAAAGGAAGGAATATTCTGCAATGCTTTAAATTTGTGAGTAACAACTATCTAAAATTCCAGAGACATAAACAACAAACAATCCTAGCGACTCAGGAGGCTGGGATCTGAGAATCACAGTTCAAAACCAGCCTGGGCAGGAAGGTCTATGAGAGTCTGATCTTCAGTTAACCATCAAAACGTCAGAAGTGGAGCAGTGGCAGAGAACTAGCCTTAAATGAAAGAGCTGAGGGACAGCACCCAGGCCCTGAATTCAAGTCCCAGTACTGGTACGAAACGAAACAAAACACCACACACACACACACACACACACACACACACACACACACAAACACACAAAATGTGTGCTATGAATAACATGCTGGGTATATGGTAACTTACAGTATATTTTATAATCTTGAAATATTCCTTAGTATTCAAGTTGAATGATGCAAAACACAAAAAAAAATCTAAGAGAATAATTCATGTCACAGAATTGTTACGACAGGGGCTGGGAAGGTGGCTCAGTGGTAGAGCGCTTGCCTTGCATGCATGCATGAGGCAGGCCCTGGGTTCGATTCCTCAGCACCACATAAGCAGAAAAAGCTGGAAGTAGTGCTGTGGCTCAAGTACTAGAGTGTTAGCCTTGAGCTGAAGAGCTGAGGGACAGCACCCAGGCCCCACGACTAGCCAAAAATAAATAAATAAAGAATGGTTATGACAGAACTAGACAAAATATAAATTAGATCAAATCGAACGAACATCCCTACCCGGAACTGTCACCTGCACGATCGTAAGGTCTTCCATACTTGCTGCAGAAGCTGTGATACTGGACGAGTCTGTGTGTCCTTAAAACAGAAAGTTCAGTTCAGAATGTGGGGGGAATAAGGCCAATTCTCCACAAAGATTCAGAGTGTCATGGCTACCATCTAGGGGTAGAGTCCTTCTCTCTACTAGTTAAAGAATTAACTGGCAGGAAAGGGTTTAAGGTAAAGAGTAAGTTTGCTTGAAAATAAATGCCTTAAAACAAAACAGCAGAAACTCTCCATGTAAAGGGGTCTAAAGAGGATCCAATCCGGTCCTCTGGGGTGGGTTTTAGAGCTTGGGCTCCTCCCATACCTCCTCCCCAGGGCTGTGTGTTCATTGGTTGACAGCTAGTGCACAGACCACCCAGGCTCTTTTCATTGGTTGAATGGGAACCCAGGTCATTATGGAAAGTGTTTGAACAGGAACCCTGAGCATTATGGGAAGTAGTGTTTGAGTGGGAACCCTGGGCATTATGGGAAGTCATGTTTGAGTAGGGACCGAGGGCATTATGGGAAGAAGTGTTTGAGCAGGAAGCATTGGAGCACCAAGAAACACCATGATGGGATGTTACCAACTATGTTGTATTAGATCTCCCTCTTTTTTTTTTTTTTAAATCACCTTCTACTTATCAGTCTTCCATTTCCTCTGTTTCTCTCGCTTCTCTCTCTCTCAAGTGAAGTCCCCCCCCCCCCAGCTGTTCAGGAAGCAGAGTGAACACACAAAGTGGCTGTGATGAGGAAACTGGCCACCAACCTTCCATTTTCACGTGGGCTTGGGGGGCCTCGCTGGCTGCAGAGGAGCTCAGTGGTGCAGACTCTTGGAAAGAAACCATCTCAAATGACATCTGCAATGCGCCCTCCTGAGTCCCGCAGGTGGCCCTCCACCCTGCAGGGAGCTTGTCCCCACTCTGATCGCATGCCTGGTGAACAGGGGGCGTGGCTTCTACTGAGACAACAGATGACCCTGAGGGACTTTTTTGGAAGGCTAAGAGGAGACAGAGCCCTTCAGATCCCATTGTAATCAGCTCCCACCTTCTAGAAGGGCTGTGAGCATCACAGGTTCACAATGCATTCTGTTGTCATTAGGAATACTATGAGAAAAAGATGGCAGGGGCTATGGCTCACACCTGTAATTCCAGCTCCTCAGGAGGCTGAGATCTAAGATCACAGTTCAAAGCAAGACTGGACAGAAAAGTCTGTGAGATTCTTATCTATCTCCAATTAAGCCACAGTACCAGCAGCACCCACCAAACAAAACAAATAAGCAAACGGCAACAAACATCCTGCAAGCTTCTAAAACAGAGAGCAAGGGAGGGGGAGAGCATGAACCTGCTTCTCATGTTTCTAACCTCTCATTGTCACATCCATTTCCATGGCTTTGTTGCTCGTGGACTCGAGGCTTCCTGAAAGGAAAATGTAAGCAATGTAAGGATGAAGGGAGAAACATAAATTAGAAAAAGGTGATCTAATAACACATACAACTCAAGGCCCACAGGAATGCTGAACTACTTCTACTACTTGGAGTAGAATGTTGGAATGCAGGTAAGCAAACTGCTTTTATTGTTTTATTGTGTGCATCAGTTCTGGGGCTTGAACTCAGAGCCTGGATGCTGTCCCATGGCTTTTTTTTTTTTTTTTTTTTTTTTTTGCTTTTTTTGTAACCAGGCAACTGAAGGTTGGTCAATCACAGCAGTCAAGATTCAGCTGATCACAAATTGCCCACTGATTAGACCATGTGCATAGAAGGCAGGCAAATGCCCATTGCAGCCAATCAGATTGGGTTTGGCTGACAGTTCCATTCATTGGGAATGTAACCTGCCCGTGTGGGTGTGGGTAAGTGGGGGCGGCTGTTGGTGTGTGCAGGGGTGGGCGGTATGAAACTCAGGAGCATCTTTCTCATGGAGTTCTTTATAGATTTGAGCCTTTGTTGCTGCTGTAGTGAACTGTGATAGTTAAGTGGTCTCAGGAGAAAATTAAACTGTGTAAATATTGTGTTCTAAATTTAGCATAGGTTGATGACTCCTGCTTTACTCAGTGTTTTATTCTAACGAATAAATAAAAGGTGCTTTTCCCACTGCAGCTGCTTTCCACTATGCAGTAAGTGGCTGTTTAAATCTAGATTCTACCAAAACTTACACATGGGGGTCAGAGTGGCAGATGGCTCTACATAGCGTGCCCAAGGCTTTGGGCTGGGGTCTCCAGCACCCCAAGAGAAGCTGACAAGTGCCCTCAGCACACATGGTCATGCCACTCAAGTAGCTTATTTTTTTCTGGTCGGTCGTGGGGCCTGAACTCTGGGCCTGGGCTCTGTCCCTCAGCTCTTCAGCTCAAGGCCAGCGCTCTACCACTTGAGCCACAGCGCCTCTTCTGGCTTTTTTCTTTTTGCTTATGTGGTGCTGAGGAATCGAACCCAGGGCCTCATGCACGCAAGGCAAGCGCTCTACCACTGAGCCACCTTCCCAGCACCTCAAGTATCTTTCATCGTTTTTGGAGACTGAACTGGGCCTCGCTCTCCTGTTACCACATGAGCCAAGTAACAAGCCAGCAAGATGTCACATGATGAGCCGCCCTGGCTTTTGTCTTCTTTGACCCGAACTTGCTGGTTTTGCCTGTTTCTCAAGTTCTGGTGTTTACGGAATTTGTGGAGGTTATTCATGGCCTCCAATATTTCCTGCAAATTGCTGGCTACATCAAGAGGCTTGATCGGACTGTTTGGGGTGGGGTGGTGGTGAGAATCCTGTCCAAAGGCGGCATATTTTTTGCCCACCTCCAGCAGGAAGCTGTGATTATGTCTGATCCAACCTTCTTATTTTTTTTGTGCCAGTCCTGGGGCTGGAACTCAGGGCCTGGGTGTTATCTCTGAGCCTCTTTGTACTCAAGGCTAGTGCTCTACTACTTGAGCCACAGCACCACTTCTGGATTTTTCAAAATAGTTTATTGGAGGTAAGAGTTTCATGGACTTTTCTGCCCAGGCTGGCTTTGAACTGTGATCCTCAGATCTCAGCCTCCTGAGTAGCTAACATGTCAGGTGTAAGTGGTCAGTGCCTGGCTTCATTGTTCTGTTTCTCTATGTTTGAATATTTCTCTTTGCCATTGATTTGTAGTTTTCTTTCATTGTTGTCTGATAAAACAGGTGGCTGTTTCTATTTGTAGTATTTGTGAAGATTTGTTTTATGTCCTAAATACGATCCATTTTGGAGACAATTCCCTGGGCTAAGGATGCTATAGAAGTATTCTGTAGATGTGTGTTAAATGCATCTGCTTCCAGTGTCGTTTAATTTGGAAGTTGATTTGATCTTTGGGGTGTGGCTAACCTGTCCATGGTGAGAGGGAGGTGTTGAAGTTGCCCGCTGTTACTATCTGTGGGTCTCTCGGTGTCCTGTAGTCTCTCTATGTCCAAGTTGGCTATGTGTACCTTGGTACTGTTACACACAGCTTCTCAGGGGATTGCTTCCTTTATTTATTTTATTTATTTATTTATTGGGTCCGGTTGTGGGGCTTGAACTCTGGGCCTGGGCGCTGTCCCTCAGCTCTTCAGCTCAAGGCTAGCGCTCTACCACTTGAGCCACAGCGCCACTTCCAGCTTTTTTTTCTGCTTATGTGGTGCTGAGGAATCGAACCCAGGGCCTCAGGCATGCAAGGCAAGGAATGCTTGCCTTCAAACCGCGATCCTCAGATCTCAGCCTCCTGAGTAGGTGAGATTATAGATGTGAGCTACCGGCCTCTGGCTGCATGTCCCTTTCATCTCTGCCTCTTTCCTTGGCTCGGCCTGAACCACATGCTGCAGCTCTTGCTCTCTACATTCCAGATGGCCTCGACTCTCTTTTTTATTTTTCTGGTCGTGGGGCTTGAACTCAGGGCTTGGGCACTGTCCCTGAGCTTTGTGCTCAAGGTTGGCAATCTACCACTTGAGCCACAGCATCACTTCTGATTTTCTGGCAGTTAATTGGAGATAAGAGTCTCATGGGTTTTCCTGCGTGGGTTGGCTTTGCACTGTGATCCTCAGATCTCAGCCTCCTGAGTAGCCAGGATTACAGGTGTGAGCTGCTGGTGCCATACTCTTACTTTTTGGTGGCACTTGTTCACTCTGCCCTGGCGTCTGCATCCTCGTGGCACGGGCAGAGCCTGGGCACTGGAGTGACTGCAGTCTGTCCCAGCTGCCCATGTGTGTGCGGCCTGCCCCCTGTCATGGTCCTCCCCGCACCGGCTGTGGGAGCGCCTCGATCGGGGTGGCATGGGCCTCTGCTCTACCGCTTCCTGCTCCCCTCTCAGTGGTCTTGGTGCCAGGGGATGGGCTGGCCTGGCCTGGCTGAAGTGTGCTTCATGACTGCTCCCTGCACATGCGCGGGGGCCAGGCTATGCCACCTGTGGGCTTGGGGGGGGGCAGGGTCAGCATGCATGGGTGGGGCCGTCACCTCCTGTCATTTGAAACATGGAGAAGGAAAGTGCTGGAGGCAACATTACCTTGCACACCACCCTCATCGTCCTCAGGATCCTCTGACTCTCTCTTGACAGACACGGCCTCATTTCTCGGCGACACACTTGTGTGTGACACACCTGTGTGACAAACAGTACAGTCAGAGTCCCCCACGTCTTTTGGTCCCACTTGTGTGGATAGTGACCCTGTGCTCTGCCAGTGGCTGCCTGCGTGGGACCAGCGCCAACGGGACACTGTGTGGCTGGTGACCCACTTGTGACCAGCATGCTTCTCTGGAAAGCAGCTGCCAAGTAACAGAACACCAGTGGGAGCCAGGACGGGTGGCTCATGCCTGTAACTCCAGCTACTCAGGGGACTGAGATCTGAAGATCTAGGCTTGATGGGCTGGGAAGGCAGCTTAGTGGTAGAGTGCTTGTCTTGCGTGCCTAAGGCCCTGGGTTCGATTCCTCAGCACCACATAAGCAAAAAGAAAAAAGCCGGAAGTGGAGCTGTGGCTCAAGTGGTAGAGCGCTAGCCTTGAGCTGAAGAGCTGAGGGACAGCGCCCAGGCCCAGAGTTCAGGCCCTATGACCGGATCTCCCCTCCCACCCCCCCAAAAAAAAGATCTAGGCTTGAAGCCAGCCTCCAACAGGGAAGTCCAAGAGACTCTTATCTCCAATGAATCACCAAAAGCTGAATGTGGAGCAGTGGCTCAAGTGGTAGAGTACCAGCTTTGAGCAAAAAAGCTCAGGTATGGCACCCAGGCACTGAGTTCAAGCCTCAGCACCAACAGAAAAAAAAAAAAAAACCAACACAACCACTTGATAGATTGCTAAATACTCAATTCTAGAAGTGTCCATGCACCTACCAGAATCCTCCTCAGGTTCAGTTTTCACATCAATGGGGCCACAGCTGCAAGAAGCAAGGGAACTCTGTTCAGACAGGCAGTAAAAGCCAGGCCGCAGGCCCTTTGCACATGCAGAGTTCCCAGGTCCCCACTCCATTTCATCAATCTCATGCAAAACCACCTCAACTATAACCAGGAAGTTCTTAATGATCGGCTACAAAATTAAACATGGTGGTAGTATTCAACTCAGATTCCTTGGATTCCTCCCAATGAAAACTACGCACAGTAAGGAGGAACCTGTCCACTCTCTTTTATACTGTGTCTATCCCTCCCCCCCTCCCCCAGTACTGGGGCTTGAACTCAGGGTCTCACACTCATTCAACTTTCTTGCATGGCTGGTGCTTTACCATTTGAGCCACACTTCCAGTCCTATTTTTTGGTAGTTAACTGGAGCTGAAGTCTCATAAATTTTCTTGCCTGGGCTGGCCTTGAACCTCGCATGTCAACCTCCTGAGTAGTAAGGATGACCGGCGTGTGCTATAGCCCCAGGCTGGTTCTGAGCATGTTACATAGCATGGGCTGGCCTGGAACTCGTGACCCTCCTGCCTGTCATCTCAGGACTGGAATTACAAGCATGTGCCACGACTCCTGGTTGTGCTTTTGCTTTTTTTAGTCGGTCATGGGCTTGAACTCTTGGCCTGGGTGCTGTCCCTCAGCTCTTCAGCTCAAAGCGAGTGTTCTACCGCTTGAACCACAGCGCCACTTCTGGTTTTCTGGTGTTTAACTGGAGATAGGAGTCTCACGGACTTTCCTGACAGGGCTGGCTTTGAACCTCAATCCTCAGATCTCAGGCTCCTGAATAGCTAGGATGACAGGCGTGAGCCACCAGCACCCAGCCGCTGCTCTGTTCTTTACCTCTCATTTGGTGGCAGGGTTGATCGCTCAGCCTCCATGGGCATCTCACAGCCATCTGTTAGGAATAAAGACACACTGGTCTCCATGAGCACCTTCAGATATGGCCGCTGGCCAGGCGTGTGGAAGGAAAGGAAACACAGAGGCAATGGGACTTCTGCTCAGGCCCACGGGCTGGGAGCAGGGGCAGCGAGCCCACCACAGCTGAGACTATGGAAGTGCTGTGGCGGGGCAGGTACTGAGACTCCGTGTGTGGATGTGGTCCCTGTATGCATGTATGCAGGGGTGCCTCTGTATGCGGATGTGGCCTATGTGTGGCTGTGGTCCTGTGGGGACCCATGTGTAGGTGTGAGCCCTGTGTGTGGATGTGGGCTGTGTGTGGGTGCAGGCGTGGGCTCTCTGTGCGGGAAGGATGCCAGCAATGGGGTGGCTGGCTGCAGGACCCTGCTGAGCCCCCGTTTCTGCTGTCCGAGAATGGGGTGAGGGGGGGGAAGTGTTGTCTGCCCACGAGCTCCAAATGCCACTCCTCCCCAGCCAGCTCTGAACAGCAGCCATTCCTACTGTGTTTGTTCACCAGATGTGTGGTTTGGAGGTGACGCTGTTCTGTGCCAGCCGTGAGGCCCCACGGGGCATGGACTCACACGTGAGGCTTGGAATGGCGCCCGGGACACATAAGGTCCATGGGACATGCAACGTGCTTGGAGCTGAGCCCGGCACCACACCAGCCCTAACCCATGGCTCATCCCCACTACTTAGGGTTCATGGTGGCAGTCACAGGCTCAGGCCACTCACAAAGGCCACACGCCACCCCCTGTACCCGGCCTTGAGGGTCAGGTTCCACCCGCCGCCTCTCTCCCCAGCCAGGCTTGGCCAACACCCCATGGGCGGGTGACATCTTTCCCTAGGCCTGCGCTCCAGCGTGGGCTCCTGTTAGGTGTCCACCCTGGGAAGAAGCGGTCACTCACCCAGCAGCCCGTTGGCTCCATGGACAGGTCTGCAGGAAGAACGACACACAAGAGAAATGCGGACAGTTAGCACTGTGGGCAGTGCTGGGACCTGATGCTTGCTACAGGGCTCTACCACCCAAACCACACCCTCAGCTCTTTCTTCTTCTGTCGTTTTCCTGGGTCAGCCTCAGACTACGACTACTCTACCTCCACCTCCCTAGCAGCTAGGACTACAAGCATGCACCACTAGATCTGGCTGATCACATTTAAGCTCCCAGCTGCAGGCGCTCTACCAAGGTAACATGCTTCCAGCTCATTTTGTTACTGGTTGTTTCAGAGATGGGATTTCATTGCTACTCAGTTGTTTGGGCTGCAAATCTCCTATGTTTCTTTTCCTGTTGGAGCTGAGTGACAGGGGCATGCCACCACGAGCAGCTCATTCCACTGGAGTCTTGCAGGCTTGTTCCGCCCGGGCTGGCCTGAAATTGTAATCCTCTGGATCTCAGACTCCCAAGTAGCTAGGATGACAGGCAGGGGCTGCCACGTCCAGCCCCAGCTTTCCTTCATACAGACCACTAGGATGGCCTCGAACACGTCACCTGCTGACGACGAAGGAGATTCTTTCCTTGTTCGCCAAAATCCACTTCAGGGTGGCAAGGTCGTAGTTCTCGGGACGCTGGAAGGCCAGTCCTTCTGGCAGCCCGTACACCCCCACAGCCGCCTGGCCACACAGCATCTGCTCGTAGGGCACGGATACCGGGGCCACAGTCCCCAGGGCTTTGCCTGGAACAGTGTGCGCAGACACCAGCTTCGCTTAACATCCACCACAAAGGCACACCACAAATGCAGACATGGTGTTGGGCTTTGAAGGGACATTCGATCACTCTCCCCATCTACAAATTAAAGTAATCCCAGCCGGTGGCTCATGCCTATAATCCCAGCTATTCAGGAGGCTGAGATCTGAGGACTGTAGTTCAAAACCAGCCTAGACAAACAAATGTATGAAACTCTTATCTCTGATCAACTAGCAAAATGCTAGAAGTGGAGGTGTGGCTCAAGTGGTAGAACACCAGTTTTGAATGCAAAAAGTTGAACAAGAGGTGCAAAGCCATGAGTTCAAGCTCCAGTACTGACAAACAAAACGAAATAAAAACCAACCACCCTTGGTCCTCCAGATCTGCCTCCTGAGTAGCAAGGATTACAGGCATGAGCACGGGTACCTGGCTATAAATGCCTACCTTACTACATGACGAAGGGGTAGGGTGGGAGAGGGCTGAGAGGCCACAGAATCTATGTGGGAAGTCTTTCACTGCAGTCCTGGCCTCCGTGTGAGGCTCTCGGAGGGGGATCAAGGACAAGTCTGACAGATGTGGGGTTTGGATGGATGGGAGATGACCGAGCTGTGTTCTGGGTGACGCAGCCAGGTCCCCAAGCACTAGGCTGTGCAAGACACGAGCCTGGGTTTGAAGTCACACTTGCACACCCATCTGCATCCAGCTGTGCCCTTGGCTTGCTTATTCATGGCTGATGCTTAACCCCCTGAGTCATGCCTCCAGTTCAGCATTCTGCTGATCAATTCGAGAGAGTCTTCTGGACTTTCCTGCCCAGGCTGGCTCTGAGTCATGATCCTCCAGATCTCAGCTTCCCAAGTAGCTAGGAAGGAGGACAGGGGCGAGCCCCCTGCATCCCTGCTCCAGGTTCTCTTGCCCCGGTCCCTGTTCTTTGGGGACCATCTAGAGACTCGTGTACAACATGTACTGACCATAACATGAGCAGAAGTAGGCGTCCACCGCTCTCCTGAGCACCTCGGCCTCCCCACAGTGCACCTGTGGCTTGATTGCAGGGCTTGGAGGCTTCTCCTTGCTCCACCGTTCCTCACAGCCTGAAAACAGGGGTGAGGGGGTGGGGTTAGAATCCACTCATTTTACTGTCCCCTGCGATCCGAAGCAAGAGGAAGAAACAAAACAGGTTAAAAAAAATTTTATTTTTGTTGGTCATGGTGCTTGAACTCTGGTCCTGGGCACTGTCCCTGAGCTCTTTAGCTCAAGGCAAGTACTCTACCACTTGAGCCACGGTGCCACTTCCAGTTTTCTGGTGGTCAATTGGAGGTAAGAATCTCATGGACTTTCCTGCCCAGGCTGGCTTTGAACGGCAATCCTTAGATCTTAGCCTCTTTGGTAGCTAGGATTATAGGTGTGAACCATCGGTTCCCGGCTCCGAGCTTTTTTTTTTTTTTTGCCAGTCCTGGGGTTTGAACTCAGGGCTTGCGCTCTGTGCTGAGCCTCTTTGAGCTCAAGGTTAGTGTTCTACCACTAGTGGTACCACAGCACTACTTCTGGCCTTTTCTGTTTATGTGGTACTGAGGAATCGAACCCAGGGCTTCAAGCATTCTAGGCAAGCACTCTATCACTAAACCACCTTCCCAGCCCCTCTCTGACCTCTTTTGTTAAAGGCTAGCACTCTATCACTTTGAGCCACAGTGCCACTTCCAGTTTTCTAGTGGTTAATTGGAGATGAGTCTCAACTTTCCTGACAGGGCTGGCTTTGAACTCGGATCTTCACATCTCGGTCTCCTGAGTAGCTTAGATCACAGGTGTAAGGCACTGGGTCCTGGCCAGAATATCTTTTTACTTGGCACACAAGGACTGTATCTGGATTTCATTAGGACATTTGCATATCAATTCCTTGTCATTAAGAAGAAAGACAGCTGGGAATGTGGCTCAGTGGTAGAGTGCTTGCCTAGCATGCATGAAGCCCTGGGTTCGATTCCTTAGTACCACATAAGCAGAAAAAGCTGGAAGTGGTGCTGTGGCTCAAGTGGTAAAGTGTTAGCCTAGAGCAAAGGAAGCTCAGGGACAGTGCCCAGGCCCTGAGTTCAATCCCAGGACTGGAAAAAAAAAGAAAAAAGAAAGAGTGGGATGTTTGCAAATGTGCTGCTTATCCCTGAAATTAATCTGTCCACCCTAGCTACTTAGGAGGCTGAGATCTGGAAGACAGGTTCAAAGACAGCTCAGGCAGGACTGGAAAGCAAGGCACAAATGGTAGGGCACCAGCTGTGAGCAATCAAGCCATGTAAGAGTCAAGGCCCTGAGTTTGAGCCCAGATGCCAGCAGTAAAATGAAAATGAAACAACCCTGGACATGCAGGGCCCTGGTGGCAGGCACATGTCTTTCCACACATTTGGAAATCTGCAGCAGAAGATGGCTTGAGCCCAGGAGTTCTAGACCTGCCTGGGCAACACAGGCCCTATCCAATGACACTTTAGTCTACAGTCTTTGAATTTATCCTACAAAACTCAAGTGTACTGGGGTGGAGGCCGAGCACAGGGCGCGGGTATGAGGCGGCTGTCCACCATGACGACGCTGGCGTGGGGGAACGTGGGGAACGTGAGTGTGCGTGGAGAACGTGGGCACAAAGGTCTGCGGGCTTCACGACTCAGGGCGAGGATGAAGCCAGCACGTACAGTAGGCTGAGAAGTCCTTCTGCAAGTCCTTCCTGGCATTGACGAAGGCGCGTCCCCTCTCTGTCCCAACTACGAACACATCGGTCTCATATATGGCCATGCAGGCCACTTCCGCCTTGGACTTGGCCAGCTCCTTACACTGCAAGCAGACAGACAAAAGTGGCAGAGAAACTATCAAAAATGCTTTTGGTGGGGCTGGGAAGGTGGCTCAGTGGTAGAGTGCTTGCCTTGCATGCACCACATAAGCAGAAAAGGCTGGAGGTGGCGCTGTGGCTCAAGTGGTAGAGTGCTAGCCTTGAGCTGAAGAGCTGAGGAACAGTGCCCAGACCTAGAGTTCAGGCCCCATGACTGGCAAAAAAAAAAAAAAAAGCCATTTTCAGATATTATGGCAAACTGTACAGCCCCACAGCCTCATCTACATGTGGATGCACTCTCCTCTTTTTTTTTTCGGGGGGGGGGGAAGGGGAGCAGTCATGGGGCTTGAACTCTGGGCCTGGATGCTGTTTCTGACCTCTTCAGCTCAAGGCTAGCACTCTACCACTTGAGCCACAGCGCCACTTCCAGTTTTCTGGTGGTTAATTGGAGATAAGAGTCTCACCAACTTTCCTGTTTGGGCTGGCATTGAACTGCTACCCTCAGATCTCAGCCTCTTTACTAGCTAGGATTACAGGCATGAGCCACCAGCACCTGGCCTGGTGGTTTATGGAGATAAGAGTCTCATGGACTTTCCTGCCTGGGCTGGCTTTGAACTGCTATCCTCAGATCTCAGCCTCCTGAGTAGCTAGGATTACAGGTGTGAGCCACTGGTACCCACCTTGTACTCTCCTTTTGCAGCCTCATCTTCATCTTTATCAGGGACCCAGGTAGAGTGGGAGGCAATGTTCTACTACAGTGTGACAGCCTCCATCTCAACAATCATTTCTTGGAGGATTTGAACTCAGAGCCCCCACCTGCTAGGCAGGTGCTAGGCCACTTAAGCCATGCCCCTACCACGTAAGCCTCTGCTTTTGCCATTTTGTTTGTATTTTTGTGAGACAGAGGTTTTGTTTCTTGCTCAGATTATGCTTGAACTTGAAATACTCCTGCCTCATCCTCCTAAGTGCTGGGATTACAAGTGTATGCTATCACACCCAGCCTAACAGACACCTGGACTTGCCCCTCCCCCACGGGAGCAGATGCCACCTCACCATAGATTCCAGTGCAGACACAAGAAACGTCACCACCATCCGATTTTCTGACAACTCCTCATCTTCAACGGGCAGGGAGGACATCGCTACCTGGGCCATGGTTCCTGGGCAAGAGGGGCAAGGAGGACGTGAGTAGCACAGCCCCAGGGGCCCTCTGACTGCACACTCACTGGGAGAGTGCTCACAGGTAAAACCTTCCCTCCCAGATGAAGCTTTTCCTGTTAGGTGTTTGTTTGCAGTCCAGGGGATGGGCTGGCTCTACGCTGGGCTATGCTCCACCACTGAGCCCAGCCTTGAACTATTAAAAGAACTTCAGGGTCTTACCTCAAAACTACTGAGTCAGGGAAGGGCCTGTGTCTCAAGTCTGTAATCCTACCTACCCGAAAGGCTATTAGTTTAAGGCCAAAGTAGAAAAGCTCTTGAGACCAAAGGAGAGCTGGAGGCATGGCTCAAGCGAGTGGGGATGCAGTGAGTGGCACTGCCGTGGTGTCACACTGAACAGCTTTTTTACCAAGGGTTCCAGCAAGAAAACTGGGTAAACAGAGGCAGCTGTATGGAGAAGCTAAACATGGTAAGGTGTGTGTGCGTGTGTGCACATGTGCGTCCCTCCCAGGAAAACAGGAGCTTTTCTACTCAAGGCTCACGCTCTACCGTTTGAGCCAGCTCCCTTTCCAGCTTTTTGCTGGTTAACTGGAAGTAAGTCTCAGGGGCTTTCCTGACCCAGCTGGGTTTGAACTGCCATCCTCTGGTCTCAGCCTTCTGAGTAGCTGGGATTCTACAGGGGTGAACCCTGGCGCCGGGCCTTGAAGGCGTTCTAACCCCTTAGCTCGGGCGGGAGGGCAGCCCCCAGCGCTGCCAGCCTTTCCCCGTGAACTCTAGACCGGAGGCGTAGAGCCGCGCTCCAACCCCGCCCGGTCGGGCACGCCCACAAACCCCACACCAAGCGTGACGTAAGGAGGCGGAGCCGGAGAGCGGTTACCAGGCAACAGCGGCGGCCCCGCCTGCTCACCTAACCAATTAAACGCGCCACACGTACGCTGGGCGGAGCGTAAGCTCACGCTCACCGGTCTCGCAGAGCCCCGCCTCCTGAACTCGCTCAGCCAATCAGTATAGAGGAGGACGGGCGCGCGCTCGGTGGCCGCGCGGCCGGGCTTTCCGCCCCACCCCCACTGCTCGGGGCCTGCCCGTGGGAACGGGATTCGGGGGATGCGCGACGGCCGCAGGCCGCCTCCCCGGGTCTTCCGGAGGACAGTCTCTGTGGCGAGCACCCGCTCGTAAAGGCGGCGGGGTCGGTACCCACCTGAGGCGCTGGCCGGGGTCCGAGGCCTGGCCGGGGGCGGGAGGCGCG
>NW_012267380.1:603085-641249 GCF_000151885.1 Dipodomys ordii
CGCTGACGTCACCACCCTCGCCTCGCGCCGCCCTCGCCCGGCCCAGCGGGCCCTGCGGACGGCGCGGGCGCCTGCTTGCTTGCATCGCGTGCTCTGCCTCTCCAGCCTCTCTCCGGACCCGACCGAGTTTTTGCGGGTTATTTTAGAGCTGGGTTCTGGGTCAGTTCCTGCTGGGGCGGCTTTGGAGCTGCAGCCTCCTGCGCGGCTGGGAGTACATTTTTAGGATAGAGGCCGGTGTATGTGGAGGATGTATTGTGGCTCACGATTCTGAGTTTTGCTCAGATTCGTGCCTGGGATACTTGGCGCATGCGCGCTGGAAGATGTCCTGAGTGTTGGCGTTTCTCTCCCGGCAGAGGTGCGTGGCCGAGGCCCGCAGTCACCGTGGCGCCTGCATTCAGGGTTGCGAATCAGCCCCGACGTGGTGTCTCCCAGTCAGTCTCTCTCATTACCTCCTGAATTGAACGCAGCTCATCTCCTATCCGGTGGGATGTTTTTATGCCACTTGACAAGATGATTTTTAAATTTATCAGGAAGTAAATGTTATGAATAGCAGAGTCAATTTTGAGAAAAGAAGAGCTGAAGCAGTGATGTTTGATAGAATTAGCATATTCTCAGCAGCTGAAACCTTGTATTAGCACAACAATAAACGGGAGGAACAGCTTCCAGAAATTGACTCGCAAATTTATCATGTATTCTCGATCGCATTTTTTTTTTTGTCCTGGTAGTGATCCTTGAACCAGGGCCTCATACTCCCCTTGGCTTTTTTACCCAAGGCTGGCACTCTTACCATTTGCGCCACACCTCCACTTCCAGCTCTTTGCTGCTTAATTGGAGATAAGAGTCTCTTGCACTTTCCTGCTCCAGCTGGGTTTGCATTGGTGGGGTGGTGGGGGGCAGAGCTTGTGATCCTCTCATTTCTGCCCCCCAGTGTAATTGGGGTGACAGGTGAGTATCACTGCACCCTGCTTTTTCTGTTGAGTGGGCTCTCAAACTTTCTGCCCCTGTACTGGTCTGGAACTGGGATCCTCCTGACTACCCCCTTCCTCCTCCCCCAGCTATCACAAAGGTGCGAGCCACTTGCACCCTGTGTAATGTTAGATAATTCTTTTTAACCAAGTGAATGCAGTTAGTCATATAAATAAGTTATTGATAAAAATGGAAACGTGGGCTAACCAAAGTAAAAAAGTCGACTTCAAATTATTGAAGCCAGCCAAACACGTTGGCGTGTTCTGTAGAGCATGTAGTCCAGGAATTTGAGACCAACAGGCAAAAATGTAACAATGGGGAAAACATAAAGAAACTCCATTGCAAAAAAGAAAAAAAAGGTAAAAATAAAGTAGTCCTGAGCAGGGGCTTAGTGGCTCACGCCTGTAGTCCTAGCTACTCAGGAGGCTGAGATCTGAGGCTCACAGTTCCAAGCCAGCTCCGTGCAGGAAGGTTCCTGAGACTATCATCTGCAGTTAACCACCAGGAAAGTGAAAGTGGAGCTGTGGCTCAAAGTGGTAGGGCGCTAGCCTTAAGTGATAAAAGCTCAGGGACAGGCCCACGCCCTGAGTTCAAGCCCCAGGACCGACCAAAAAGAAAGTCCTGTTTACAGTCCAAGTGCAGTACAGGCTGTCTTATGGAGGGGGGTGGACGTTAGCCGACATTGGCTTGGCTTCTATTTTGCTGTGGGACCATCTTTTCCAAAATGAACAAAAAAACAGCCTTTGCCAACAGAAATCTGTCTGTAAAGCCGATCCTGATGTGCAAAATGGGGAAGTCGCTCTGTGAGCCGGGCGGAGCCACACCCAGCTCCAGCTCCCTCTCAGAGAACAGGCGAACGCCGGGTAGACACTGCCGCCCAGTGGCCAGAGCCGCCACGGCTCGGGCCGAGGCTTTCCAGAAAAGCACGTTCAGGCCCGCTGTGTCCAAAATAAAGGCGAAGCCTTGCCTACCAGGTGGGCTCACCTAGCGCCATTTTTTTTGGTTTGTTTGCTAGTCCTGGGGCTTGAACTCAGGGCCGGGCGCTGTCCCTGAGCTGCTTTTGCTCAAGGCTAGCTCTCTACCACTTGAGCCACAGCTCCACCTCCAGCCTTTTCTGTTTGCGAGGTGCTGAGACGTCGAACCAGGGCTTCAGGCTATTCATTTCTAATTTTTTTTTTGGTCGGTCGTGGGGCTTGAACTCTGGGCCTGGGCGCTGTCCCTCAGCTCTAGGCGAGCGCTCTACCACTTGAGCCACAGCAACACTTCCGGTTTTCTGGTGGTTTATTGGAGATAGGAGTCTCACGGTCTTTCCTGCCCGGGCTGGCTTTGAACCGCGATCCTCAGATCTCAGCCTCCTGAGTAGCTAGGATGACAGACGTGAGCCACCAGCGCCCGGCTCATTTTTAAACTTTGATAAGTTTATTCTGATAAGTCCTGAGGTGTGAACTCGGATCCCGAGCACGGCTTCCTGAGCTTTTTCTCCGAAGTCTGGGGCTCTACCGCTTGAGCCACAGCAACAGTCCTGGCTTTTCCGGGCGTCAACTGTCGATAGGCGTCTCAGTGCTCAGCCTCCGGAGTTGCTGGGATTGCTGGCCGGACGACCCCACCGCCTCACTTTACATTTTAGGGGTGCGACCAGAGAGGGAGGCGGCACACGGCGGCCTCGGCTCCGGGCGCTATGGCGGACGGCGGCCGCGCAGGCTCCCCGGGCGCTTTGCCCTCAGCCCTCAGTAAAGATGGCTGCTACCATGGGCGCTTCCGGCAGGACGTGAGGTCAAAGGTTACGCAGAGATGGCGGCACCCAGGGTCGGCTGAGGCGTGCAGCTGAGGATGGCGCTGGCGGCGGGGGCTCGGCTGGCGCGGCCGGGGCTGGCGCGGCCGGGGTTGGCGCGCGGGCACTGGACGCCGGCCGGGCGGTCGCGAAGCCGGCGGCAGGCGGCGGAGGCCGAGGCGGACGCGCCCGTGCTGCAGTACGTGGGCGAGCGCGCGGCCCGCGCCGACCGCGTCTTCGTGTGGGGCTTCAGCTTCTCGGGGGCGCTGGGCGTCCCCAGCTTCGTGCAGCCGAGCTCCCGGCCCGCGCCGCGCGGCGCCCCCCGGCCGCGCCGCAGGATCCAGCCCGTGCCCTACCGCCTGGAGCTGGAGTCCCAGGTGCGCCCGCGCTCCGCTCCCCCCCAGTCCCCACCGCGCGTGCGCCTCCACCCCCTCCCACCGCGCCGCCTCCGTCTCATTGCGCACGCGCGCTCCTCCCAAGAAGCGGAGGATGGAGGGGCGTGGGGGACTCAGTCGGAGGCGGGGAGCTCGCTGTTTATGGGGTGACAGCGACGTGCCAGGCGTTTGGGCCAGCAGCCTTTCAGTCAGTGGTGCTCACCTCCAGTTGTAGAGGAGAAAAGGGAGGGACGCAGAGGCAAGGCCCAAGGTTTGAACTCAGGTCTTTCTGAAGACAAGTTCTGGCGTTAGGGAAGGGGCAATGTGGGTGGGCTGCAACGCTGGAGGAAAGACCGGAGAGGAAGTGGGCTCATCTTGCAGAAGAGGGGAGGAAGAGGGAGGGCTGGATCTGGAACTCAGGGCCTGAGCACTGACTTCAGCTTTTTTACTCAAGTGGTTCGGTTCATGGGGTCTCTGAGAGACTACACAGGCCTCTGATAAATCACTAGCTGCTGAGACTTTGGCGGGGAGGGCTACTGGGATGACCAGCCCTCGTCATTTAGTTTGTCTGAGAGTGAACCTTGGGATGTCAGGTATAAACCAGGACCGCCTCAGGCTGCCCGAGGACTGCTCACTGGTGGTGTGGGAAGGGTCCCCTCTGCCCTGTCCCAGCAGTGTGGTGAGGACTGGACACAGCGTGTGAAACGCCCAGCAGAGCCCTTGTAGAAAATCAGGAGCTGGGACACTTTTTGGTCTTCGTGGTGGTGATGTGAGAAGGTGGCTGTGCAGCATGGCGCTGTGGCAGCCCTTGGGCATTATGAAACAACTGACTTGGGGGGTGGGTGGTGTTCAGCTTCCTCACTCTCCAAGCCCAGATGAACTGACTATGTTTTACCCTCCCTACCCCTCTGTGAAGCAGAGCCATCAGCAGGCCACACAGCCGGCAGGTCTGGCCAAGATGTGTGGGGCTGTCTGGGTGGGCTGGGGGGGGGAGGGCCCCAGGGCTGAGCAGGAGTGCTCAGGGTGGCTGATGCTGTGCTGGGTGCGGTGGGTGCTGCTGCTCATGTGCACCTGGGCAGCGCCTGCCTTTCTCCTGGGGGAAGTGAACGTCGCCAGCCAATTCATGCTTCCTCGGGTCTTGGTTTCAGATCTCTTCGGCGGCCTGTGGCTACGGGTTCACGCTGCTAGCCTCTCGGACCAAAGACGTCACCAAGGTCTGGGGCATGGGCCTCAACAAGGATTCCCAGCTTGGCTTCCACAGGAGCCGGAGAGACCAAAGTGAGCAAGGCACCTTGTGCCCCTGACAGCAAGTAAACGGAGTTGGCGTGACAGGAGGTGGGGGGATTGGAACTCAGGGCCTCAGGCTTGCAGGGCTGGTGCTGTATCATGGAGACACACCACCAACCCTCCTTTTGCTCTGGTTACCCTTTTTGAGATACGGTCTGGCTTCTTGGCCCAGATATGTGCCTGGACCACAATCCTCCTATTTTTTTTTCCTTTTTATTTTTTTATTCTCCCACTATAGCCGGGATGACAGGAGTGTGCTGTGTCACCCAGCTTCTTCCATCAAGTTGAGGTCTTGTGGACTTTTCTGCCCTGCTGGCCTTAGACAGAGCCTCTTCTGTCCTTAGTCTCCCAAGTAGCCCAGGTGATTTGTGACCATGATAAGGAATCCATTAGTGTTTTCTAGACTCCAGTTGAACTCTCACTAAGGACTCTGGGAGGTAACAGGAACATCTTCACCCAGGAGCAAATAGCAATGCCCACCCTTCTGCTGGAGACTGAGCGTGGTTACCCAGGTGGCTGAAGGACCCATTCCCAGTGGCTGCCCGCTTCCAGCCCTGTGTGGTAGCACACAGCTGTAATCCCAGCTGGGCATGGAGCCCTGTGTATGCTAGGCAGGAGCCTGTTTTTCCCCTCATACATGGAATCTAGACCTAAAGTGTGCAGGTGTGTGCTGTGTGCATGTGTGCATGCTTGCCAGCGCCCGTGGCTCATGCCTGTCATCCTAGCTACTTAGGAGGCTAAGATCTAGAGGATTGTGGTTTGAACCCATCTCAGGCAGAAAACCCAGGTGTGACTTAAGTGGTAGAATGCCAGCCATGAGCAGGAAAGAATCCAGAATGCGAGGTCCTGAGTTCAAGTTCTCATCTTGGCATAAAGGGAAAAAATATGTAATTTAAAATATACTTAAAAAATACTGTGTGGCCTGGGAAGGTGGCTCAGTGGTAGAGCGCTTGCCTTGCATGCCTGAGGCCCTGGGTTCGATTCCTCAGCACCACATAAGCAAAAAGAAAAAAGCCGGAAGTGGCGCTGTGGCTCAAGTGGTAGAGCGCTAGCCTTGAGCTGAAGAGCTGAGGGACAGCGCCCAGACCCAGAGTTCAGGCCCCACAACCGGACCCCCCCCCAAAAAAATACTGTGAGATGTATCCTGTGTGGTGTGATTGTGGCATGTGGGGAGCGGCCCGGGGCAGGATGGGGTGACAGGGGATCTGATTGCGGGGTAAAGGGGCTCTTATGGAGGTACATTATCTTCTGTGTGTGTGGAAATGACCCGAGGAGCCCCGCTGAACACCGCAGTGGGGGTGGGCAGATTCCACCCACTCTGTCACGGCACATGTGGGAATGGTACCCAAACCAGCCCTGTTCAGTGAGAGAGGCTAGCAAGAGAACAAGGGACCAGAAAGTCAAAACCCAGAGAGCCGCTGGCGGGCTGGGCTGGGCCTGGCTCCCGTGCTGAGCACCGCTTCTGCCAGGCCGGGGTTATGACTATATTCTGGAGCCGTCGCCGGTGCCGCTGCCTCTGGACAGACCACAGGACACGCGCGTGCTGCAAGTGGCTTGCGGCCGGGCCCACGCCCTGGTGCTCACGGACCAGGAAGGTGGTGAGTGTGGGAGTTGTGGGGCTGTTTTGGGGGTCCCGGGGTATTTGGAGGACCATGGTGGAGTTGGGGCTAGCAGGATGATGGTGGACATCCAGAGGTGGCAGGGAAGTGGGTGCTGGCCTCTGAGTGGGGTCCCTGATAGGCCCGGGGAGCCGGTGCTGCCCTTGGGGTTGGGGGGCTCAGGAGCAGCACTTGACACTATGGTGCCCTTGGAGACCCAGTGCAGGGAGAGAAAGCTGGGGCGCAGCCTTGACTGGGCCCCAGGGTCCACAGAGCTAACGTACCCTGGTCTGCTCCACAGTCTTCAGCATGGGCAACAACGCGTATGGGCAGTGTGGACGCCAGGTGGTGGAGAACGAGGTGTACAGGTGAGCTGCGCGGGCCCGCAGGCCAGGTTTCCCGGCCCTCACTCTGGAGACAAGCCTGCAGCCCCTGGGCTGCTCCCATGGTGAGCCCCGAGTGTGAGCTGGGTGGACTGGAGGCCAAGCTGTTGAGGATGGGTATTAATTTAAAATTTTTCTTTTCCAATTTGAGTAACTTAAAAAAAAAGGCCACAAACACAACTTTGCTTCATGTCTGTCTTTTCATTTTGGAGTTTAAAACCCCTCTAAGATCCAAGACAACCAGGCTGCCTGCAAGAGCCTTCCTCAGAACAACAAAATACAATGAAATAAAATGCAAAATGATAGTAATAAAATCAAGTTTTTAGCCAGGTCCTAGCTATTCAAGAGCCTGAGATCTGAGAATCGTGGTTCAGAGCCAGCCCAGGCAGTAAAGTCCATGAGACTCTTTTTTTTTTTAATTTAATTTAATTTTATTTGTGAACATACTGTACAGAGGGGTTACAATTACATGGGCAGGATAATGCGTACATTTCTTACCAAGCATTGCAGCCTCCTCCTTTGGTTTACCCTTCACATGTCCATGAGACTCTTTATCTCCACAAACAACCAGGAAAACTGGAAGTGGCCCTGGGGGGTCACGTGGTAAAGCGCTAGACTTGAGCTGAAGAGCTTGAGGGACAGTGCCCAGGCCCAGAATTCAAGCTCCATGACTGACAAAAATTTCTGTGCTGGGAATGTGGCTTAGTGGTAGAGTGCTTGCATTCATGAAGCCCTGGGCTCAGCACCACATAAACACAAAAAGCCAGAAGAAGCTCTGTGGCTCAAGTGGTAGGGAACTAGCCTTGAGCCAAAGAAGCTCAGAGATAGTGCCCAGGCCCTGAGATCAAGCCCCAGGACTGGCAAAAAAAAAAAAAAAAATCCTAGTTCCTTACATTCTGGTCTCCTAAATTGTTTATAAGAATTATTGTTAGCCAGGTGCCGGTGGCTGTCACCTGTTTTCCTAGCTACTCAGGAGGCTGAGATCTGAGGATCACAGTGCAAAGCCAGCCTGAGCAGGAAAGTCAACGAGACTTTTATCTCATAATAACTCACTAGAAAACTGGAAGTGGCGATGGTGCTCAAGCGGTAGAGCGCTCGGCTTGAGCTGAAGAGCGCAGGGACAGCGCCCAGGCCCAGAGTTCAAGCCTCACAACCAGGGGGAAAAAAAATCATTGTTGGGTCAGGCGCCATGGCTCATTCATTCATGACTAATCCTAGCTATTCAGGAGCTGAGATCTGAAGATTGTGGCTCAAGGTCACTTTGAGTCGAAGTTGCTAGACTCCATTTTCAAAATAACTAGCAAAAAGCAGATGGGAAAGAGTAGACTGGCTCAGATGGTAGAGTGCAAGCCATGGTACTGGCACAAAAGCTGGAATTTGCTTTTTTGTGCTGGTCCTGGGGCTTGAACTTAGGGCTTGGCAGCTGTCCTTGAGCATTTTTGCTTTTTTAGCACTCTACCACTTGAGCCACAGCCCCACTTCTGGCTTTTTGGTAGTTAATTGGAGATGAGTCTCATGGACTTTCCTGACCAGACTGGCCTCCAGCTGTGATCCTCAGAGCTCAGCCTCATGAATAGCTAGGAATCCAAGTGTGCGCCCCTGCACCAGGCTCCTCACTGGCTTTTGTCTCTTCCCTGTTCTATGTGGCGTGCAGGGAGAGTCACCGAGTGCATCGGATGCAGGACTTTGACGGCCAAGTGGTCCAGGTAAGAGCTGGATGCTAAGCGCACCTTCCTGTCCGAGGGGAGCTTTTACAGGACCTGAAGCCGTGTGGGGTAATGGGAAGTTGGGCAGGGAAGTTCCTGAACTCATTTAGTGTAGAAGTTAGTGATTTGCCTGTAATAGGCTGCAAGTTATTTCCCTTCCTGTGACTCCAGAGTTGGCTAGGACCGGAAGGAGTGGGGTGGGCAGGAGGCGCCCGGCAGCAAAGCCACCTGCAACTTGGCAGGATGTGTGATCCAGGCTGGTGCTTCATTCCTGAGCACAGGGCTGTGCCTAGCACACAGTAGGTACTGTGTGAAATACACACAGTGAGTGCCTACAGTACCTCATGGAACACCGTTGGGGGTCTTGGAGTTGCTGGGAGTGGGAGGGAGTGCCTCCTTGAAGAGGCAACGGCTTTCCTGAGGCCAGGCATGGTGACTGGAAGGGTTTGATGGCAGAGGGGCGGGTGCTGCTGGCTGGAGGCTGATCTGCTTCCAAGACCCAGTGGGAAGGTCCCAGAAGACAGCTGAGCATGGGTGGTGAGGGGCTCCTGGGTCTGTCTGTCTGTCTCTGTCTGTCTCTCTCTTGTCAGTAATGGTGTTTGAGTTCAGGGCCTGGGCAATGTCTTAGTTCTGTGTTCCTCTTTTGCACAAGGCTTCCTCTGTCACTTGAGCCACAGCTCTACTTCCAGCTTTTTACTGGTTAATCAGAAATAGCGTCTCACCGGTTTTACTGTGTAGGCTGGCTTTGCACTGTGATCCTCAGATCTCAGCTTCCTGAGTAGCTGGGATAAATAGGCCTGAGCTCCAGTAGCACTGTTGATGGTGAGGGACTGGCATGGTGCTGGCTGCTCTCGCCCTGCTGCTGGGGCTCTGAGGAGTGGGCTGGGGCTGGCTGGAACTTCATCTCAGCAGGCCCCGTCTGTCTGGCAGGTCGCATGCGGTCAGGACCACAGCCTCTTCCTCACGGACAAAGGAGAAGTCTACTCCTGCGGATGGGGCGCCGACGGGCAGACAGGTAAAGGCCCATTGCCTGCCTGGGGCGGCCCAGGGCCTGGGGACACAGGTCAGGCCTTCCTCCTCGTGTCCTGAGGAGCTGGGCCTCAGGGGCATGCCGGCATGCCTGCTTCCTTGTGTTCCACAAGCCCCATCAGTGACACAGTAGGATTGCTGTTGGTCTGGGTGATCGGCAGGCATGGGAAGGGCCTGGGTTCCCCCCCAACAGTGCCACCAAACCCCCAAAGACAAGAGCAGTAGCTTTTAATTTGTGCATAGTCAGAAAGGTCCGTTGTGGGGGCTGGGAAGGTGGCTCAGTGATAGAGTGCTTGTATGAATGAGGCCCTTGGGTTCGATTCCTCAGCACCACATAAACAGAAAAAGCTGGAAGCGGCTCTGTGGCTCAACTGGTAGAGCGCTAGCCTTGAGCTGAAGAGCTGAGGGACAGCGCCCAGGCCCAGAGTTCAGGCCCCAGGACTGACTAAAAAAAAAGGTCTGTTGTATAGTACTATTTCATCTTGAAAGGTTTTCTAAAACTTTGCAGTCAGTTAAGTTGGTCCTGTTCCCTTCTGAGGAGTCATGTGACCTTGGGCAGCTGGGCCGGCAGGGGAGTGGTTTGCTATCACTGTCCAGCACTGGCCACCAGCCTGGTCCTAGGTCAGTGAGCAAAGAGAAAGTCACTGAAATCCATGTCTCTGGTGGTGGCAGGCCTGGGTCACTACAACACCACTAGTGCCCCCTGCAGGCTTGGTGGAGACCTTTCGGGGGTGAAGGTCGTCCAGGTGGCCGCCTATGGGGATTGCTGCTTGGCCGTCTCTGCCGATGGAGGTGTCTTCGGTTGGGGGAACTCTGAGTATCTGCAGCTGGCCTCTGTCACGGAATCTACACAGGTTTGGAACCAGCAAAGAAGATTCTAAGAGCTGCTTTTCTTTTTCATTTTTCTTTCTTTCTTTCTTTTTTCTTTTTGGCTAGTACTGGGGTTTGGACTCAAAGCCTTCTTGTCCAGCTTGATTTCATGGCTAGTGCTCTACCACTTGAGCCATGCCTCTAATCCTGTTTTTTGCTGGGGATATTTTGGAGATGGAGTCTTGTGGACTTTTCTGCCTGCTGGTTTCAAAACCATGATCCTGTGGATGTCCAGTCTACTGAGTAGCTGGGATTGCAGGTGCGGGCTTGGTTTTGCAGAAGTGCACCTGTCATAAAACGGCCTCTTCCTGGCCTCTCCTTGGAGTCCCAGTAGCAAGTGTGGGCTCAGTGCCTCCAGACTGTAATCTTGGCTCCTTAGGAGGTGAGCTCTGGCTTGTGGGGGTCTGCTGGCTGCCTATGCACCTGCTGCCCCAGTGTGGCTCTCAGTTCCGCACAGTGTGGCTGGAGCTGGCTGGCTGCTGATGTCTTTTCTCTTGGACTAGACGGGTGGAAAGTGGGTCCCCTCTGATTTCTAGTGAGGTCCCCACCGGTGGGTGGGTATGTGGGGACCAGGATTGGCTCTAACCTAAGACGCTTTCCTTTATAGGTCAATGTCCCTCGGAACCTGCCCTTCTCGAAGGTGGGCAGGGTGAAGCAGGCAGCATGCGGGGGCACCGGCTGTGCTGTGCTCAATGGTGAGGCGGTTGCCCGGCTGGGCTTGGGGAGGACTGGGTGGGACTGGAGGACATGTGTGGGAGTGTGGACAGGGCTTAGCTCTGTAGTGCTATCCTAGAGTAGGGGCTGCTGCATTGCTGAGCCCGAGGCCCTGGGCCTAAACACCTGCCACCACTTAAAGTTTTGGGGGCTGGGAAGGTGGCTCAGTGGTAGAGCGCTTGCCTTGCATGCATGAGGCCCTGGGTTCGATTCCTCAGCACCACATAAACAGAAAAGGCTGGAAGTGGCACTGTGGCTCAAGTGGTAGAGCACTAGCTTTGAGTTGAAAGCTGAGGGACAGCGTCCAGGCCCAGAGTTCAAGCCCCACGACAGACAAAAAGAAAAAAAAAAGTATTAAAGTTCCTTTTCTGGGCCTGTGTGTGCCCCGCGTGTGTTCTGCCACCAGTGCCCCTACCCGGGCCGACTTGGCCAGAGCCAGGTCCAGAGCTGGGTCCAGCTCGTGGTCAAGCCCGCTTGGTTCCCTCCCTGCAAAACAAAACAGACCCACAGCCTCGTGTGGTGGCAGTTGTAGGTTCAAGGCGACTTTGGGCTAGTAGTGAGGACCCTAACTCAAAACAACCAAGTCTCTGCCATAGAGGGCGGCGTGGGGAGGGGGCAGCATGGAGGCGGCCGGCCTAGGCCCCTGACTGGCTGTGCCCCACAGAGGAAGGACAGGTCTTCGTCTGGGGCTACGGCATTCTCGGGAAGGGGCCAGGGCTGGTGGAGACAGCACTGCCCGAGATGATCCCCCCCTCGCTCTTTGGAGCCACGGACTTCACCCCCGATGTCCAGGTGGCGCGCCTCCGGTGCGGGCTCAGCCACTTTGCGGCCATCACTGGTGAGTGGGGGGGGGAGGGCACAGGAAGGGATGCTGGGAGGGGGCGGGGCTGTGGGGGCGGCGCCCTCGGGAGGGGCAGCGGCGGGGCATTTGCAAAGCCCTGAGTTCAAGGCCCAGGACCTCTTAAGGAAAGAGGGCAGCACGGGCCTGGCTGTACTGTGTGGGTGGGGCTGGGTGAGGGCGGGAGGGCTCCTCGCTCCCAGTGCCTTCCTTGCCTTGCAGACCGAGGCGAGCTGTTCGTGTGGGGTAAGAATGTGCGTGGCTGCCTGGGCATCGGCCGCCTGGACGACCAGTACTTCCCGTGGCGGGTAAGGTGGGCCCTGGCTGCCCTTCTCAGTGCCCTGTGAGCTAGGACTTGGGGCTCAGGACCCGCCTCGCCGCGGGCACCACCCCAGCCATGGCCTCAGGGAGCCCGCAGCCAAGCCCGCACTGGTGGATGCTTTCTGCCGAGCTGGAAAGCCGGCTGGCCTGGGGGTGGCTCAGAGGCCCTGCGCGGCTGAGGGGTGCACACACACAGCCCATTCAGTCCCAGCAGCCGAAGAAGGGAAAAGCAAGTGAGCAAGCATGCGCCTGCTGGCAGACTGCAGGCAGAGCTGAGCGCTGGGGTGTGGTACACGAAGCCCATTACAGAACTAAAGGGGAAAGGATGTCCAATTGTAGTAGGTCTTTTTTTTTTGCCAGTCCTGGGACTTGAACTCAGGGCCAGGGCACTGTCCTTGACAGTGCCACTTCCCGCTTTTTCTGTTTATGTGGTACTGAGGAATCAAACCCAGGCAAGAGTGCTAGGCAAGTCCTCTCCCGCTGAGCCACCTCCCCAGCCCTGTGCTGGCTCTTTTAAGTTACCAGGAACTGTTGTGTTTGAGTGCAGAGCCTCTGTTGTGGGTGCGGTGCTACATGCTCACAATCCCAGCGCTCACTGGGAGACTGAGGCAGCCTGGGCAACATAACTGAGATCTTGTTTCAACAAAAAAAAGCCACAAACCAAACCCGTGACCCCACATCCCACTTTTTTTTTTTTTTTAATGCCGTTACTAGGGCTTCAGCTCAGACTCGTACTCTCACTTGGCTTCTGTGGGGAGGTAAACAGCTCTCAAGGCAGAGGTTGCTAGGAGTCCACCTGGCGGCCGTTGTTGTGGTCTGGGCCAGCAGGAGCGCCAGGGCTCACTGCCCGCCATCGCCTGTGTTTGCTCAGTGATATCTGCCCCAGCTGTTTGGTGAGGCAGGAAAGGACGGGCGCCTCGCTTCTGCCTCTGTGGTCAGGAGCAGCCCCTAATGGCCTGAGCCCTTGGCTCAGGTGCAGAGCTGCGATCAGCATCTGCCACTGTTCGGCCAGGCCATCTGCCCAGCACCCCTCCATGCCTGTGCACGGTTGTTGCATGTGCGTGGTTGTTGCGTGTGCATGGTTGTTGCATGTGCATGGTTGTTGCATGTGTGTGGTTGTTGCGTGTGTGTGGTTGTTGCGTGTGCATGGTTGTAGTGTGGTAATTCCAGACAACCACCACCATCCTTTGGAAGGACTCAAGCATTTAGTTTGTAGTTACGCGGGGGGCAGAGGGTGGTGGAATAGGAAGAGACATTTAATACTTTGCTCTTTTTCACCCTTTGTAGTGTGGCATTGTGATCGAATTGCCTGTTAGCCATAATAATAAATAGGGAAAGCCAGGCGTGGTTCCACACATCTGTAATCCCAGCCCTTGGTGGGCTGAAGCAAGAGGATTGAGGCTGGCCAGGGCTATATATCATAGACCCTGTCTGAAAAAAAAAATGAAGCAAGAAAACTAAGAACAAAAGAAAAACAGAGAACATGTCCTCTTGGGGACAGGTTGAGATAGGCCCAAGACGGGTTGGGGTATCTATCTCCAAGGACATAGAACGGTGAACCCTAGGAAGCACAGGCTCCAGCCACCCTAGTGACAGCTGGGCTGTGTCCCCGAGGGCGGGGGAAGGGGTCCGCTTGGCTGGTGGCAGGGCCTGTTCCTGCCTCTAACCCAGGCGGGAAAGGCTGAGCCAGGCAGGGCAGTGCCGGGGCCTGTGGCTGACCATGCTGTGCGCTCTCTGTTGCAGGTGACGCTGCCCGGCCAGCCTGTGGACGTGGCGTGTGGGGTGGACCACATGGTGACTCTGGCCAAGTCTTTCGTCTGAGCCTCTGGAGCTGCTGGGCCTGGGCTGTGAGTGCCCGGCGGAGCGGGGCCAGCGGCCCTGCAATGGCTCCAATGGCACTGGGAGGTGGCAGCACCCTCCAAAGGACACTGGGCACTGACTGGGGGCTCGAGGATGGCCATCACCTGCCAGGTGCGCATGGCAGTTCTGTGCTTGTGTGGCAGGGGAGGCACTTGGGAGGCGCTGGACCCTCTGTTGACACTTCAGCTGTCCCCGCAGGGCCTGGCTGCCTTGGGCCTTAGTTCTGATGACCAGTCACTGTGCCCACATGCTGTGTGCACGCATATGGCCCGCCAGCCCTGGATTCCTCGGCCCGGGCCTGTGCCAGCCTGCACCAGTGGGCCGCAGTGCCAGGCCACAGCTGCACCTGGCTGGGCATTGGCCTGGAGAAGATTCCAAAACTGGGGGAAACCTTTGTTTTAGAACATGTCTCTCCTGGAAAAGCATCATTTAAAAGCACGTTCTAGAATAAAATCTATTTTCTGCTTAAGAACAAGAGGTCTTTTTTTTGTTGTTTTGTTTTTGTCGGTCGTGGGGCTTGAGCGCTGTCCCTCAGCTCTTCAGCTCAAGATGAGATCTCTGCCACTTGAGCTACAGCACCACTTCTGGTTTTCTGGTGGCTTATTGGAGATAAAGAGTTTCATGGACTTGCCTGACTGGGCTGGCTTTGAACTGCAATCCTCAGATCTCAGCCTCCTGAGTAGCTAAGATTACAGGTGTGAGCCACTGGGCCTGGCTGACAAAAAGTCTTTTATTACTTATCATTATGAGATTAGCTTTGGCAAACAAGGCTTTTGACAAAGAGCACAGAGGAAGCTGAAGTAGGATTGAGAATGTGAGGCCAAACTAGGGTTACATAGATAGTACTAGAAAATGTGTCATTCTGCTTTCTGAAGACCTTAGTTGGGCTAGGTCTGAGGTCACCTCTGGAGGCTGGGATGGGAGTTGGTGGAGGAAGCAGGGGGAGGGTTCTGCTCACGATGGTCCTGGGATTGATTATCTGGAAGTTAGGATCTCAAACCCACAAATGGCCACCCACCTACAGATACAGCAATGAGAATACCTAGCGGCTGGATGCTCTGGCCCATGCCTGTAATCTTGGCCCTCGCTAGGCTGAGAGGAAGAGCAGGACTAGCCCAGGCCACGTGGTATCTCCCCTCCCCACAGTCACCATGAACATGGTTGCTAGTGTACAGGCTGTGCTAGGGTTGGTTTTGGAAGTGGGGCCCTGGTCACGATTAGGCTCTCCTGGCTGCCATCTGCTCGGGCCTGCTCTTGTCAGCTAAGCAGAAACAGCGCTCCGTGCTGCGATAAGAGCTTTGCAAGCCTGCTGTCCTCGCGCTCCAGTGAGCAGAGCGCGGAGGCCACGCGGCACGCCGTGTCCCCGTGTCATTCTCATCATCCGCTGCCCATGAGGCCCTGGGGGCCCAGGTGGAATGCAGAAGGGCGGGAGCTGTGCGGGGCTGCTGGGCCTCTGCCCAGGAGGTTTCAGGCAGGGGTCCAGGGGGTGGGGGTGGTGGGCCTGTGCCCTCATTCCCCCCCCCCCTGCCCCCATGTCACTTCTGCTGGGGTCAGGTAACTACAGAATATGGTGCGGGCAGTGGCGAATGGATTCTGGTTCCCTTGAACTGGAGGGGGCAGGTGCCATGTTGTGAGGAAACTCCCCATCCTGTGGGAAGAACCATGGCCTTGTGCCTCAACCAGGCCTGCCTGGTTTCCCACAGAATCAACCACTTCAGGAGCTGATGCCCTCAGTACAGTGGTTTGAGGCCCCACAGCCACATGCTGGTGCCGTGTGGACCCTTTAAGAGGCAGGATCAGTGGGAGTGTGGCCTTGGACTGTATTTAAGTAGTTCTCAGGGATACTGGCTAGTTCCTGCCACAGTGAGTTGTTAGCCAGGTGCCTGTGTCTCATGCCTGAAATCCTAGCTACTTAAGAGGCTGAGGATTGGGAGAGATCTGAGGATTGTGGTTGGAAGCCAGCGTTGGCAGAAAAGTCCATGAGACTCATCTCCAATGAACCATCAAGAAGTTGAAAGTGGAGCTGCGGCTTAAGTGGTAGAGCACCAGCCTTGAGCACAAAAGCTCAGGAACAGCAACCAGGCCCTGAGTTCACGCCTCAGAACTGGCACAGACACACACACAAAAACACTGAGTATTTGTGAAGAGTCAGCCCAGCCCCCAGCCCCTCCGGCTTCCTGTCTTGTCATGTGACTGGGTCCCTCTCCCACAAGTTTGTACCAGGATACACCGCCATGCTGAGCTGGACCTCCCAACCCAGGAGCTTCATAAACCTCTTCTTGCTGAGCGCCCGTGGCTCACACCTGTAATCCTAGCTACTCAGGAGGCTGAGATCTGAGGATCGCATTCAAAGCCAGCCCAGGCAGGAGAGACCGTGAGACTCCTATCTCCAATTAACCACTCAGAAAACGGGAAGTGGCGCTGTGGCTCAAGTGGAAGAGCTGTTGCCTTGAGCTGAAGAGCTGAGGGACATTGTCTAGGCCCAGAGTTCAAACCTCACAACCGACCCAAAAAAAGCAAACCCAAACCAAACCAAAAAACACCTCTCCTTTATGAAGCAGGCAGGCTCAGGTATTCGGCTAGAGGAACAGGAAATGGGCCAGGACATGAAGACTGGCAGGATGACCCACGCGTGGCCCAGGCAAACTGTCCCCGATTACGTGCCACGGCTTGTGTGATGGTAAGTTTTGGGGCCCCTCGCAGAGCTTCAGTGGTAAATACAGCCCTCCGGCTCTGAGGGCTACTCCTCAGGGCAGCCCTGCCCTCACCCACTCCTGACCCTGTGTCCCCCCCAACCACAGCATGGAGGAGAAAGAGACTGGGTAAACCCACACAAAACCAGACCACCAGCGCCCACCACTTTTTCCCCTTCATTTTAATGAACACTTTACAAAGTACAAAATATACTGTCTTTTTTAGGGAACATTAAGTATTTTTTTTTCTCTCCATCATACAGTACATGAATTTCAAGGGTTTTATGTTTCTTTGACAAAGAAAAGAAATCATGAGGGCCCTGGGGTGCTGTTGCCCGGTCTCCCCATCGCCCAGGCCCAAGGAGGTGCCTTGGTGCTGGTGAGTGTGCCAGGAGGGTTGGGGGCTGAGGGTGGGCGTGTCCGCCCTGCTCTCCCCTGAACCCCATCCATCCATCCATCCATCCATCCATCCACCCTTCCATCTCGGGATAACGGAAATGATTTTGGCATAGAACAAGAGGGGGGACCAGGAATTCTATCCTTGTCAGTCCCCGATGGTTCCCAAGGCAACCCTGCCCAACCCTTCCTGGATCAGTCTCATAATAGGGAAACTGAGGCAGTGGACAAGGAAATGCACTGGGCATGGCCTGTGGGGCCCTGAATTGGCCCTGCCTTGTACCTCTATTCCCAGAAGAGCCCCCATGGATGAGGGGCACCTCCTCTTTCTGTGAATACTGTCTTCAGAATTGGGGTTATTTGAAGAGCCCCTACTCTGGGCAGGCCTGGCCGGCTGCTAGATACCTCTGTCCTGCCCGCACCCACTGGGGTGAGGCCATCTTACCTGGACAACCCCTTTCTCCTGGGAGCCAGAGCCTAGAGGGTGTTCCCAAGGACTTTGAATACTGAATGAACCAGTCCCTGGCTGGGCTCTGCACACACACACACACACACACACACACACACAGGCTCATGCCTAGAACATGTCCACACACACACACACACATACAGGCACACACATGCATGAACTGAATTCCACATTGAACAGCACCCTGGCCCACAGGGCCTGGCCTGGTGTCTATTGCCTCCTGTTAGACCAAGAGCCACAAACTTCCACCAGCAGGCCGGCCATCCCCCAGTGCCATGGCCCGGAGGCCAACTGGGTTGCCTTCCCTGGTGAGCAGTCTTTGGAGTGGCGGCTGCTCCCTCACCTGTCTGCGGGAAAGAGCGGGGACAGGTAAGCATGCCTGGCTGCAAAGGGCTGGGGTGAGTTTGAAGATGGAGGAAATGGGAAGCATGGAGCAGTCTCCCAGGCCGTGGGGGCACCCCAGACTATCACCCCCACCTCCTCCCTCTGGGCTGCACCCAAGAGTGGCAGGAAATCCAAGGATCTGCCTTGTTCCTGCTGGAGAGCCATGGCCCTCATGGCCACAGCGGGTGGGGTGTCTCCAAAGTGGGGCCTTTGTCCTACATAGTCTAACCTAGAGGCTCAGAGCTGGCCCAGGATGGATCGGGGACTGGTGGCACAAGGCCCAGCCTCCCTGTTTGAAGAACTTCAATCACATGGTGACACAGGGTTGGTGGGGGGCAGGGCTTCGCCCTGGCACCTGCCCAAGTCCTCCCTTCTGACTCCATGTCTTCCAGGGGCCTCATCAGACCAAGTGTCTGCTGGACACCAGACTGGTCAGTAATGGTCCAGCTGCCTGGTGGGGGCCAAGGCACCAGGCCCAGGCCCCGTGCCACCCCTGCCCACAGGGCCCTGCCTCTGGCAAGGGCAAGGGCTGGTGGTTTGGAGGCGTTGCCCCAGGGTCTTGGGGAGGGGAGGCGATGGGCTCAGGGCCACATGCATCTTTGGGGGTGTAAGCTGTCATCTAGCTGGGCCAGAACTAGGCTGAGGGTACAGAAGAGCGCTGTCACACGCCAGGGCAAGATCTCAGTGTTCACACTTCACTCACTCAGACCTCACAGCCAGCACCCAGGGAGCCTCGCAGACGCCATGGAAACACGTGTCTCCACACAGGACCCGGACTCACCCTCACATTCAACAAGCCGGGGGAGGGGGGTAGTGGGCCCCCACACAGCAGGGACCACCTGGCTCACACAGGGCTGGTGCACATCAGGCTAGGGAAAGCCAGACATCTCTGAGCTTGGATACAAGGCGGGCATCCCCAGCTTCATAGCCATCCGAGGATGGGTGGGGGTGGGGGGTGATCCTGGCTAGGGAGGGGACCAGCCTGTTTCAAAGCAACAAGTCCCAACTCCTGTTTCCCTGGCTCAGCATTTCCCCCAATCAAACAGGCATGCCAAAAGGGCGCAGGCCCACTCCTGCCCCAGGCTCGGGGGTGGGGGTGGGGGCGTGGGTTCCGTTCCCCACCGGCGAGGCCTGAGCCACCGTGGCCTGCCCTCTGAAGGCATTGCCTATATACTTGAATTCAAAAACTCGGTGGCTCAAAGGTGTCTGTGTGCGCGTGGCCGACGTGCTGGGCCACACGTGTCCACGCTCACGCACGCAGAATATATTAACGTATATATTGCTCAAGTATATATGCTATTTACAGTATATATCTCTATCAACATAAAACACAGGTATTGATAGTTGTGTACAACAGACAACTCCAGGATGTTGGGGAGGGGAGGGGCGTTCACGCGATTCTGGGAGTACAGGGGAGGGGCGTTCACGCGATTCTGGGAGTACAGGGGAGGGGCGTTCACGCGATTCTGGGAGTACAGGGGAGGGGCGTTCACGCGATTCTGGGGGATCAGGGCTAATACACTTGCAGGGCGAGAAGGAACGACCGACCAGAAAAGCAGACAGAAAGGGGTATGCAGAGGTATACCCCAGAAAGTCGAGGCCCTCCGAGGGCAGAAAGCGGACCGGGCACCCCAGGCTGCCACCCTGCCCACCTCCCTTTGGAACCAGCGAATGATTTTCAAGATTTGGTTGGTCAAGAGTTTTGTGCAAAATAAATCGACTTCAAGAGTGGACAGGAAGGTGGGGTTCTAATCAACACCAGCCCCTCACAAGGAGACACCCCCCCATCTGTTACCTCCTGGGGTTCAGCCACAGCCTGAGAAAAGGCAGGAAGACCCAGGGAGTGGGGGGCTCTGCTCCTGGGCCTCTTCCACGCGGCTCTCGGGTCTCCTGGTCCCCACTGAGCCCCAGACAAGTCCATGCTGGCTGGGAGGGCCTGGGAGGGCCACCGTGTCCCGGAGGACTTGCAAGACCTGCAGAACTTCCTGTCAGAGCTCCCCGAAATGGCCACCACTGCTCACAGCGGCTGGGCACAAACACACTAGACAAAAACCAAAGCCAGGCGCCGGCGTCCATCAAGACTCAGCACGCTGCTCCTAGCCAAGTACGGGGACCGCCAGCACCCTGGGTTGCAGTGTGGGAAGCGGCGGGTGACTTGTCCCCCAAAAGTGAAGCAGGGAGGGTGACAGGGAAGCCCCAGGCTGGTCTAGTCAATGGCTGGGGAGGTAGGGGGTGACCTAAGACACCCCAGGCCTGGGAAGCCGGGGAAACCCCCACTGTGGGGAAACTGAGGCTCCACCCACCCAAGGCGGGTGCTGGGAAAGCAATAGGCAGGAGCTGGCACTCCAGGCTGGTGGCTCTCCCGGGCGCCTGTCCCCCGGGACTTGGTGCTTGTGGAGGGGGTGTGGACAGGGTCCCCCTTGGCAGTCATGCTGGGGTTGGGGTACAGGCCCTGTGACCGGCAGGCAGGGGCAGGGCAGGGGAGAACTGGGCCCCCCCTTGTCACTCTGGGGGCCCGACTGGCCTCCACTCTGTGGGAACCAGCCCTGAGCTGATGGACCTGGAGTCCAGCGACCTCCATACCCTCGGCCCCCTCCCCCAACTGTTCTCCCAAGACATCACAAGGAACAAGACCCCAGCATCTGTGGGGGGGTACTGACTTCCTTTGGTGTCGGCCCTGGGCCGTGCGCACGCGATGTCAGGGCGATCTTCTCCCCAGCCCCTGGAACCTGAAGCCATCTTCTGGGGTGGGGTACGAGGAGGGGCGGGGCTCTGGGAGGGGGCGGGAGGGCTGGGGGGGCCTTGGCCATCAAGGAGTGTCCCCGAGGCCCCTTCCGGGGTCCCCTGGCCCGTCTTCCAGTCTCTAGATAAACACTGCGAGAACAACCTTCCAGGAGGGGCCGGTGGCCCCGGCGGCGGCGGCAGGGAGCTCAGAACCTTCTAGTGCTTTTCTGCATGACTGACCTTCAGGGCACTGATCACCCCGCTGATGTTTTCCTCCGGAATCTGCAGACATGGACCCAAACATCTGAGCCCAGAGGCCGGAAAGATACAGAGCCGGATGCCCAAGCCTGGAGGCTCCCCCCCCCCGTTTCCCCCTCCCCAGCACTGCCCAGCCCCTGGCGCCCCAAGCCCCACTTACCAGCGCGTGGTCAAACTTGAACGTGCTGATGTAGTAAGCAGGGATGTCTGCTGCAGCCAGTGGCTCCGAGATCTGCGCCACGATCCCACACTCATCTGCAAAACAGGGTGCTCAGGATGCCCACTCAGAGGCTTCCTCCCCTGCCCCTCCTCCCTGGGGCTCAGCTACATGCCTGTCCATCCGGGCCCTTTTCTAGCCATGGGCCACCAAAGCACCACCATAGAGGGCCTCACACCTGGCTCTGTCCCTCTGGCCTTTTGTTTCCTTGTCTTTGTCACCTGTGTTGTGTGTTTGTGTGTGTGTGTGCGCACACGCATGCCCGTGCGCTCTGGTACAGGGCTTGCTCAGGGCCTCACTCAAGGCTGGTGCTCTACCACTTGATCCACATCTCCAACCTCAGCTTTTTGCTGGTTAACTGGAAACAGGCGTCTCATAGACTTTCCTGACCAGGATAAGCCTCAGTGCTCAGCCTCTTGAGTAGCTAGGGTTACAGGTGTGAGTCAACCGGCACCCAGCTGGTCTATGTCATTTTATAAAACACCAGTCCCCAACTTTCTCAACCCAGTTAAAAAAGCTAAGACTGGGCACAGCCGTGTACGCTTGTAATCCCAGCCTTCAGGAGGCAGAGGCAGGAGGATCATGAATTTAAGGCCAGCTTAGGTCATGTAGAGAAAGATGCCCCAAAACCAAACCCAGTCCAACCAACCAAAGACCAAGGTTGAGGGAAAAACTGTGGACAGGGCACTAGGCTGGGTTTTAGGGACCGGTGGGCAATTCTCTCTGCAGGGTCCTGTCAGCGTGACAAGGTCGAGGCAAGGTCACGGTTTTGGGCTAGGGTGTCCCAGGCTCACTGGAGAAGCCAAACATCCAAGCGCTGAAGGCGACTAACACTCTGAGTTCCCAGTGATATTTTTCCACCTTCCATTTCCCTGATATCAAGTGGAAGCCGCCATTGCTGGGGTTGTGATTCCTTTCTTATCGCTTCTGTGGTGCTGGGGCTGGAACCAGGGCCCTGGGCCTGCCAGGCGGGTACGCTGCCACTGAGTCAGAGAAGTGGGGGTGTCTGCCCCTGGGGTCCCTGGCGGCTGGAGTCTTCCTAGGAGCTATGTGGGACTGCATCACCCCGATTCTGAGCCAGCAGCCCCCCGTCCCTGTGCAGATGCCGGCCCCCGCTCTGCACCCCGGCCACCACTCACCGAACCCTAGAGGCTGCCCTCCGATGCGCACCATCTTCCACAGCTCTCCGGAGGCGCTGGTGAACAGCAGGTTACTGGGGAACCTTCGGGCGTGAGAGGATGCTCAGAGGAAGCACGTGCATCACACCCCCTTCCGGCAGCGCCACGGAAGCCTTAATGAGCGCTGCCCCAGGATGGGAGGGCAGTGCCAGGCCCGGCGTAGGGCAGAGCTCAGGGCCCCAGGGGCACTGCGACCTGACATTCAGCAGGGGTGCCCACACACCTCATCTTGGGGAAAGGCCAGCCTAGGGCCGGGTTGAAAGCCCTGCATTAGGTCATCATGCTCTGGTCCTGGGGAGAGAGGGGAGGACCCCGTGGGACATGGGGAGGATCCCATGGATGTGGGGAGAACTCCAGGGGAGTAGGGAGGATGCTGTGGGGGACTGGGAAGGACCCTGGGGAAGGACTCAGCTGCTCACCTCTGCTGGGTCTGCGCGTCCATCACCAGGGAGATGTAGCCCTCGATGAGGGAGAAGGAGAAGAAGCGGATATGGCCGCAGTCTTCGCCGGCCGCCAGGGGATCCTTCACTCTGGGGACCAGGGTACTGGTCAGGATAGGGGATGGGGTCCCACCCACCTGCCCAGCAGCCCCTATGCAAGAGACAAGCCGGTCTCATCAGAGGTTGCCGGCTGGGCCTGGCACACACCGTGCAGGTCTCCGGCATGTGCTGGACCCCAGCTTCACAGAAGATGAGGAAGGATGCCAGCCTTTGCCCATGCTGCTTCTGGAGACCCGGGGGCAGGATACCCCCCCCCTCCCTTTGCAGACTTCATCAGATTTTGTGGATGCCAGAGTCCAGTTCTCCCCTTTAGGCTCCCTCAGACCAGCTCCCAGCGAGGGCTGTACCTCCCCCCTCAGATCCGCTCCAGGGCCTGGCCGCAGCCCGGGGGCACCCCCTACCCGTTGGAGTAGAACATGACGTCCATGAGGAGAGTGGCCACGGCAGGGAGCGTGTCGGGATCCAGGCTGGTGACACAGAACCGGTTGCTGGGGCTGGACAGCGGGTGGATGACAGGCCTCTGAACTGTGAGGACATGGGGACGCGCTCAGGCGGGGCTGGCGGAGGCTGTGGGGGGCGGGCCAGCCCAGGCCGCTTGTTGGTGTCTGGCCTCCGCCACTCACAGCGCCCTCTTCAGGACGCGGGACCAACGGGCAGTCCTGGGAGCCACCCGACGCCATCCTGTGTGAACCTCGGGCCCATTCTCACCCATCTGGGATGTGTTTGCTTATTAAAATTGTGCCAGTACTGGGGCTTGAACTCAGGACCTCCTGCGCTCCCTTGGCTTTTCCACTCGAGACTGATGCACTGCCCCGTGAACCACTCCGCGGCCAACTCACCCATCTTGGGCTTCGCGAAGCCGTTGGTGATGCCAAGGTTCTCGGCTGCCACCGTCTCTCCGTTGACGACACGCAGGATGGTGAACTCGGAGGACAGGGTGTGCGTGACGAAGGGCAGGTCTCGCTCGCGTACCTGGAGAGAGGGCGGGGACCCTGAGCGTCGCCCGGCAGCCCCAGGGGTGGGGGGAGGCCGAGTGCAGGGGTGAGGGGCCGGGAGCCCCGCTCACCAGGATGAAGTCCGTTTGGTAGGTGGACAGCATGAACACGGAGATGTTCTGGTCAGCCAGGGGTGCAATGACCGACTTGGCGATCTTGGTGACCCCGATGGGCTGCGAGCTGGAGAAGCTGCCGCCGCCAGACACCACGTTGAGGGCCAGCCAGGTGGCGTCGGCCACGCTCAGGTGCTCCGACGAGGGTAGCTCTGCAGGAGGGCAGGGCAGGCTGAGGCCGGGACAGGGGCCGTGGCCTGGTGGCCAGTGCTGCCCCTCATGGATCCACATGACACCTGCAGCTCCATTCCTATACACCCTGCCAGCCAGGGCCCCTCCTGAGTGGCTCTCCATAAGCCAGACATGCCAGGGCAGGGAGCATGTGGCCAAGGGGTTTGTGCCTCAGTTTCCCCAGCTGCAAAGCAGAGCTGGCAATGCCTTTGTGCTTCCCCCACCTCCCTGCGATGTATGTGTGTGTGTGTGGGGGGAGGGACTGTCACCATTGTCACCCTCATCTCACATGCAACTATGCCCAGGTTTTCAAACCAGGCTCCCCGGGAGTTTGGTGGAGGGGCAGGAGGGTTCAGCAGGCCCTGGCTTCTCTTCTACCTGGCAGACCTTGGGAATGGGCCTGCAGAGACCCCCCCGCCAAGGAGCCTAGGGCACAGGAACCCACATGCAGCCACTGCGGGGGCCCAGAGTGGGGCAGGGAGCAAGGTCCTCCGAGTGCACTGATGCTCCATACCCCACTGAGAGGCAGGGTTATCCCCGGCATCCATCCCCAAACCAGGTGCCCAAGAGGGCCAGGGATTCCCTCAAGTTACTGAGACAGACCAGGAGTCCAATGCATGTGACTTGGAAGGCAGGGTTGTATGGGGTAGCAATGGGGAGGCAGGCAGGGAAGGGGGCTGGGCTGGCCTCAGGCCCGGAACACTGGGGAGGAGGAGAGAGGCCTCCAGGGCTTCCACCTGCCACTCTGGTCGCCATGGCAACTAGAGCCACGCAAGCCCATTGGCCATGCTGGCCCAGAAGGGCCTGTGGTCAGCCAGTGAGCTGAGCGGCTGGGAGGGGAGCCAGGACAATTCCCCAGTGCACCCCAGAACCCCAGCTTCATCCTCTCTAGCTCTAAGGGTCCTCTACCTAGCCATGGAGGGTGCTTAACCAGGGCAGTGTGAGATCCCCTCTGTCCCTCCTGGGTGGGCAGGGTTCTCTGCCCCCTAGGTGGGCCCTTTCTCCCAGGCACCAATATCGTGTGCGTGTGTGCGTGTGCGTGTGTGTGTGTGTGTGTGTGTGTCAGGGTGGGTGGCAGGGGCCAGGGCAGGCGAGGCCTCTCTTCCAGAGCCAGGCGTGGGGCTGTCCCTTCTTCATGTCACCACGCCAGGCTGAGGTTCAGAAAGGGAAGCGACAAGCCGCAGGGGTGGGTACAAAGGCAATTCCAAGCCAGCCCTGCCCTCCAGCAAGGTGGGAGCCACAGGTCCCATCCCCTCCTGCCACCTCCTCACTCCCAAGGCCCCAGTCCCAGAAACCCTGGCTGCACACTTCTTCTCCTAGGGCTTGCTGTGGGCATGCCTCCTATGGAAAGCCCTCCCAGATTTCTCCTGCCAAGCAGGACTAGGTACTGCTGCCTGCTCAGACTGTGGCTCTGGCCTGCATTTCTGCCAGTGAACACTTTAAGATGCTCAGAGATGCAGCTTGGGCCCCTGCGCCTCCTTGCCCAGGTCAGTCCTGTGGAAGCATGCAGAAATGCCACAACTCTGAAGCCATAAGGCCTACGGCAAGCTGGGCAACGTTTCTGTGTCTCAGTATCTTCTGTGTCAAGTGAGGATAGAAAGCGTGATTCCTGGCTCCTGGCTGGTCCTGTGGACAGGGGAGGTGGAGACCCAGAGGATCACAATTCAAAACCAATCTGGGCAAAAAGTTACCAAGATCCCATCTCAAGCAGTGCACCCAGTGGGGTGATACACATCTGTGGTCTCAGCTTTGCAGAAGGCCACAGGTGGGAGGGTCAAGGCCAGAGTATGGCCTTAGGCAAAAATACAAGACTCGGGCTGGGAAGGTGGCTCAGTGGTAGAGTGCTTGCCTTGCATGCCTGAGGCCCTGAGTTCAATTCCTCAGCACCACATAAGCAAAAAGAAAAAAGCTGGAAGTGGCGCTGTGGCTCAAGTGGTAGAGTGCTAGCCTTGAGCTGAAGAGCTGAGGGACAGCGCCCAGACCCAGAGTTCAGGCCCCACGACCGGACCCCAAAAAAAAAATACAAGACTCTACTTGAAGAAAAACTAAAGGACTAAAACAGGACTGGAGGTATTATTAGAGTGGTAGAGCACTTGCCTAGCAAGCATAATACCCCGAATTCACACACACATACACACACACACACACACACATACACACACACACATACACACACACATACCCCAATTTCAATTTCTAGTATTTAGCACTGTGGGTCATGGATAGTGACACATATCAACTTACTGGGGCTTGAACTTGGGGCCTGGGCACTGCCTCTGAGCTTTAATGCTCCAGGCTGGTGCTCTACTATTTGAGCCACAGCTCTTCTGACTTTTTGCTCATTAACCAGTGTTTGGATTCAACTTAGGTTATTTTTGAGACAGGGTCTCACTCTGTAGCTCAGGCTGCCTTTGAACTGGAGAGTCTCCTGCCTCTGCTGACCGAGTGCTAGGATTATAGGCATGTACCACTGCACTATGCTGGCTGACAGTGTTGGCTCATCCCTGACATAGCTTGGTTTGATTTACGATTCCCAATGTCACCCAGGAGCACGGGAGGATGTTGCATGGATGGACAGTGGTGTGTGTGTGTGGGGGGGGGCGCGCGGGTGTCCCTGCCAGGGCCCGATGGGCTGAGTGGGCACTCTGCGCTGTTGGCTTGGCCCCCGTGTACGCAAGCCTGGCGGGCTTCCTGTCTCATTCTAGACTGTGGTCCAGGGAGGCCTCCTACCAGCAGCTCTGTAACCATCTGTAACCACGCCTGGGGGCTCAGACTAAGTGGCCTCACTGCAGGGCCCTTCCCTGTTTCTGGCACTTTCTGCACACCTGCCTTCCACACCCACAGAGTTGGCCCCAGGCCCCATAGCTTTCGGATCTTTCTGCCTGGTGCTGCCGGGGAAACCAAGTCAGCCATCAGTGCTGGGGAAGGGTTCATCCTGAGTGGCCAGGGCAAAAGGGAGAAATATGTTGGAGAATCCATTCATAATCTTCCCAAAACATAACTCTGTCATTCTGGAGTTTGAACTCGGGGCCTTGTATTTGCTAGACAGGTGTTTTCCTCTGAGCGTCACGCCGCCAGGCCTTTCTCTTTCGTTTGCTGTTTGCTTTTCGAGGTTCTGTACTTTGCTTGGGACTGGCCTTGGGCTATGACCCTCCCTCTGCCTCCAGGGTGGTGGGATTACAGGTGTGTGCCTCCAGGCCACACTGGACTGAGGACACCCCAGAACCCCTTTCCTTCCCAGTGGCTGGGGTCTCAGCTGGCCACGCCACGCATGCTCACCGTGCTGTCTGCCTTGGTGTGAGATGTGAGGTGGTCAGGGCAGGGGTTTTTTATTTTTTGTTTTTTTTTTTCCGTCATGGAGCCTGAACTCTGGGCCTGGGCGCTGTCCCTCAGCTCTTCAGCTCAAGGCTAGCGCTCTACCACTTGAGCCACAGAGCCACTTGTGGCTTTTTCTGCTTATGTGGTGCTGAGGAATTGAACCCAGGCCAAGAGTGCCAGCCTTGAGCTGAAGAGCTGAGGGACAGCGCCCACGTCTGGAGTTCAGACCCCATGACTGACAAAAGAAAAAATAAATAAATACAAAATACAAAAAAATACCCAAGGACTAGGGGAGAGCTTGCGTAACAAGTCTAAGTTTCTGGGGTCCCCTGAGGACTTGTCTGCACTGCAAAAAAAGAAAGAAAATGAATCAGGTGCAGCACCAGCCCTGTGTGAGGGGCAGCCTTACCCAAGAAGCCTTCCTCGTCAACGATGATGGTGTAGTCCTCAGGAGTCTCCGTCAGACTGAAGAACTTGCACCTGGGCAGACAGACAGACAGAGGACACCTGGTCAGCCCTGGGTGGACATACGGACAATGGACGCCTGGTCAGTCCTGAGTGGACAGACAGAGGACATTCTGGCAAATCCCTGGGAGCAGCTGCACGGCCATGGCCAGGGGAATGTGACTCAGTTTATCCAAACCATGTTCCTTGTTTCTGACAGAGGTTGTGGGAAGCCCACAGAGGACCTGAGCCAGCCAGACCTGAAGCCACGGGCCAGGCCTGAGAGTGTTGCTCCTTCCCTGGGGAAGGAAGCCGCCTTGTAGAAGAAGGCAAACTACCTACCCTCCCTTCCTCCCTCCCTCTCTCCCTTTTCCTGCCCCCTGCCTCTATCCCTTCCTTTTATGCCAGGCTGGGGCTTGAACTCAGGGCCTGGGTGTTGTCATTGAGATTTTTTTGTGTAAGGCTGGTGTTCTACCATTTGAGACCCAGCTCCACTTCCGGCTTTTGGTGGTTGAAGCGTCTCATAGACTTTCTTGCCTGGGCTGGATTCAAACTTAAATCCTCAGCCTCCTTCCTGATTAGCTAGGATTTCAGGTTCGGTGGTGAGTTTCCCCATTCAGTGGAGATTGTGAGTTTAGCCCGGCTCCTTTCAGGGAGCCTCTTCGGGGTCTCCACCTGTGAGCCTGCAGCAGCCAGGGGCACGTGGGGCCTGGCAGGGCTGCCCTGAAATCTCCAGTTCCAGGCCAGTGAGGGGACATTGTGTGGGCTCCCATAATCTGGAGGGCTGTGGGGGCGCTACAGAGCTAGACCAAACCAGCAACTGTGGCACTCACAGACACACACACAGAAGGGAGCCGTGGCCTCTGTGGACATGATTCCTGGGAGTGAGCCGCCCCTGGGGGCCAGCGCCGGGGCCTGCCAGCTGCAGGCTGAGCGCCAAGGCAGGGGACAGCAGGTGGACATGCCTGTCACTTGCTCTTGTCACCAGCCAGCTAAGCCCCACCCCTTCCCAACTCAAGTCTGCCCACCTTTTTTGGTATCACTGGGGTTTGAACTCAGGGCTTTGCACTTGGCAGCCAGAGTGCTCTGTGAGTCATGTCCCTGACCTTCCCTCCGTTCCTTTTGACGCAGGGCCTCACTGTGGAGCCCAGGCTGAACCTGAACTCATGACCCTCCGGCCTCAGTTGCTTGAGCACAGATGTGCCCCCACCACACCAGGTTACACAGACAGACGAGTCTTTACCCAAGCTGGTCCCCTGGGCCAGAGTTAATGGAGATGTGAAGCTTCTGGAAAGCATGATGGAGGTAGCGTCTGGGTTGGGACCCCATTCTGGCCTCTGACATTTACACAACCCCTGGGCTTGTCCCCCACCCAGAGGGGCTCGAGGCATCCCTGGGGGAATCACAGCAGACGCCAAGCAGTCAGCCCCGGATGGTGCGTGGCCCCCCGCTGGTCCTCCAGTCACCTTGGCCCTGTGCGTTCCCAAGGGGGAGAGGGGGGGAGCTGTTGCCAGAGCAGTTGTCCCGTTGCCTGGCAACCCGAGTGCCTGGCCCTTGGTCCCCGTGCCCCTGCAGTCAGTGGTCAAGCCCCCTCCAGCCCCTCAGCTGCAGGCAGCCTGCAGGGCAGCGTGGCCTTTGTGGCCTTGAGTGACCTCAGCTCTGACCTCAGGCTCGGGCTCCAGGGGGTCCGCTCAGCCCCCCAGCTGGAGAGGGCCCCTCCCAAATGTCCTGGCCCCCCCCCAGATGCCTGGCAAGCAAGCTCCCAGGCGCCTCTCCAAGTGGCCTGCCTGCCCCTGCTTCTTTCTCTCCCCGCTCAAGTGTCCCCAGCCTAAAAAAGACCTTTGCTCATTCCTGTCTCCTTGGGCCACCACCCTGGGCCCGTCGCCACCTGGCCAGTCCCCGAGCCCTCTGCTGGGCCCCCCGGGGCCTCCAACAGCCTCAGCCAACAGCTTTACCAGCTGCACCTGCTGGCCACGCGGTGCACCACCTCCTCGGCTCCCGCTCTGGCAGGGACAGCTCTGATTGGCTCTTCCCCACTGGGGGCAGTTCCAGGGGGTCCCCAGGGTCCTCTGGCCTCAAGTGGCCCAAACTTGCCTTCTCTGCCCACTCTAGATCTTTTTCCCTCCCTCCCTCTCTTCCTTCCTTCTTTCCATTTCCTCCCCCTTACCTTCCTATATTATCCCCTCCCCTCCCTCTGTGCCTCTGCTCTCCCCCACCTCCTTTTTTTTTTGTGCCAATCTGGGGCTTGAACTTGGGCCTAAGCTTTTTTGCTCAAGGTTAGTGCTCTACCACTTGAGCCACAGCACCACTTCTGGCTTCTGGTGGTTCATTGGAGATAAGAGTCTCACAGTCTGTCCTGCCTGGACTGACTTTGAACCGTGATCCTCAGGTCTCAGCCTCCTGAATATCTAGGATTACAAGCATAAACCACCAATACCTGACTCTTATTACTTATTTTTTTCTTTCTGTGGTGTTGGGTGTTGGACCCCAAATCTCCAAAGGCGGCTGGCGGGGGGGGGGTGCAACTGCACAGTGCCCTTAGGCCTAGGCAGACCCGACCTCTGGGCCAGGTCAGCCGTGCAGTCCAGCTGAGGTGAGGCTCCAGCTGGGCTGAGAGCTGAGTCCCCTCAGAACACTGAACTCAATCGCGGTGAAACCCGATCTGTTTGTTCTCAGCTGCCCGGCCCAGTGCAGCCAGGCTCTGCCCGGGCCTGTCCCTGAGACCCCAGGTGCCCGCAGGGCCCCGAGCCACAGACATGCCCTCACCCCGGGGAGGCCCAGGCCAGTGTCCAGCAGAAGGGGCCAAAGGGGCCATCATGAACAGGGCAGAGTGGGCAGAGGGGAGGCATGCCCCAGGGTCTGCTCCCGGGGGGACCGTGCTAAAGGCAGCACCCCGACAGGGGGTTGGGCACAGGGTGCCCAAAGGGCTGGGGGTACACAGGAGGGGAGCCCCAGCAGAGCAGGTGTGGGCTGGGCCTCCACTACACATTTCTAGGAACAAAGCCACTCCTTTGTGAGGTCAAGTCCCATCCGGGGATAGCTGACTTCTAGAAGCTTCCTATACACTTCTTTTGGTGGTACTGGGTTTAAGCCTCAGGGGTTTGCAGTTGCAGGTAGGTTCTTTACCCCTTGAGCCAGGATCCCAGCCTGAGTTTTTTCTCAGATAGGGTCCTCGGACCCTGGACCCTGCTGCTACTGCAGGACCGAGCTCACAGCTGTGTGCCGCCGTACCCCGCTCGCTTGCTGAGCGCGCAGTCTTGCCCTCTAAAGCCTGAGCTGGCCTCGAAGCTCAGTTCTCCTGACCTCCGCTTCCCAGAAGCTGGGGCCAGAGCGTGAGTCTGTACAGGCGTTGCGCCTGGCCTAGATGGGCCATCTTCATGTAGAAACCCAGGCTCAGAGCATGGAAAGGATCTGCCCAAGGTCACAGTGACCTTGGACCCTGTACAGGCCAGAACCAGAGGCCTGTGCATAGTGGCCACTGGGAAGGACCAGGGCTCTCACCTCCACCGATGCACCCAGGCCAGGTCCCCGCTCGTAGCATGGAGTGAAGAGGGCATTTCCCATGTGGAGTGCAGATCCTGGTTTGGCCATGGATTGCCTGTGTGACCTTGGGAAATTGACTTAACTTCTCTGAGGCTCTCAGTTTAGTTATGAGCGAAGTGGGGCTGGCTGGACATTATGGAGGAGAGAGCTGCTCATCCCCATGGTGGCCAGGAAGCAGAGACAGGAAGGACACGCCCCTGTGACCCACTTCCTCTCAGCAGGTCCTGCCCCCCCAGGGGCCAGCCTTCAGTGGGAGCCTTCGGGGGACATTTCAGATTTCAAACCTGAATCCTTCCATATCCAGACTCAACCAACTTTGAATCAAAAACCTTCAAGTAAAAAGTGACCATCCTGAGCCAGTAAAGACTTGGTTTTTATTTGTAGCAACTCTTGATTGTGTGTTTACTTTGTATCAGGTATTAGTAGTCACCTGGGGTGATTTAGAGTTTAGAGGAAGGCCTGGGTGGGTGATTCAAGCCTGTAATCCTACCTACTCAGGAGGCAGAGATTGGTGGTGGTCCCACTGGGAGGCCAGTCTGGGTACAAAGGTTCATAAGACTCCATCTCAACCAGTGGCCGAGTGTGGTGGCACACCCCTGTCATCCCAGCGGCACAGGGTAGCACACAGAGGAGGACTGCAATCCCGGTAGGTCCAGGCATAAAGCAAGACCCCATCTCAAAAACAAATGCAATAAAAAGGGGGCTAGAGGTATGTCTCCAGTAGTAGAAGCAGCCAGAGGAGACAGCCCTCATGCCAGCTCTACCCTTCAGGTAAACTGTGCAGTCTGCTGGTCTGGGAGCTTCCCGGGCCTGCTGCCCCCCCTTCCCCCGTGAGCGTGGCTGCTCCCACTGGTCCTCCTGTAGAGGGCTCACCTGTGCCTGCCCCCCAGATTCCCTCACCTCAATAAGTGGGACGGGACAGGGCCAGTATCAGTGTGGGGGGAGGGGGTGTAGGTCCCCAGGAGTGGATTGTGTGTGTGTGTGGGGGGGGAGATGTCCTATTGGTACCTACTGGCCAGGTAGGGACCAAACCCCAAGTCATGGCTAGCGTGGCCAGACAAGCAGATTTAAAATGTTTATTTTAGCTTGTAATCCCAGCTACCTGAGTGCCTGAAGCAGGAGGATCATGGTCCCAGGCTGGGCCCTGGTGGCTCACCCCTGCAATCCTAGTGACTCTGGAGGCTGAGATCTGGAGGATTGTAGTATGAAGCCAGCGGGGCTTCAAAAGTAGTTTGAAAAGGCTGTGAGACTCCACCTCCAATTAACCAGCGAAATACCAGACCCAGAGGCATGGCTCAAGCTGTAGAGCCCCAGCTGTGAACAAGGCTCATGGAGACTGCAAGGCCCTGAATTCAAGCTCTGGTTCTAGCATGGGTGGGGGGAAGATTAAGATCCTATTTCTCTCCCCTCTCCAAAAAGCAAAATTGCACTGGGGGTATGCGGCTCCAAGTGCAAAAGCATCTGAAGCTGAGTTCAAACCCCAATACTTAAAAATAAAAAAGGCTTATTTTCTAGCTGGGGCTGGTGGCTTACACCTGCAATCCTAGCTACTGAGGAGGCGGAGATCTGAGGACCGCGGTTCAAAGCCAGCCTGGGCATGAAAGTCCATGAGACTCTTTATCTCCAATATACTTCTCAGAAAACCAGAAGTGGTGCTGTGGTGCTCGCCTTGAGCTGAGGAACGGCACCCAGGCCCAGAGTTCAAGCCCCAAGTCTGACAAAAAAAAAAAACCGCTTATTTTACTTGGTACTTTTTTTTTTTTGTTAATCCGAGGCAGGTGTTCCATAGCTGATCCGACCTCCAACTCTTTTTTTTTTTTTTTGCACTAGTTATTTCTGAGATGCAAGGTCTTGCTTCCTGCCTGGGTATGTACCTGGACCTTGATCCACCTGTTTTAAACTTCTTATCATCGCTGAGATTGAAGGCATGTGCCATGACATCCAGCTTTCATCTGGAGATGGAGTCTCATGGACTTTCTCTACCCAGGCCGGCTTGGAACCATGTAGCTTAGGATGAAAGGTGCACACCTCCATATCTAGCAATAAGATGGGGTCTACTGAACTTTTCTATATGGTTTGGCCTCAAACTGTGATCCTCTAGATCTCATCATCCCAATAGGATGATAGGTACCAGTGACGGATTTCTTAGTTGAGCTTTTAAATTATGGTGAGGCCTATGGAACATAACACTGGCCATTTTAACCTAACCTTCCTTTCTTCCTTGCTTTCTTTCTCTCTCTCTTTCTTTCTTTCTCCTTCCTTCCTTCCTTTGTTGTGGGGCTTGAACTCTGGGCCTGGGCGCTGTCCCTCAGCTCTTCAGCTCAGAGTGAGTGCTCTACCACTTGAGTCACAGTGCCACTTCTGGTTTTCTAGTGGTTTATTGGAGGTAAGAGTCTCACGGACTTTCCTGCCTGGGCTGGCTTTGAATGCCGATCCTCAGGTCTCAGCTTCCTGAGTAGCTTAGATTACAGGTGTGAGCCACTGGCCGGGGCGGGGAGTGGGGTGGGGGCTCCCTTTTTTTAAACACAAACAGTTCTGTGGCATAAAGCAAATTTATCTTGTTGAACAATGGTCACCACTATCCTCGGGTCTCTTCATCTCGCACGACTGAAGCTACACCCACCAAACAGCTCTGTGCCCACCTCCAGCTGCCCCTGACAACCACATTCGTCTTTTTGTCTCTATGGTTGTGACAACTCCAATGACCTCATCTAAACTGCATCACACACGGTCATTTTTGAAGACTGGTTTTCTGCTCGTTTTGTTGTCACAAATTTGTCCCAGGCTGTGGTGGCAAGTCCTAGCATGCCATCTTTTTTTTTTTTTTAAAGCTGAGTAGTATTTCATCAGATGTGTGTAATACTTGTTAGCCATCTACCCATCTATCCATCCACCTATCTATCCTTCCCTCCTTCCTTTCATCCATTCACTCATCCATCCACTCATCCATCCATCCATCCACCACCCCCTCCCCCAAACACACCCATGGACACTTGTGGCCACTTTCACATTCTGCTGCTATGAGCTTGTGTGTACAGATGCTACTTTGGGACCCTGCTTTGCTTCTTTGAGACACACACTCAGAAATGCAGGGAACTAATGGATCACATGAAAAATCTACTTTTAATTTCTATTTTCTATAGGGCACTAAGGTTCAATCTCTACATCTCTTTGCCAACACCCCTCCTCCCACCCCGTAGTAGCTACCCTGAGGAGTTTAATGAGCACCCCATCTTTGTGTGGTGCTCCAGCTTCTCGTTGGCCTGGCCTGGCTCCAGGACAAATGACTGTCCCCTCCCCCACCACTGCTGCTTTCCCCATTTCCTGTTTTAGTGACTTTGGGCATTTAGCAGCAATCTGAAATATTTTTCTTATTTATTTTCAGTCTTGGGCAATCAAGCCTCATAAACTCTTGTAACTCTGGCTTGTTCCCTAGGTGTCCCCTAGGGGAGGGGCCAGCCCAAGGCAGGGGCTCCAGGAATGACAGATTCCAGGGATGGAAGGAACAGAGCAGGATTTCGGCCTGGATTCAGACAGCAGGTAGCACTCGAGCTTCTGGCCATCAACTAGCAAGTCCCAACATATGCCAGGTGCTGGGTTACAGGCATGACCATCATGCCTGCCCTTATGACTTAATTTCTTACATTTAAAATCATAACAAGAAGCCAGGCTCTGGCAGCTCACGCCTGAAATCCTAGCTACTTAGAAGGCTGAGATCCAAAGATCACAGTTTGAAACCAGCCTGGACAGGAAAGTCCATTCAGACTCTCATCTCCAATTAAGCATGCATGTGTGCACACGTGTGTGTGTGTGTGTGTGTGTGTGCATGTGCACATGTGCGCACACACACACAGAGCTGGAAGTGGAGCCATGGCTCAAGTGGTAGAGCGCCAGCCTTCAGTGAAAAAGTGCAATGATAGCTCTCAGGCCCCAGGACTTGCATGCGTACATGTGCATGTGTGCACAGCACACACATGCACTTGCTTGCGTGTGTGCTTGTGCGCATGTGTGCACACACGCACCCCTCCCCATTAAGTTAACTGACTCAGGAATAGCCTCGCTTGCAATTTCTCGTAAAGTGAGATAAAAACTTTTTGGCCTTTCCTTATTTGCAGCCCAAAGCATCCTGATGGTTATCTCTCCATTACCTGTCATCTTCTAGGCCCCCCCTAGTGGAGGGCAGGTAAAGCTGGTAGCATGCTCTGGGGGGACTTCCTGGAGGAGGCTACTCGAAAGCAGACTCTAAAAGTAAGAGCAAGAGGACAGGGGTGGAGCGGGGAGCAACATTCCAGGCAGAGGGGCAGAATTCAGGCCTGGAGGCTGGACACACCGTGTGTGTTGGGGGGTGGGGTCACAAGACAAACTGGTGAGCCAATACCCTTGCTGAGGGACCTGACCTTGAACTGTCCACTGTACTCCCCTGCACCGGGCCACCCCCTCCTCCAGACACAGCCCCGTGAGCCCACTGTCCCCTAAAGGAAGGGCAGGGCACCTAGCCCATTTCTTGTGAGGTATGTCTCTGTCCACCAGGGGTCTTCCAAGGACCCTCCCCAGGGGGGGGGTCAGGGTCCTCAAATCCCTGGTTGAAATCTGGGTCACTCTGCCTTCAGGGTGCAAATCCATCACCTGCAGCTTCCCCCTGCAAGGGGGTGAAGGTCAATGGTGAGGGGGTCCTTCTGGGTGAAGGGTCAGGTCCAGCAGGAAGAACAAGACCAGCACATGCATGGTTTGGGACAGTGGTTAAGAAGCCTGGGGGAGAGGCAGTGTGTGGGACAGACCCTCAGGAAGTAAGGGACTGGGTGTGAGCCCTGTGCACTCAGAGCTTCCAGAACAGTTGGGGGCAGGGCGGCCCTGTTGGGTATAGGTATGATTTGCAACCCACACTAGCCAAACTGAGTATCTCCAGTGCTGGTGGTCACGCCTATAACCCTGGCTACTCAGGAGGCTGAGATTGGGAGGATTGCAGTTTTGAAGGCAGACAGGCTGAAAAGACCAAGAGATTCTGTCATCAAAATAACCAGCAAAAAGCTGGGCTGGAGGCTGGTTCCAATCCCAGGTCCACAGGCTCGGTGGCACACCACATGTAAGGTCTGAGACTCCTTCTCCCACCTGGCCGAGCCCCTGCATTCCAGTGGTCTCCTACAGCAAGCCTCCTGGACTCCCCCCACACCACTGGACCATACCTGGCTCCATTCTGCTGCACAGGCCGGGCTCCCGAAGGGAGAGGGGCAGCACACTCCAGCATCAAGCTGTAGCCTGGCCCAGAGAGGGTGTCTCGGAGGCCTCTGTGCCCCCCATGCCTGCTCCCCCCCAGGGTGACACCAGAGGGAGGAAGTGAGTAAGTCAGCCGGAGGCGGAGGGAGGCAGGCTCAAGGGAGGGCTGAGGATGGGTGACTTCACTACACCTTTATTTTTTTCACTGCTGAGGACTGAACTCAGGTCCGTGTGCATGCTAGGCAGGCGGCTCTATGCCTTGGGCCACTCCCAGCCCTTTTGCTTTTAGTCTGATCTTCAGATAAGGTCTCTCACACTTTGCCTGATCAGTCTGGAACCTCTATTCTCTTCCCTCAGCCTCCCTCCTCCGGCTCTGCCTCCCCAGGACCTAAGATTAAAGCGCTCGCCACCACACCTGGGCCCAATTTACTGGGATGTGGAGAGAAGGGAAAGCAGGTGAGTGGTGTCGCGTGTATACCGGGACCCAGAGTCTCAAAGGCCTTGAACACCAGGAATTGACCCCAGAGAAGAGCAGAGCCGGGACCTGAGCCACTCCGGCCTCCGAGGGCTGGTCTTGCTGCCCCAAGCCACGCCTGGGTGCAGAGGGCACAGTATGTGCAGGCCCTGGCCACTGGACAAATGTGCAGGCACCTTCTGGAACCAGACCAAAGGTGACCTTTGACCTCTGAGTCATCTTGAGACTGGACTGGTCACCGGCTGTCTATGGAAGGAGAGGGGGACACAGGAGGGGGCTGGACAGGAGGGGGGCCTCAGGGGCCGGCCTCCCTGTGGTCAGGCAGGTGAGCCAGGCTTATTTTTGAGACTTCCAAAGTGAATTCTGCAAGGGGTGCAGGGGTGGGCCAAGGTGGCCAGTCCCTCCACAAAGGGAACGGTGTGGGGGGGCTGAGGGAGCCCACAGGGCACTGCCTTTCCAAGAAGCCCCCGGCCCTCCCCCCACCCCAGGGCCTTCAACAACAGCCTGAGTCTGGGGGATGGTGGCCGAGAATGGTGGCCATGGGGGCTGAAGACCAGGGCCTGGAGAAAACCCTGGCCAGCCCCCTGCTCGAATTCTCTCACCTCCAGCCTGGGACCTGCAGCTGCCTGGGGCTGAGGGCAGAGGCAGCAGGCGGCAGAAGGGAGGGCGGCAGAGGGGGCATTGTACGTTAGGGGAGGGGGGCTCTGAATGGAACCTGTTTGCTTTGGGTTTTAAACAACTGGTTGAATGGGTTACCTTCAGCAATCTGAAGACCTCAGGCTGTACCCAGGCCCAGAGAGGAGGGAGGGGACGGAGGGGAAGAGGGGGAGGAGGAGGGGGGAGGAGGAGGGGGGAGGAGGAGGAGAATAAAGTAGACTGTCTGCAATAAAAGTGACAGTGTCCCCACACAATGGCTGGACGGGGATTTTCAGTCAAGACAAATCAGAGTGAGATTTCCAAGCCAGAACTTTAACTAGCAAATAACAGCCTTGCCTTGAATTCTCCCCCTCCCCTGTCCTCCGACCTCAGCTTTTAAAGGGGACGCCAGGCAAGGGGGCCGGGGGGGGGGGGCTGCGACTGTCATTTCAACTTAACCTTGAGTGGAAGAGTGGAAATGCATTCATTCATTCACTTGGTGGCGGGGTGCCCCGTCCAACCCCGCCCCCCCTCCCCCGCCGCCTGTCACCACGCTGGTAAACAAGGGGCTGGAGTTAGCGGAGCCCCGTTCCCCGCGCCCGCGCCCCGCGCCCGCCCGGCCTCGCCCCCGCCGGGGAGCCCCGTCCTTCTCACTCTGCGCCTCTCCCCTCGCGAGGCCTGCAACTATTTTGTGGTTGTTTTCCCCGCTCCTCCTCCGA
>NW_012267380.1:642169-653597 GCF_000151885.1 Dipodomys ordii
GCTCCACGCATGCGCCGACGCGCGCACTGCCTGCCGGGACGTGTAGTCCGCGCATTGCCTGGCCCTTCCGGCCGCCGGTGGTGGAGGAGGCTGTACCCCGAATGCGAGAACGCGGGGTTCCCCAGGGTTGCGAGGGAAGCAGAGAGGACATCCGAGGACTTTAGAAGCAATCTGAGCCCGCGTGCCTGCTCTGTCGTCCTCGCGACGGGCGCTTTGGGGTTCCCCTCCCCACAAGTCCTGCGCCAGGGGAGGCCGGGGAGGGGAGAGGTTTGGGAAGCGGGGGCCGTGGGGGCCGCGGTGCATGGAACCGAGGCCGCGGGGAGTGCGGGGGACGCCAGGGAGTGAGGGGCTAGAGGCCGCCCGGCACCATCCGCCCCGATGTCCCGGTTGGGCTTTGCAGGAGCCGGTAGGAGGGGAGGCCGCGTCCGGACCCACTGAGTGTGGAGGCCCGGGCCGACTTTGTCTTTGTTGAGGGGTTGGGGGAGGGGGCGTGAGGGGTACTGGGGGGGGAAGGTGAAGGAGGAAGGAGAGACAGGGCCGGGATTTGGGCGGGGTCCCGGGCTGTGAGGCCAGAGGCGGGATAAGATCTGTCCACATCTGGATGCCTTGGGCATTTGCCCCAGGAAAGGCTAATGCAGCCCCAGGGTGCAGGCCAGAGCTGGTGGAAGCCTAGGCTAATGCAGGCCAGGAATGGTGGAGGCCGGGCCTAATGCAGGCCATGGCTGGTACTGGCCACGCTAGTGCAGGCCAAGGTTGGTGGAGGCCAGGGCTGGTGCAGGCCTGGGCCAGTGCAGGCCAGGGCCGGTGCATGCCAGGGCCCGTGCAGGCCGGGGTTAATACAGGCTGGGGCTAATGCAGGCCATGGCTGGTACATCGTGGACCCTATCCTGCAAATATCCCCAGCTCCCTGGCTGACTGGTCTGGAAATTTTCCAAGTTAAGGTGACCAGCTGCTGCTTTGCCCTCTGGCTGAGTCATCTGGGAGGAGACCCGTCAGGTCCACCCGCTGGGGTGGAAAATCAAGAGGAAGATTGTGGGGTGTCTGTCCCCAAATCACAGCCTTTCTTTTCTTTTTTTTTTGGTCGGGTAGTGGGACCTGAACTCTGGGCCTCAGTACTGTCCCTCAGCTCTTCAGCTCAAGGCTAGCACTCTACCACTTGAGCCACAGCGCCACTTCCGGCTTTTTTTCTTTTTGCTTATGTGGTGCTGAGGAATCGAACCCAGGGCCTCATGCATGCAAGGCAAGCGCTCTACCACTGAGCCACCTTCCCAGCCCCAAATCACAGCCTTTCTGTGCTGAATCTCAAAACAGGCCTGCTTTAACTGCTTAGATAATGCAGATATTTAGTGTGTGTGTGTGTGTGTGTGTGTGTGTGTGTGTGTGTACGCTCATCCTGGGACTTAAATTCAGGGCCCAGGTGCTGTCCCTGAGCTTTTTTGCTCAAGGTTAGTGCTCGACCACTTAAGCCACAGTGCCACTTCTGGCTTTTTGCTGATTAATTGGAGATAAGAGTTGCACCTTCTTGTCCAAGCTTCTAACCTTGACCCTCAGTACTGAAGTCTCAGTCTCCTGAGCAGCTAGGATTACAACTGTGAGCCACCTGGGATGTATTTACTATGTTTATTTTTTCCCTCATCCTCTCATCTCTAAAATCTCAACTCCTTAAAAGCAATGATATGTTTTCTTTCTGTTTTCTTCTGGAGTCTCAGTGATGGTCGTGGTAACTGGCATGTGAGAGTGTCAGTTCATCACCTGTGGGCTGTGTGTCTGCATGCATGTGCACGGGTCTTTAGGATCTAGATCTGGACCATATAGAAACACACTTAGTCCAGACCCGTAACACAGGCCTGGCAGGTAGGCAGCTGGGCATCAGCCACTCAGAAAGATGTTGGAGGGAAACAAACAAACAAAACACGAAATATAAGTCAACTAAGGAGGAAATGACAACAGGCAAGATCTGTCCAGTTCTCTAACATCTGCACTTAGATGCCCAAAGATGCTCTTTTCGTCTTCAGTCCCTGACCTGTGAGCAGATGGTGAAATCAGTTTAACCAGGGAGACTAACATTAAAATATAAACTATATAAAAATGTAAATTTAAAAAAATGGGCTGGGAAGGTAGCTCAGTGGTAGAGTGCTTGCCTTGCATGCTTAAGGGTCTAGGTTCAATTCCTCAGCACTACATAAGCAGAAAAAGCTTGGTGCTGTGGCTCAAAAGTGGTAGAGCACTAGCCTTGAGCTGAAGAACTGAGGGACAGTGCCCAGGCCCAGAGTTCAGGCCCCACGACTGACCCCTCCCCCAAAAAAATATATATGTATGTATGTTTGCTGGACACCTGTGGCTCATGCCTGCAATCCTAGCTACTCAGGAGCCTGAGATCTGAGGAAGGATTGTGGTACAAAGCCAGCCCTGACAGACAAATCCAAGAGATGGTTACCTCCAAAACCAATCAAAAAGTCTAAGGTGTGTCTCAAGTGGTAGAGCCTCAGCCTGGAGTGAAAAAAGTTCAGGTACAGTACCCAGGCTCTGAGTTCAATCCCCCCTTTCCCCCATGCACACAAAATATTAGAATATAAAAAGTGGTACAGAGCTGGGTACTGGTGGCTCACACCTGTAGTGCTAGCTACTCAGGAGGCTGAGTTCTAAGAATCATGGTTCAAAGCCAGCTCAGGCAGGAAGAAAAGTCTGCGAGACTATTTCCAATGCCCAGGCCCTAAGTTCAAGCCCCATGCCTGACAAAAAAAAGTACAGAACACTGCTCATAGGCTAAGATTTTTTTTTTTGTCTCAAATTTTTTGTTTTGGCCAGTAAGCATGTGTAAATTTATGTTCTGTATCTTAATAGAAACTTTTTTTTCCCTCTTTGGCAGTATTGGGGTTTGAACTCAGATCTTTAAACTCTCATTTAGCTTTTTCTCTCAAAGCTAGTCTTCTGTCACTTGAGCCACACCTTCACTTATGGCTTTTTAATGCTTAGTTAGAAATAAGAATCTCAGATTGTCTGCCAGGGCTGGTTTTGAACTTTGATCCTCAGACCTCAGCTTCCTAAGTAGCTGGGATTACAGGTGTGAGCCAGCAGCACCTGGCCTAAGCATCCATCTTTGTTTTTCTTTCTTTTTTGTCAGTTGTGAAGTTTGAACTTCGTGCCTGAGTGCTGTACCTGAGCTTTTAGTCTCAAGGCTGGCACTCTACCACTTGAGCCACAGCTCTACTTTCAGTTTTCTAGTGGTTAATTGGAGATAAGAGTCTCATAGATTTTCCTGCCTGGGCTGGTTTCCAACCACAATCTTCAGATCCTTAGCCTTCTGAGTAGCTAGGATTATAGGTGGGAGCCACCATTGCCTAGCCTAAACGTGGTTTGTTGTTGGTCATGGGGCTTGAACTCTGGGCCTGGACTCTGTCCCTGAGCTCTTCAGCTCAAGGCAAATGCTCTACCACTTGGACCACAGCGCCACTTCGCCACTTCGGGCTTTTTGCTGATTAACTGGAGATAAGAGTGTCTTGACTTTCCTTGCTTGGGATGGCTTTGAATCATGATCCTCAGATCTCAGCCTCCTGAGTAGCTAAGATTTCAGGCATATGCCCAGCCTAACCATTTCTTAATATGGGTCTTGGTAAAAAATATTCAAAGCCAAGTATGGTGGTATGTGCTGGTAATCAGGAGAATCAGAAGTTCCAGGCCAGTCTGGGCTATATAGTGAGACACTGTTTCAAAATCAAAACAAACATTAGGGAAAAGTATGTAGGTGAAACTATTCTTTTTTTTTTTTTTTTTTTGGGTCCGGTCATGGGGCCTGAACTCTGGGCCTGGGCGCTGTCCCTCAGCTCTTCAGCTCAAGGCTAGCACTCTACCACTTGAGCCACAGCGCCGCTTCTGGCGTTTTTCTTTTTGCTTATGTGGTGCTGAGGAATTGAACCCAGGGCCTCAGGCATGCAAGGCAAACGCTCTACCACTGAGCCACCTTTCCAGCCCGAAACTATTCTTGTAGCCATCTTTGGAAAATACACCCAGCCACTTAGCAATGTGGGTTCCAGAGAAAGCACTAGTAATAGCAGCTTCATTTTGCTGTCTTCAGTGTCTGCCTGGTGAGGGGCTTGGATAGTGGTGGTGGTGGTGGTGGTGGTGGTGGTGGTGGTGGTGGTGGTGGTGGTGTGTGTGTGTGTGTGTGTGTTTGTGTGTGTATGCGTGCATGCTTGCATACATGCGCACATTCATGCCAGTCCTGGGGCTTGAACAGAGTCTGGGTGCTGTCCCTGAGTTTTTCACTCAAGGTTGTTACTCTACCACTTGAGCTCCATTTTGGCTTTTTAGTTAATTGGAAATGAGTGTCACAGACTTTTCTACCTTGGCTGGCTTTGAACTGTGATCCTCAGATCTCAGTCTCCTAAGTAGCAAGGATTATAGGTGGGAGCCACCAGCACTTGGCTTCCTCTCCTGTTCTTTGAAACAGGGTCTTGCTATGGAGTTCCAGGTGGCCTGGAACTCATAATTCTCCTGCCTCTGCCTTCTGAGTGCTGGGATTACAGACACACACTACCTTGCCTGGCTTTCTGTTCAGGAAGACATTTGATAAACTTGCCTGCCTGCCTGCCTTCCTTCCTTCTCCTTTAACTTGGGGCCTTGTGCTCTTACTGAGCCTTTTTGCTCAAGGCTGGAGCTCTACCACTTGATCCACAGCTCTGCTTCCAGTAGTTTGCTGATTAATTGTGGATAAGTGTCTTTCAAGGTTTTTCTGCCTAAGCTGGCTTTGAACTTCGATCCTCAGATCTCAACCTCCTGAGTAGTTAGGATTACAGGTGTGAGCCACCAGCATCTAGCCAGGTTTTCTCAATAATTCTCTATGGATTTGGTTGGAGGGCATTTCTTGATAAATGTCCTGTCTCCATCCTGTGACCACCATAGCAGCATGGTTGAAATATGTGGATTTTAAAAATTCTTCTTTTTTTTTTGTCTGCCCTCAGGCTTGGAGACAAGGCCTGGGTGCTGTCTCCGGGTGAGCATTCTACCACTTGAGCCACAGTGCCACTTCTGGCTTTTTTTCTTTTGGTCAGTTGTGGGGCCTGAACTCTGGGTCTGGGCGCTGTCCCTCAGCTCTTCAGCTCAAGGCTGGCACTCTACCACTTGAACTATAGCACCACCTCCAGCTTTTTCTGCTTGTGTGGTGCTGAGGAATTGAACCCAGGGCCTCATGCGTGCAAGGCAAAGCACTCTATCACTGAGCCACCTTCCCAGTCCCATAAGGAGTCTAGAAGTGGATTTTTGTTTTTGTCGGTTGTGGGGCTTGAACTCTGGGCCTGGGCACTATCACTCAGCTCTTCAGCTCAAGGCTAGCGCTCTACCACTTGAGCCACAGCGCCACTTCCACTTCTAGCTTTTTTTGAGTAGTTTATCAGAGATAAGGATCTCACAGACTTTCCTGCCCAGGCTGGTTTCGAACTGCAATCCTCAGATCTTAGCCTCCTGAGTAGCTAGGATTACAGGTGTGAGCCATGGTGCCTACAAATTGTTTTATTATTATAAAGGTGATGTACAGAGGGGTCACAGTTACGTAAGTCAGGTAATGAGTACATTTCTTTTTGGACACTGGCACCCAAGGAATATTTGTTTAAAAAAATTCAACCATTTTCTGTATCTAAATTCTCCCCTTTTTTAGCAGGCAAATCCTTATCTTGCTCTTCATGCATTAGAAGTTAGTAAATTAGAAATAAATGCACAGCTGTGTGGCTGTAGGGACAGAGGAAGTTCAGAAGAGAAGGTAACCACTTCATCAGACCATCTGCTTAATCATCAACAACAGTAACCAAACCTACACAATTGGTTCAGTGATCTCAAAATGGATCACAGAATTAAAGGCAAACTAAAAATAAAATACAACTGGGTGCTGGTAGCTCAGTCTTGTAATCCTAGCTACTCAGGAGTCTGAGAGCCGAGGATTGCAGTTCAAAGCCAGCCTGGGCTTTGGAGATAAGACTCTTACCTCCAATTTATCACAGAAAATGCTGGAAGTAGCGCTGTGGCTCAAGTGTAGAGTGCTAGCCTTGCACAAAAGGAGCTCAGGTACAGCACTCAGGCTTAGAGTTCAAGCCCTAGGATAAAATACATATATCCAGAAAGAGACATAAGGGAAAATCCTTGTAACTCCAGAAAAAACTTTTTAATGATTCTTTTTCTTTTTCTTTTATTAATTTTATGTGGTACCAAGGAATCGAACCTAGGGCTTCATGCATGCTAGGCAAGCACTTTACCACTGAGCCACATTCCCAGCTACTTGAGTCACACTTCCAGCCCCTTTTGCTGTGGTTTTATTTTTGGTTGGTTGTGGGGCTTGAACTTAGTGGGAAACACTTTCTTATATCTAGCTTTTATATCTATAAGCTATAAATGAAAAACAAATTAGATTTCAACAATTTTTTTTTCAGTCATGGGGCTTGAACTCTGGGCCTGGGCATTGTCCCTCAGCTCTTCAGCTCAAGGCAAGTGCTCTACCCCTTGAGCTACAGCGCCACTTCTGGTTTTCTGGTGGTTAATTGGAGATATAAGTCTCACAGACTTTCCTGCCTGGGCTGGCTTTGAACTATGATCCTCAGATCTCAGCCTCCTGAGTAGCTAGGATGACAGGTGTAATTTTAAACAGTTTAAACATTTAACAAATTACTTATGGAAATGGAAAGACTGGTAGGAAATATTTGCAAACACACATGTGATTAAGGCTTTGTATCCAGAATATGAGGAATTCTGAAACGGAATAGTAAGAAAACTATTAAAAACTGACCCAAATCTTTCTGGGGTCTCTGTGTCCTCAGCCAAAACCTGGCCAGGTTGCCAGGAGGAGTGGGGAGAAGGGGGGAGGACCAGATTTAGTGCTGCTCTGGGGCTAGATGCTTCCCGTTCTTACCTGCATGGATAGGTTGAACTCTTAATTCAAGTTGAATGCAAGTGAAAGGTTCTTCCAGAGTTTTATCTTTTCCTCTTTTAAAGTCACTTAGTGTTAAATGGTTCTGCGATGTCTCTGAGGTGCAAAGAATGAACTTGGGGCCAATTTGCCTCTTCTTTTAGGCAGTCCCCATGCTTCCTAAGCTAACCTGTTTCTTTCATCTTGATTTGATCTACAGTTCTTTGCTGCCCAGGGCTCTAGAGCCCCAGTTCTAGGAAACTTGTCTGTCTAAATCATCACTGGCCCCTTCCCAGGATGTTGAACGGGTGAGAAAATAGGCCACAACATGGTTGCCCAGCACTAACCCCCCTGCTCTTTTTGAACAGCCTCCTTAAGCCCTGCTTTAGGATGAGTAACACCTAGGCATAGAAATCCATCTCTTTAGCCGGGCGCCGGTGGCTCACGCCAGTATTCCTAGCTACTCAGGAGGCTGAGATCTGAGGATCACGGTTCAAAGCCAGCCCGGGCAGGAAAGACTGTGAGACTCCTATCTCTAATAAACCACCAGAAGACCAGAAGTGGCGCTGTAGCTCAAGTGGTAGAGTGCTCGCCTTGAGCTGAAGAGCTGAGGGACAGCGTCCAGGCCCAGAGTTCAAGCCCCACGACCGGACCCAAAATAAAAGAAATCCGTCTCTTTGGTTTGTTTTGTATTATGTTGTACATCATTAAAGATCTAAATACAAAGGATATAATGTCTTGATGAATCTAAAATAATTTGCTAACTATTTTGATTCTTCAGAGAGAACTACTAATAAAAACTTAAAAGGTAAAAAAAAAGAAAAACAAAAAAGAAAAACAAAAAAACTGACCCAAAGTACCAGACATGGTAGTGTATGCCTGTAATTCCAGCTCCACAGGAAATAGGGATAGGAAGGTCCTGGTGTAAGATTGACTTGGACAAAAGCCTAAGACCTTATCTAAAAATAAGCACACACACACACACACAAAGGATTGGGGGTGTGGCCCAAGTGGCAGATCACTAAGTTAGGAAGCCCTGGGTTGGAGTCCTAGTATCTACAACAGAGGAAAAAATGGCTATGGATTGTGTGTGTGTGTGTGGGGGGGCGGTTGTGTGTTGGGGGGGGAAGGGGGAGACATTGACTGGGAAGAGGCTCCTGGAACTATTATATAACTCCAGGTGGAAACAATGTAGATGAAGCCCATACAGCTGCTCTCCATTATTCCAACTGCTAAAACTTTATACATTGTATCACAGGCTGGGCCACAATTGTATGCTCTCTACATTTACTGTCCTTTTGTGTTACCCCTTTCCTCCCTCCCTCCTGTCTTTTCATTCTGGCAATACTGGGAATTGGAAGGTTTGAACTGAGGGCCTTGCCCTTGCTACGCAGGTACTCTGCTACTTGAGTCACACTTCCAGCCCCTTTTGCTGTGGCTTATTTTTGGTTGGTTGTGGGGCTGGAACTTTGGGCCTGAGTGCTGTCCCTGACCTCTTCAAGCTCAAGGCGAGTACTCTACCACTTGAGCCACAGCGCCACTTTCGTTTTCTGGTGGTTAATTGGAGATAAGAGCCTCACAGACTTTCCTGCCCAGGCTGGCTTGAACCATGATCATCAGATCTCAGCCTCCTGAGTAGCTAGGATAACAGGCATGAGGCACTGGTGCCCAGCCTGTGGTTATTTTTTTCTCACAGTTATTATTAAGGTGTTATACAGAGGGGTTACCATGTCAGAAGTCAGGCAATGAATACATTTCACCCCTTTCTTTGCTTTCCTTCGGTTTCTCCCTCCTACCCTGTCCGCAAGTTATACAGTTCATTTTCCACAGTGTATACTGACTTTTGCTGTATTTTTGTTTTTGTTTTTTGTTTTTTTTTGCAGGTCGTGGACCTGAACTCTGGGCCTGGGCACTGTCCCTCAGTTCTTCAGCTCAAGGCGAGTGCTCGACCGCTTGAGCCCACAGCGCCACTTCTGACTTTTCCTGCTTATGTGGTGCTGAGGAATAGAACCCAGGGCCTCATGCATGCAAGGCAAGCACTCTACCACTGAGCCACCTTCCCAGCCCATGCTGCAGTTATTTTTGAGATAAGATCTTGACTTTGGCTAGCCTAGACCACATTTTTATTTTTGTATATACTGGTGCTTGAATTCAGGGCCTGTAACTCTCAGCTTTTTCTGCTTAATGATGGAGCTCTACTGTTAAGATAATGGGACATAAGAAACTTGCGTTTCCTGCCTGAGCTGGCTTCCAACCTCTATCCTCAGATTTCAGTCTCCGGAGTAGCTGGAATTACAGATGAAATCCACAACCCTGGGGCCTGAGATTTCTTTAAGAAGGGCTCAGTGATGGGGGAGACAGATGGAGGGGGATTTTCATCAGGATGTGCTGTAGATGTGTGGAAATGTCACAACGAAACTTGCAGTGATGTAGGTGCTAATTTGAAAAGTCATTGGTTAAGAAGAGCAGGGGCGGGGCTTAACCCTGGGGGCAGGGCTTGATTCCCAGGGCCCTGCAGCTTTGTGCTCCAGGGGGCTAGAAGACCGGATCAAGACCCTAGGAAAACAGCTGCCACTTGATAGACTAGTACCTCTCTGGAATGGCAGCTCAAGGCCCCTTCAGCCCAGCTCAGCACTTGTGGCTAAGCCCAGACCATGGCCCAGATTGCTGGCACAGCCGGTGGCCCCCAAAACGCTGAAGAGGGGCTGCCGGAGCCCTCCATATGTAAAGAAGATGCGAGCTGGTGTTGGACTGTGATCTGCCTTTGCTTTGCACTCCCCTAGCTCTGGGTTCCTGCTCATGTGGCTTCCTGGTGCTAAATGCTGGTGGCTCATGCCTGCCCATAATCCTAGCTACTCAGGAGGCTGAGATCTGAGGGTTTCCAAGAGACTCTTATCTCCAAGTAACCCCCAGAGATTCAAAGTGGAGCTGGGGCTGGGGATACATGGAACAGCACATCTCCTGGAAAATTGAATTGGCTCAAAGTGGTAGAGTGCTAGCCTTGAGCAAAAAGACCTCAGGGACAGTGGCCTGGCCCTGAGTTCAAGACCCAGGACTGACAAAAAACAACCTCCCCCCCCCCAAATATAAAAACAACTGAGGCTGGGAAGGTAGCTCAGCGGTAGAGTGCATGTCTTGCAAGCATGAGGCCCTGGGTTCGATTCCTCAGCACCACATAAACAGAAAAAGCCAGCAGTGGCACTGTGGCTCCAGTGGTAGAGTGCTAGCCTTGAGCTGAAGAGCTGAGGGACAGCGCCCAGGCCCAGAGTTCAGGCCCCATGAGTGACAATGTCAATCAGATTTTCAATCCCTGACCATGGCTGTGTGTGGTACACAGGAGCCTCTGCCCCTCCACCCCAGGCACAGGGAGGGCCTGTCCCAAAGTGGCAGCCCTGGAGGGCAGCCTGGCCTTGTCTGCCTCCCACTCCAGGGTCTGCTGCTCTTGAGGGCACAGGTCACTTTGGGAGCTCTTGTGACAGATTCTTTTATTCTCTTTTCTTGGGGGGGGGCAGGTCCTGGGGCTTGAACTCAGGGCCTGAGTGCTGTTCCTGAGCTTGTTTGCTCAAGGCTGGTGCTCTACTACTTGAGCCACAGCTCTACTTCTGGCTTTTTGCTGGTTGATTGAAGATAAGAAGAGCCCATGGCTCTGTTTCCCCCCTCACTGTGAGATCCTTCTCGGGTCATGTTGCCCCCGGCCTGCCCTTCCCCCCAATGGATTCTGGGAGAAGCACTACCCTGTGTGATGGGGGAGGTCTCTTCGCTGGGGCTCTTGTCACAGAGTCAGAGGTTGGCTCAGCACTGCACACATCAGCTTCTCACGGCTTCTCACTCTGCGGAGTCCACGGTCAACACAGCTGCCCGTGGAACATCCTTGAACCAGGCCCTCCTCCCCTCAGCCATGGCCCCAGCCAGGTTTTCTTCCTTCCTTCCTTCCTTCCTTCCTTCCTTCCTTCCTTCCTTCCTTCCTTCCTTCCTTCCTTCCTTCCTTCCTTCTTCCTTCCTTCCGAGAAGGTCTCACCCTTTTGCTTGATTGAGATCTTCCAAACCTACACTTCTCCCACAGCTGTGATTACAGGCACTAGCCACCGTGCCTGAACTGTGTCTCTTCTTCTAAGGCCACTGACCCCAGCATGGCAGCCCACCCTCTCCTTCCTCCTGTCAGCTCCCTTCGTGCCGCTCAGTCCTTCTGTCCTACCTTCTCTTTTCCTTCTCTCCCTTTTGCTCCCCCTTTACACTCTTCCCCTCCCTTCTCCCCTTCCCTTTTTCTTCCTTCTTCGCCCCTCCTTTCCTTCCCCTCTCTCTTTTCCTTCCTTCTCCCCTCCCATCCTCTCCCTCCTCTCCCTCCTCTCCTTTCTCCCTCCCTTCCCCTCCCCTCTCCTCCCCTCCTGGGACAGGCTTCACAGAGTTCTCTGGCTGCCTCTGGCCTCCAGGGCCTGCGTGTTGTGGTTAGCGCGATGCATTTGCCCCTGTCCCGCGGAGCTGCAGCTGTCCCCGTCAGTTGGGCCCCACGCGCGGAGCCTGCCACGCCGCCATTGC
>NW_012267380.1:654336-672648 GCF_000151885.1 Dipodomys ordii
CCTTTTACCCCTTCTTGTCAGTCCTAGAGCTTGAACTAAGGGCCTGGGCACTGTCCCTTAGGTTTTTCCACTCAAGGCTGGTATTCTACCACTTGAGTCACACCTCTTATTTCCTTTTTTTTGTTGTTGTTGTTGTTGGTTCATTGGAGATAAGAGTCTCATGGACTTTCCTGCCCTGGCTGGCTTCAAACTTTGATCCTCAGATCTCAGCCTCCTGAGCAGCAGCTACTATGACAGGCTCAAGCCACTAGTGCCTGGCTCTTCTTTTTATTCTCTTTGTGTTTAACTGGTTCTCTCTTTCTCTCTCTCTCTGAGTCACATGATCCCATGATCCATAATGATATAAAAGGTTCTTTCTAGAATTTTCCAGAGGCAAACTTCTGCCTTGCTTGTGACCCTGAGAAAGTCAAGTTGAAATTTTAATTACTGAGGGACCTCAAAGAGAGCATCATTGCTCCCATAGACTAGCCCCAAACTTGAGCAGTGGAACCCCAACTTACTTGTGTGGGCCAGGATCCCAGAGGTGCTTGTTCAGGTAGATCTGCCATGTGGTTCAGACCCCAAGGGGGCTGGAACTGGCTGGGGGTGGAGGTGGAGGCATGTGGAACTGCTGGAGCCCTCTGCCATGCTGTGGTGGCTCAGGTCACATGCAGGGTGTGTGTGTGTATGTGTGTGTGTGTGTGTGTGTGTGTGTGTGTGTGTTTCTTTCCAGCACGTGGTCTTCAGGGCAGCACAGGGCTGTGGTACACATGTTCGGAGGAGCCTTGGAGTTAGCAGTGCATCAGCAGCATGGCTTTGCTCTGCATAGACCTGGTGCTGCAGCTAGCCAGCTAGCCTAGGCTCAAGAGGATGGGACATAGCTGGGTGTGGGTGGCTCACGCCTGTAATCCTAGCTACTCAGGAGGCTGAGATCTGAGGATCACAGTTCAAAGCCAGCCTGGACAGGAAAGTCCCTTTGTATCTTATCTCCAGTAAACCACCAGAAAACTGTAAGTGGAGCTAGTGGCTCAAAATGGCCAAGTGCTAGCCTTGAGCAAGAGGTCAGAGACAGTGCCCAGGCCCTGAGTTCAAGCCACATGACCAACCAGAGAGAGAGAGAAAGAAAGAGAGAGAGAGAGAGAGAGAAGAGGCCGGGCCTTGTCTCACTACATGTTGATGGGAGAGAAACATCAAAGGATTTATAGCCCCCACAGGCCATTTTGCGTCCCTCAAGTCTCAGGTGCCTGGTGCAGGAAACAGGGCAGCCATTCCTTGTCTTGGGGTGAAGGAGTACACGGGCCTCTGCCTCCGGCGCAGGCCCATCTCTGCAGTGGAAAAGGATCCATCCATGTGTGGCCTGGTGGGTTGCCTGTGGGCCTGGGGTGGTCCAAGTGCTACAATGCCAGCCTTGAGCAAGAAAGCCAAGCAGCTGAGTGGGGCCCTGAGTTCAAGCTTCTGGAACCAGTGTGTGCATGCACCATGCATATGTGTGCGCACGCACACACACACACACACCAATAATAAAAGCACAGGTCTTCGGCTATAAGCTGCCCCTCAAATACAAACAGCAAGTAGCTCCAGGACACCTCCATCCAGCCCTGCCTTCCTGGTGTCTGCAGATCCACCTTGACCTCAGTGTTCAGAGCCACTGGCTGGAGTGACAGGCACAGGCAGGGGCCCCACATGCTCTTTCCCCCAATTTATCTGTTGACATTGAATCCAGAATGGTGATATTAGGGAGTGAGCCACTGGGAGGAGCCTTAAGGAATGGCATGGGCCTCTGTTCCAGGGGCTGCTAGCTCTTGTTTGCCTCTGCCCCCCCCACGACCTGGCTCAGCCACAGCCATCCTCCTGGGGGGCAGAGCAGGCCCTCTCCCTGCTGGAGCAGTTGCGTTTGTTGTTTAGATGCGATCTATGGCATCTTCCTTGGTGATGCAAGGGATGGATCTGTAGGTGAGTGGACAGTCCTTGATTTACGATGGCTGAACTCTCAATGGCACAATCCCACCATGGGACAAAAACAACAGTTCGCCTTCAGCAGGTCTTGCTTGGTCCCCTGGCTAGTGATGTCCAGGACATTGCATGGTGACAGTGAGCTTACATGTCCCTGGGGTAATCAGCGGACCCTCTGCGGTGTGCTGTGTTGCTAAGCAACAATGCCCGGGAGGGTAGGTGGATGAAGGGCATCTTTGACTTACTGTCTGTCAAAATGTTTGACAGGAGACTTGGGATGTAACCCTATGGGAAGTCGGGGTGTAGGCTGTGCACGGAGCATCTGTATATAGTAAGAGTTATTGTCAGCAATTTGCTTCTGAGTTATGGAAATCTAGTCTGCCATCTGTCAGTTGGAGACCTGGGAAAGCCAGAGGGTGAATTCCAGCCTGAGTTCAGATTCTCTGAGACTTGGCAGAGGTGCCCATCCCAGTCCAAGGGGAGAAGAGCAAGGTGTCAGCTCCAGCTGGCAGACAGAGAGAATCAAGCTTCCTCCACCTTTGTGCTCTATTCTTGGGTTGGATGACGTCCACCTGCATAGCCCAACCTGGCTGGACTCCGCCCACCAGTTTAAATGCCAATGCCATCCAGAAACTCGCAGGGAGGCCCGAAACCACATATCTGGGCACCCTGTGGCCCAGTCAAGGTGACACAGAGAATCAACCAAGGCATGACACCCGAGGAGAGGGAGACGGTAGGGGATGGTACTACTTTTCTAGCCTGCCACAGCCAATTCTCATGGGCTTGGTGACTTTAACTAACAGAGATTTATTCTCTGTTCAAACCAGGTGTCAGCAGGCCTTGCTTGCTCTGAAGGCTTACCTCTTTCTAGAGGCAGGATCTTACTAGGTTACCCAATCCTTCCTCAGTCTCCTGAGTGCTGGGATTACAGGTGTACAACAACAAACCAGCTCTGTGGCTTCTTAATTTGATGCAATCCCAATTGTTAGTCCTTGCTTTTTTGCGGGGAGGGGGAGTGTGTAGGTGGTGGAGCTTGAACTCTGGGCCTGAGCACTGTCTCTGAGTTCTTCAGCTTAAGGCAAGCGTTCTACCACTTGAGCCACAGCACCACTTCTGGTTTTCTGGTAGTTAATTGGAGATAAGAGTCTCATGGACTTTCCTGCCTGGGCTGGCTTTGAACCATGATCCTCAGATCTCAGCTTCCTGAGTAGCTAGGATTACAGGTGTGAGCCACTGGGTATCTGGCTAGTTCTTGCTTTTATTTCCTGAGCTATTAGAGTCCTGCTTAGGAAATTATTGCCTGTGCCTACATCTGCCCCCTCCTCCTCTGTGTTCATGTTTGAGCTCAGGGCCCCATACTTATGAAGCTGGCATAATACTGCTGAGCTACACCTCCAGCCTTATTTTTTGCTTATTGTTTTTAGGGCAGGCTTTTCATTCCCCGTGTCCTGGCTGCTTTAGGTGCTCTGCTGTTGTTGGAACCACAGGAAGAGACTGCCCCCATTCCATTTCCCTCTGTACAGATGGAGTTTTGAGGACTTTTATTTATTTATTTATTTTTGCCTTGGCTGGCCTGGACCCATGATCCTCCCAATTTCAGCCTCTCATGTAGCTTGAGATGACAGGCATATGCCACTGTACCCAGCTATGGGTTAAGGTAGGGTATCTTGAACTTTTCTGTCCAGTCCTCCTGTTCTTAGCCTCCAAGTAGCCAGGATTACAGGCAGGAGCCACCATACCTACCTGGTGGTCTTGAAGTGTTTCCTCTAATAGTTTCAAAGCTTCAGGTCAGACCAATTCTTGAGGAAGAGAAGGGAAGGGTCTGAATTCCCAGCCTGGGACTTGGGTCCTGGACAAGGTAAATAAAGGCAGTGCCAGGTGCCAGCAAGGCCTGAAGGGAAGGCAGAGGTCTGCATCTTAGTGTGGCATGGGTCTGTTCAGCTGTAGACAGCTCTCAGCGGACAGCAACCCCACAGCCACTTTCGGAGAGGAACGATGGCTGTGGTCTCTTTCCAAAGTGTGGATTTGGATGAGCACCTGGCAGCTGGCCTTGAACACAGCCAGTGTCTTTGTGTCTGCTCTGGGCGCTGAAGCGGTGTTCTTGGACTGCAGGACTATATGGCTGCATCAGGGAAGGGTTGGCAGAGTAAGAAGACAGTGGAGCCAGGAGAGCAGGTGTGACAGACTTGTTTTATTTTTTGCTTTGCTGATTTGAACTCAGGATGTCTTGCTTGTTAGGCAGGTGCTCTGCCACTTGAGCCACGCTTCCAGCCCTTTTAAAATTTGACATTCTTTCTCAGATAGGGTCTCATGCTTTTTCCTGGGGAGCCTTAGGACCCTTTTCCTCAATGGTAACTGGGATTAAAGGCATGTGCTACCAAGCTCGGCCCAGGAATCCCCCCCCCCCTTCTAATAGCAGATAGCCATCTAGTTGTTGGACTAGGGGGCAGAGTCTCATGCTGAGTTCCCACCCTTCCTCCCAACGAGCCCTTGGCTTGGTGGGAAGAGCTGATCAAGAGGGGCTTTGACGTGTGGACCTTCCTTACCCACTGCCCCTGTTCCAGTGGTCCTGGTTCTGCTTGCACTGCCCCACACGCGCCTCCCAGGGCGTGGTGGGAGTCCGGGCCCCCGATTCTGCCTCTGGGACCCCGGGAAAGTCACCCCCATGCCGGGCCTCCCTGGCCGAGCCTCCCCTCTGGGCCTCCCAAACTCAGCCTCACTCCAATCTGGGCCCAGCGAGACGGGAGGCGCCTCGCTCCCCCCACATCCAGTCCCTCGCGCCTCCAAAAGGAGGCGGCCGGGAGGAGGCGCTGCACCCGGCGGAATTGCCGGGATTCGTGGTGATGGCGTCCAGGACGCTGGGGCGGGGCCGGGCCTCCCAGCTTCGCTGTCAGTCACCCTCACTAGCCCCGCCCTAGGGGAGGGGCGGGCGGTGGGCAGACAGACAGGGCTGGGGCCAATCGGAGACCGTTGCTAGGAAACCGGAGACCTATGCAAATTACAGCGAGAGGGGCGGGGCTCCCAGCAGGCCTGCCCCAGAGCTCAGCTTTCCAGGGACTCAGGTCCTCTTCCTCTCTTCCTCCCTCTCTCTTCCTCTTCTCCCTCCCTCTTTCCGTCCCTCCCTTCCTTGCTCCCTCTCTCTTCCTCTCTTCTCTCCTCTGTCCCTCCCCCTCTCCCTCCCTCTCCCCCCTCTCTCTCCCTCTCTTCCTCCCTCCCTCTCTCTCCCCCTCCCTCTCTCTCCCTCCCTCCCTCTTTTCCTCTCTCCCTCTCTCCTCTTCCTCTCTTTTTTCCTTCTCTCTTCTTCCTCCCTCCCTCTTTTTCCCTCTCTCTTCTCTACTTCTCCTCTATCTCCCTCTCTCCTCCCTCCCTCCCTCCGTTTCTTTTTTCTCTTCCTCTCTTTCGTTTTTCTCACTCCCTCTTTTTCCCTCTCCCTCCTCTGCCTCTCTCCTCTCTCTCCCTCTTTTCCTCTCTTCCTCTCCTCTCCCTCCCCTTCCTTCTCCTCTCTCCTCCTTCCTTCCACTTCTCCACCTTTCTCCCCCCCTTCCCTGTAGATCCATCTGACATGAAGTTGCACGTGTGTGGGGGGAAGGGATGTGTGCCAGTACTTTATGCCAGAAAGGCAATGAGACAGACTTTTATGACTCGAACCCTGCTGGGGGTGAACCCACCCTCACTCATCTTACGTGGGGAGCTGGCTTAGTCCAGCTTGTCCAGAACCTTCGCCAGGGCTGTGTGCCAGCCTTCTGAGGGCCAGATGCCAGCAGCCCATTAGCCACGAGCCACCGGCCTGTGTGCACCTGTTCAGCCTGGCCCCTGGGCTCAGCAGCCCTGCCTCCTGAACCATCAACACCCGCTCTGTTCTTGCAATTGCAACATCTTCCCTTAATAAAACCAGGATGGAGATTAATTGCCTGCATCGTTCTGCAATTGAACAGCTCCATAAAATCTTTATGAGCCGCATACAGGGGGAGGAATGGGGGTTGCTTGCTTGGTTTGGGGCTACAGCTAACATCTGGGGAGGGAGTCCCCCAGGACAGGAAGTGTCTTAAGAATTGCTGATGCTCAGTCCGGAGCTGGTGGCTCACTCCTGGAATTCCAGCTACTTTGGAGGCTGAGATCTGAGGATCATGGCCCGAAGCCAGCTGGGGCACCAAAGTGAGATTCTTCAATCAACCACCAAAAAGCCAGAAGTGGAGATGTGGCCCAAGTGGTAGAGCACCAGCAAAAAAGAAAGTTCAGAGACAGCACTCAGGCCCTGAGTTCAAGCTCCAGGATTGACACAAAAAAGGACTTTCTGATGTTGTGCATTTGGAACTCCTCTTTGGGTGCTGTCCTAAAGTACTTAGGAGTCTGAGTTGGTCCCTTGCTGCTAGACATGCTGCTAGTGACGTCAGGAGCATTTGAATTTAGCTACTGCATTCCAGGATGAAATGAAAGGGAAGGGGCGCTGAATCGAGAAGAGCAAGCATCCACCGTCCATGCAGCTCGCCAGCTTGGCTCATTTCACACCCAGTGTCAGACATGGGTGCACCCTGCACAAGCTTTCTCTTGAGAAGGGGTCTTCCTGTGCTGTCTAGGCTAGGCCGTGGCATTCTTGAGTTTAAATATTGCTATACCTTGGGCTCCTGAGTTGCTGATACTACAGGCATGTACTACCACTCTTGATATTATGCAATCTCATTGAATAAAACAAAAAATCCTTGAAGCCAGGCATCAGTGGCTCACGCCTGTAATCCTAGCTACTTTAGGAGGCTGAGCTCTGAGGATCATGGTTGGAAGCCAGCTTGGGCAGGAAAGTCCTTGAGAGTCTTATCTCTAATAAACCACTCAGAAAAAGCCAGAAGTGGTGCTGTGGCTCAAGTGGTAGAGTGCTAGTCTTGAGCACAGAAAGGCTCAGGGACAGAACCCAGGTCCGGAGTTCCACCCCCAGGACTGGCAAAGACAAACAAACAAAGAAAACAAAAACAAAACAAACCTTTGGTCCCAACTGGGGTATAAAAACTGGATTGAAGTGTTAGTCCACGCTGGCTTGATTTGTTTTTTATTTTTTATTTATTTTTTAGTCAGTTGTTGGGCTTGAACTTGGGCCCTGGTGCTGTCCCTGAGCGTTTGTGTTCAAGGCTAGCACTTTACAACTTTAAGCCACACTCTACTTGCAAACACTTAGATCTCTTTTTTATCTTTTTTTTTTTGTGGTGCTAGAAATTGAACCCAGAACTCCAGGCATGCTAGGCAGGTGCTCTCCCACTGAGCCACATTACCAGCTGCCAGGCCGGCTTTAAATTCCTCCAGCCACTCTTGGTTCCTGGGATTATGGGCATGCACCACCATGCCTGGCTTCATATTTTGTGAAACCACCAAACAAACCCAAATCAAGAGACCTCCTTCTAAACAACTGGTTTGTGCTGCCTAGAAGATCTGGGGAGCTGGAAGTGGGCACATCTGAAATTCTAACACTGGGGAGGTTGAGGCAGTAGGATCCTGAGTTTGAGGCCTGCCTGGGCTACATAACAAAACATCCTCTCAAAATACAAAATGAAAATAAGAACAAGGTCTTGCTTGGGTCTTTACAGAAATGTAGCAGATTAGAACTTACAGGTACAGCAGAAACTTCCTGGATAAAGTCCCAGGGGCACAACAGAGAGGAGACTTGATAAGTGGGACTACATCAAAATAAAAAAGTTTCTGCACATAGTTATTCACCTAGAAAGACAGCTAGCAGACGGAGAGAAGATCTTTACCAGAAATACATCAGACAAAGGCTTAATAGCCAAAAACATACAGGAGCTCAAGAAACCAACCTCTGTTAAACCCAATAAACCAATTATCACTAAATGGGCAAGGAAGCAAAAGAGGGAATTTCAGAAGAGGTAAGAATAGCAAAGAAATACAGGAGGAAATGCTCATCATCCCTGTCCATAGAGGAAATGCTCATCGTCCCCCACCATAAAGGAAATGCAAATGGCTCAGTGATAGAGTGCTTGCCTTGCATGCATGAGGCCCTGGGTTCAATTCCTCAGCACCACATAAGCAGAAAAAGCCAGAAGTGGCGCTGTGGCTCAAGTGGTAGAGTGCCAGCCTTGAGCTGAAGAGCTGAGGGACAGCGCCCAGGCCCAGAGTTCAAGCCCATAACTGACCAAAAAACAAAAAGAAAAAACAAACAAAAAACCAAAAACCTCAAGATACCATCTCACCCCTGGTTAGACTGGCCAATATTCTGAATTTGGACAACAAATAATGCTGGGGTGGGGGTAGGAGGAATGTGGGGGAAAAGGAACCCTACTGTACATCTGGTGGGAATGTAAATTAATACAACCACTCTGGAACGCAATCTGGAGGTTCTTCAAAAAACTAAATGTAGACCTTCCCGATGACCCAGCCATACCCAGCATCTACCCTGAACATCATGATTAGGACACCTGCACATGCATGTTTATTGCCCCATTATTCACAATAGCTAAGATATGGGAACAGCCCAGATGCCCCACAGTAGATGAACGGATCAAAAAAATGTGGTGCCGTGTGTCGGTGGCTCACACCTGTAATCCTAGCTACTCAGGAGGCTGAGATCTGAGGATCACAGTTCAAAGCCAGCCCAGGCAGTAAAGTCCATGAGATTTTTTTTTGGGGGGGGTCCGGTCGTGGGGCCTGAACTCTGGACCTGGGCGCTGTCCCTCAGCTCTTCAGCTCAAGGCTAGCTCTCTACCACTTGAGCCACAACGCCACTTCCGGCTTTTTTATTTCTGTTTATGTGGTGCTGAGGAATCAAACCCAGGGCCTCAGGCATGCAAGGCAAGTGCTCTACCAGTGAGCCACCTTCCCAGCCCTGCCATGAGACTCTTATCTCCAATAAACCACCAGAGAACTGGAGGTGGCGCTGTGGCTCAAGTGGTAAGAGTGGTAAGAGTGCTAGCCTTGAGCTGAAGAGTGCCCAGGCCCAGAGTTCAAGCCCCATGACCACCACCACCACCACCAACAACAACGAAAGTGTTGTGTACAATGGAATTTTACATAACCATCAGAAAGAAGAAAATAATATCATTTGCAGGGAAATGGATGGAATTAGAACAAATCATGTTAAGTGAAGTAAGTCAAGATTACGAGTCAAATAGCGCATGTTCTCTCTGATAGGTAGGAAAACACACTGGTATATGACAAATTATACAGAACTCTAGATACTCACATACAGTGAGACCAAAAGAGGATCGTCTTAGAAGAGAATCACAAAGGTGTAATACCCAAGCACCTCTTCTTATTTATATCATATACATACTGGAATGAACTCCAGAGATATGCAAACAACTAACTTTTTTCTTAGTTTTTTAATTTATATGATGACTCTGTGTTCTTTACCTTATAGATAGTGTATTTACATGCACATCTGTGGAAGGGGAGGGGAGAGCATAGAATCTGAGGAAAAGGGTGAAAAAGTGCAGCAGTGGAGAGTCCTAAACATGGATGAAAAGCGAACTATGCAACTCGTGGATGGAGATAGGAAGGAGGGAATGGGACAGGATGAGGGAAACATGATACTCTGTGAAAGGAAATGTATTTATTACCTGACGTATGTAAATGTAACCCCACTGTATATCACCTCTAAATTAACAAAGTAAATAAAAAATGTAACCAGTTGCAAATATTAAAAGGTGGCAAAAGCCAGGCACTGGTGGTTCATTCCTGTCATCCTTACTACTCAGGATGCTGAGATCTGAGGATCATGGTTCAAAGCCAGCCTGGGCAGGTACATCTGTGAGACTCATCTCCAATTAGCCACCCAAAGAAGCTGACAGTGGAGCTGTGGCCTGAGTGGTAGAGCACTAGTCTTGAACACAAAGGCTCAGGGACAGCACCCTTGCCCTGAGTTCAAGGCTCAGAACTGACACACACACACACACACACACACACACACACACACACACACACGAAAAACAAAACATGGCAAGAAGTATATCATTGGATTTTTTTTTGGCAACCACCCTGCTTTGACCATTTCTTGGTCTCTTCAGGTTCCTGCTGTTCACCTCTGTGGACACTAGGTGGCAGTGCTCCCCCATAATAACCCAATGGCACCAAAGTTTAGGGGCTTTTCTGAAGTCTCTCCCTGCCGCTTGCTCACTGTTACATCACCTAGATTTAGCAAGAATCCTGTCAAGATGGCTTAGCAAGAATATCTCACCCTCAAAACATGATTCACTTTAATATTTTCTTCCCTTGAGGACCCCAATATTTTTGAAGTTCTGTGCTAGGAGGAGCAAAGACCAAATATATTTCCATCTACCAGCCATCAATTCACCCATTATCCATCTATCTACCCATCCATCCCTCATCCATCTCTCCACCATCTGTCCATCCACCCATCCATCCATCATTAATCCAATCCCATTTACTCATCAGTCATCCATAATCCATTCACCCATCCAACCATCCATCCACTATCTACCATCATCTCTCCATGCACCCATAATCTATCCATCTATCATCCATTCTCATCCAGCCACAATCCACCCATCCATCCATTCCCCCACTCATCAATTCATCTATCATCCATCTTTCCACCCTCCATCCCTTATCCTCCTCTTTACCATCTGTTCATCCATCCATCCATCCAAACTTGGAGCATTTCTTTTTCTCAGAAAAGTGCTATATGAATTTATTTTTTAGGTATAATATATTAAAGATTCATGTTATTTAGGAGAGCAGGTTGAACACTTCACATTCTCCCTGGGAGATAATTGGTATCTCTCCAGGGACTGGTGAGGTGAAGGCTGGGGATGGTGGCAGGAAACATTGGCACACCAGCAACAGTTTTAATTAAGTTTTTTTTGGGGGTTAGTTGTGGGGCTTGAGCTCTGGGCCTGGGGACTGTCCCTCAGCTATTCAGCTCAAGGTAAGCACTCTACCACTTGAGCCACAGCACCACTTCTGGCTTCTTGGTGGTTCTTTGGAGTTAAGAGTTCACGGATGAAAAGCTTGAATCACCAGTTCCCAGCTATAAATACTTTTTCAGAAAGTCCTTGCAATTTTTCTCAGTGTCAGCCTCCATCTGAGCTCCTTCTACCTATGTCTTCTCTGTAAATGGGATGACAGGTGTGCCCTGATTGCTCAGCCCCTGTCCCGTTTTTGCAGATGGGTTTCAGGAAGGAATCTAGACTCACTGCAGTCATGTCCTTGTCATGACCTTAACTGGGCTCTGCTTATCTTGCACCTCTGAAATGGGGTTCACCATTCAGCCTTCTCTTCCCAGAGAGGTCGTTCTGTGAGGCTGGGCGAACCCTTAGGGGTATGTTCATCCCTGAGGACTGCTGAGCTCCAGGTCACAGCACTGATCTCTAGGTGCATAGGTCCTTGCTGGAGTTGGAGTAATGCCATCTTGTAGCAAGCCATTACTTAGCTGTTGGACCAGGTGAGCTGCAGCACGCAAGACCTCCATGCCTTGGCTGGATCGTGGCTGACAGCAAGCAGGGTGCAGGCAGGCCATCCCGTATTCCACCTGCCGCTACTCTGCGGGCTTGACACTAGGTGGCGCTCTGACCTAGATTTCTGTTATAGAGTCACAGGAGAATTTGCGGGGGGGTGGTGTATGTGTGTCTGTCTTCCAGGGTCCTGGTGCCCACTCTCTGGATGGCACAGGCCAGGGGCTCATAGCTGTCTCCTGCTTTGTAAGTAACCCCTACTAAGATGTCCAGTCTGCCCCTTTCAACCCAGCTCACAGGCCCCCCAGCTCTGTTCAGAGCGTCCCGGGAAGTTCACACCACAGTCTGCCCTTCCACTGGCAATGCTTAACTGGATGGCCTTCCACATGGCTCTGTCCCGGGCATCCTGAGGATCTGCTGAAGGTCACAGACCCTTGCCCAAGCTCAGGGCTACCCTCTGGCTCACCAGGCTCCCTGGGAGAGAGGCTGGCTGCCTCAGACCAGCCGAGACCCAGGCTGTGGCCATGGCAGGGGGAAGGACCCAGCCACAGGGCAGAAGCCTGCGCTGCCTTCTTCGCTGATGCCCCGGGCACCTGGCTTGGCCGTTGCCTCAGGACCAGCCCCATTTCCTCTGGGTGTTGTCCTGTCCCCTTTCTTCACCTTTGTGGTGGCACAAAACCATTCTTCCCATCACCAGCATCGCCAGTGAGGGGCATGTGACCTAAACCCAGCCAATCACAGCACTCCAGCCCCTCTCAAGAGTGATTGGGGGCTGGGAAGGTGGCTCAGTGGTAGAGCGCTTGCCTAGCCTGCATGAGGCCCTGGGTTCCATTCCTCAGCACCATGTAAATAAACAACAAAAAAAAGCAAGCATACAAAAAAGAGTGATTGGTCTAGGAGGTGGGTGTGTGCCCAAGAGGAGCCAATAAGAATGCCTCTGCAGACCCAAGGTGGGCCAATGGAAATACCTCTTGCTCACCCAAGGAGGGCCAATGGGATGCCTCCTGCAGACCCAAGGAGGGCCAATGGGATGCCTCCTGCAGACCCAAGGAGGGCCAATGGGATGCCACCTGCAGACCCAAGGAGGGCCAATGGGATGCCACCTGCAGACCCAAGGAGGGCCAATGGGATGCCACCTGCAGACCCAAGGAGGGCCAATGGGAATGCCTCCTGCAGACCCAAGGAGGGCCAATGGGAATGCCTCCTGCAGACCCAAGGAGGGCCAATGGGAATGTCTCCTGCAGACTCCGAAGCTCCTGCAAAGACAGTTTGGGATTCCAAACTGCTTGGTCCATGCTTGCCATGAGTCAGACCAGTGGCAGTTGGTGTCATGGCTGAAGTTAGAAGGTGGGAACTGAATCCCAAGTGAGGAGAGTGGGTCTGTGGTGTGGATTAATGCTGCTACCCTGGAGCAGAGTGGTCAGGTATGGCAGAAGGGCTCCTGAGCCTGAGGTTCGCCTCCACCCTGCTTTCTGATCTGGCACCTTCTGCCATGGCCTGGTGCAGCAAGTTTGCCCTTGACCTTGAATGCTGGAGCAAGAAACTTCCATGTCTTGTAAACCAGCCCACCTCAGGAACCCTATCATCATGGTAGCTCGAACCACAGGAGACAGTCCCTAGACATCGGTAAGGGAAGTGTAGATAATGTAAAAAACCCTGGGGGAATCTCTGCCCAGGGGAGACTGGAGGAGAGGGAGGAAGACTGCTTTGTTCTCTGCCAAGCTCAGGCTGGGCTTTGAGGGGCCAGCACCCCTCTCCAAGGGTGGTCTGTGGAGCCATGGAACCTTCCAGCAGGGCTGGCCCTTAGATCCCTCCTCAGCTGGGGTCCTCAGGTGCCTGGGGGATGGGCCCCAGCCGCTCGGCTTCCTGGGAAATCTCAGCCTGCACTGTTGTCATTCGGGCCTCAAATCCTAATTTATATCGCTGGGAAGGTAATTTATACACTCATGTAAATTCCTTTTTACTGCTGAGTTTTGAGTAACAGATGTGTAATTATTTCCAGCTCTCCTTCCAAGACAATTCTAAACCGAGGGCTGTTAATACCTTAATATTCTTCAGGTTTGCCAGGGATGGTATTTTTCCTGGATCAAATTCATCCCCCCTGTGGGAGCTGACATTATTGGGTTACAGATTTTGCTTCAGGAGGCTGGAAGGCTTAGCTCTGTGTGTGTGTGTGTGTGTGTGTGTGTGTGTGTGTGTGTGTAGAGGGAGAAGAGCCAAGGCTGGCGCTGGCCCTGTGTGTGTTGCTATTTTTATTTCTGCAGCCTGGTCTCTTCTTTATTTGAGTCATGGATCTTCCTTGCAGACCTACTATGTGCACAGCTCTACCAGGATTGGATGACACACACAATGGAGACAAATTACCTACTCAAGTGCGGCAGCTAATGAACCTTAGGGGAGATTAGTTGTGTGTGTGTGTGTGGGGGGGGTCCTGAGGCTTGAACTCAGGGCCTGGGCACTGTCCCTGAGCTTTTTTTTTTTTTTTGCAAAAGGCTGGTGCTTTACCATTTGAACCACAGCTCCACTTCCAGCAGCTTTGAGCCCAGTGAGTCTCTAATGAGGACACCAGCCTGGAGGACCCCCGAGCCCGAGCCAGGGCTGCTGAGTGGATCCATGCCAGGTCTCAAAGCTCTCGCAACCATAGCTAGAAACCTACACTCCAGATTAGCTCCCCCAAGTTTTTGTTTTCTGTGTTGCATGATCCATACCTGGTGTTGATCGAACACAGCCCAGACCTCAAACAGCTCTGGTGAAATCCTCGGTCCCCTCTCCACCCCCAATCAGGAAACCTGGGGAAACCTCAGATCTGTGTGTGAAATCAGAATCACCCGCTTCCAGGGTTCTCAGGGTTTCTAGATTCTTCTCCACAGCCAAGATGCAGTTCACCTCCTATAGCGCACACGTTCCTTTGTTCTGTGTTTGGTGGTACTGTGGTTTGAGCTCAGATCCTTGAGTTTATGACGTGAGGTGCTCTACCACTTGAGCCAGGCTTCTGGCCCTTTTTTGCTCTAGTTTGTTCTTACAGTTGTACACTACTATGCCCAGCTTGTTTGTTGAGAAGGGGGAATCTTGCTAACTGTATTTCCTGCCCCCAGACTGGCCTTGAATAGAATCCTCCCCATCTCGGCCTCCTCACTAGCTGGGATTACAGATGTGAGCCACTATTCCCAGCTGTTTCTGATATTTTTCTTTTGGGAGGGTGGGGGCAAAGTCTTGCTGTGTGGACCAAGCTGGCTTCAAATGTACAAGCCTCCCACCTTGCTTCTTGAGTGCTGGGGTTACAGGGGTGCACCACTGGGCTGGGCAAATTGATGTCCCTATATTCCTAGGCAACCTTTCGGTTTTGCAAGAAAGAGCACGAATCAGGAGACCCAGGTTCTATATTTTGGTGGGGGGACATGGGCTCGGGGTGCCCCTTCCAGGGCCTGTCCCTCTTCTCTGGGTCCCCTCCCTCCGGCTGTCAGCAAGGCCTCAGCCCTGCAGCTGACAGAACCGATTTGGCCTGTGAGTGATAATATAATTCAGGGCTCCTCAAGGAGACACGCTATCAGGAAAAAAAAATATAATATACTGGTCGGAAAGGGTTATCTTTCTTGGAGAGAGAACAGTTATTAATCTCTTCCCAGTACATTTTCATATCATTTCAGACATTTATTTCCAGACTGTGATATTATAGAACCAGGCTCCCGTGTCAGTTTTGATGCGGCGGAACACGCCGGAACATGGGCGGCATAATTACCAAGGCGGCCACAGGAATTGCTAAGGAGAGCCTGACATTTGCAAATAGGGCCCCGTTCTCAGCCATCCGGAAGGGAGCCGCACCGGCTGCATGTCAAGGAGGTGGCTGGGCTGTGCGGGGCGTGCCTGGATTCCCAGAGCTGCAGCCAGAGATGGGAGCAGAGCTAGAGACCAGGGCTGGGCCATTGCAAAGGGTGTGGGGATTGGTCCTCTGCCCCCTTTGCCATAGAGACCAGGTTTGTCTTGGGCCTTTTGACTATGTTTTGCTTTGAGGTTGGTCCTGGGATTAGAGCTCAGGGCCTTGCACTTGCTAGGCAGATACTGTCCCACTGAGCCACGACCCCAGCCTTCTTTGCTTTGGTTATTGTCAGTTGGGCCTCCCATTTTTCCCTAGGGCCAGCCTCCCTCAAAGCTGGGGTTACAGGTGTGCACTACATTGGACTACGGCTTTAATTTTCTGAAGCCACAGACCCCTCCTGTCCGTGGGCACAGGCACCAGGGTCTCTGGTGGATTGTGGGGCCTGGGAGGTGGTGGCCTTCCCGTGTACCGGCTCAGCCTCCTCTTTTCACCATCATGAAATGCCAAGAGAAGCCACCCAGGGAGGAAAGAGGATCTCCCGCCTTACTCCTTTCTTTCCTTCCCTCTGTGCCTGGATCTTTCCATCACACAGTCTCCATCCACCCATCCATCCATCATCCATCTATCCACCCATCCATCCATCCATCATCCATCCATCCATCATCCATCCATCCATCTACCCATCATCCATCCGTCCATCCATCCATCCATCCATCTACCATCTATTATCCATCCACCCATCCACCCATCCATCCATCCATCATCCATCCATCCATCATCCATCTATCCACCCATCTATCCATCCATCATCCATCCATCCATCCATCATCCATCCATCCATCTACCCATCATCCATCCGTCCATCCATCCATCCATCCATCCATCTACCCATCATCCATCCGTCCATCCATCCATCCATCCATCCATCCATCTACCCATCATCCATCCGTCCATCCATCCATCTATCCACCCATCCATCCATCCATCATCCATCTATCCACCCATCTATCCATCCATCATCCATCCATCCATCCATCATCCATCCATCCATCCTCATCCATCCATCCATCTACCCATCATCCATCCGTCCATCCATCCATCCATCCATCTACCATCTATTATCCATCCACCTATCCACCCATCATCCATCCATCCATCCATCCATCCATCATCTATTATCCATCCACCCATCCATCCATCATCTTGGTTTTTTGTTTTGTTTTTTTTTGGGTCCGGTCGTGGGGTTTGAACTCTGGGCCTGGGCGCTGTCCCTCAGCTCTTCAGCTCAAGGCTAGCGCTCTACCACTTGAGCCACAGCGCCACTTCCGGCTTTTTTCTTTTTGCTTATGTGGTGCTGAGGAATCGAACCCAGGGCCTCAGGCATGCAAGGCAAGTGCTCTTCCACTGAGCCACCTTCCCAGCCCTCTCCTGATATTTGATAGAATGTTCCCAGGACTTTTCCTCCACTTCTGTCTACTGAACACCATTTTGTGTAAACCCTCTTCTCCATCCTCCTCACCACAACACCCGCCCCCCCCCCCTCCTCCCAGTGATAGGGCTTGAGAAGTCCCAGTCCCGATTGTTTGGTCAACTTGACTGGATGGAGAGACTTGGGGGGAAACTGGGGAGGCTCACTTCTGCTTGTGTCCTTGATGGATTTCGAGATGATCCAATCACATCGGGGTGAAATCAGTGGATCTGATCGTGGATGGATTCATCAGATCTTGACGTGATCAGTGTGGATCTGATCATCAATGGATTCATCAGATCATGATGTGATCAGTGGATCTGATTATGGATGGATTCAGGATTTGATTAGACCCTTGGGAGCTGGGAGAAATGATGGGAAGTGGGGTCTGGGTGGAGGAAGTGGGTGGCTGGGAATGTCTCCTTGGGATCTGTATCTTGCCTGGCCACTTCCTGTTACTGCTTCTCCTCACTTCCTGTCTACCATGACATGAAGAGTCCTCCTCCACCCTAGCTGCCATGATGTTTGGGAACCTGGTGCTGAGCAACCAGGGATGGAGCCCTCTGAAGTTGTGAGCAGGAGATACTATTCCTTCTTCAATGTGTTTATCTCAGGGATAATCACAAAGACAAGAAAAATATCAAATATCGAATATACACACTGATAACTCCCTGTGAAGAACTTATGTTTGGACATTTTTTCTTTTTTTTTGGTCAGTTGTGGGGCTTGAACTCTGGGCTTGGGCGCTGTCCCTGCGCTTTTCAGCTCAAGGCTAGCACTCTACCGCTTGAGCCACAGCTCCACTTTTGGTTTTCTAGTGGTTTATTGGCGATAAGAGTCTCACAGATTTTCCTGCCTGGGCTGGCTTTGAACTGCCATCCTCAGATCTCAGCCTCTTGAGTAGCTAGGATTACAGGCGTGAGCCAATGGCGCCTGGCTTGACCATTTTTATTTCACCCAGTGTAGAGCTCAGTGGTCATTCCTCCTGAGCATCTCTTTGCCAGGCATGCTGGGATTCCAGCTTCTTTGGGGTTTTGGGGACCAGGCAGGGTGTGGCTGAGGAACTGGTCAGCATCCTGAGGTGCAATGCGTGTGATGTGGTATGGTTGGGTCGACGCGGGGTATGGAGTTGAACTTGGGAGGCTGGGTGCAACATGCCTGCTGGCTTTGGCCTGAGTCTTCTGCTGTGTTGGTTCTTGGGATTTTTGCCTCTCAGAATCCAATGGTCAGGCTGTCGTACACACTGATGTGCACCAGTGGTAATAGCCACTGACAACTGTGAGCCATGGGGATAAGCTGGCAGAGAGTGAACCCAAGTGGTAACACCCCAGTGCCCCATGTGGCATCTGAGGAAAGGCCCAGCCACAGAAGGGAGCTGTGAGCTCCCGTGAGAAGCCTCTTGTAAGAGCCTGAGTAAAGGGCGGCTCGTGCTTCACTGTTTGACTCCTCATCCACTAAGAGCGGCAAAGGTGGTGGAGTTTTGATCAAAAGCATGCATCCTGGCTGCTGAGCAGAAACAGAGGGAGTTTGAGGAGCCCGGGGCCTGGCTCCCTGGCAGAAGCTCTACCATTGAAGCCACTCTGCTGCTCCTGTTTTTCATAGATAAAAAAATCAGTGGTGGCAAAAGCTAGGGTATGGAAACAACCCAGATGCCCCACCACAGATGAATGGATCCAAAAATT
>NW_012267380.1:672698-684716 GCF_000151885.1 Dipodomys ordii
CACTTGAGCCACAGCGCCACTTCTGGCTTTTTTCTTTTTGCTTATGTGGTGCTGAGGAATGGAACCCAGGGCCTCATGCATGCAAGGCAAGCGTTCTACCACTGAGCCAACTTCCTAACCCCATCCATCCATCATCTATCCTCCATCGTTCATCCATCATCCATCCATCTATCCTTTATCATCTATCGTCCATCCCTCATCCATCAATCCTCCATCCATCACCCATCTATCTTCTATCCATCCTCCATCCATCCATCTTCTATCCACCACCCTCCACCATCCATCCATCCCCCGTCCATGCCTCATCAACCTTTCGTATTTATTTTATTTTATTTTGTCGGTCATAGGGCTTGAACTCTGGGCCTGACCTCTGTCCCTCAGCTCTTCAGCTCAAGATGAGCACCCTACCACTTGGGCCACAGCACCACTTCCAGTTTTCTGGTGGATCATTGGAGATAAAGAGTCTCACTGACTTTCCTGCCTGGGCTGGCTTTGAACTGTGATCCTCAGATCTCACTGGCGCCTGGCTCACTTTTTACTTTATGTGTGGCAGTGCACTGGGACTGGAACCCAGGACCTCCTGCTTGCCAGGCAGGTGCTTTAATCCCTGGGGCCAGGCCTCCTCTTGCTCGTTAGGCTGCAGTTCCTTCTGAAAGCCGAAAGGACAGTTTGGTCCTCTTGCTTTCTTGGCCACACTTTTCAGAGCTGGGAACCTCTAGGACACATTTTCTAACTTGGTCTTGGTAGGAATGTGAACTCTCTTCTTCCTCAGGAATCGTGTGGTCTGAGGCCGCAGCTCAATGGCTCCAGGCTTGGTCCCCAGGACCATCCACTGCCTGGCTCCTTCACACAGACAGAAGGGGTGCGGGAAAGCGGCTGCTCATTTGCTGACACCAGGGCTTCTGCCACCAGCGCCTGCCTAGGCTGGTCTGTCAGGTGGGGGCCTGAAAAGCAGCGGTCAGCGGTTGGACAGCCAAGTTCCTGGTCCTGGTAGCGGCTGCTCTGGTGTTTGGCCTGCAGCATGCAGCCCTGGCGGTGGCAGCAGCATGGGGCTGAGTTCAATCCCCAATACAACCAGAAAAACAAAGTCAACACTGAAAATCCTTCCTGGGAAGAGGAGAGGCAAGGTCGTAGCTGGTCTGGGTGCTGCTGGTTTGGGTTACATTTTTTTTGAACTCTGGGCTTGGGCACTGTCCCTCAGCTCTTCAGCTCAAGGTGAGTGCTCTACCACTTGAACCACAGCGCCACTTCTGGTTTTCTGGTGGTTAACTGGAGATAAAAGTCTCATGGATTTTCCTGACAGGGCTGGCTTTGAACTACAATCCTCAGATCTCAGCCTCCTTTGTAGCTAGGATTACAGGCGTGAGCTACCAGGGCCCAGCATGAGATAGAGTCTTGATTTTATGCCTGGGCCAGACTGGATTATGATCTTCCTGCTTGTGCTTCCCAGCATTGCCGGGATGACAGACATTTGTGAGCATGCCCAGCATTTTTATTGGTTGATATGAGGTCTCAGGTAGCTTTCTTCCTAGACTGGCCTCTAATCATGATCCTCCTGAGTAGCAGGGATTAAGGTGTGAGCCACCACACTCAGCACAGTATCTAGGAGTCTTTGTTTCTGAAATATATACACCCAAGAGGATCAAGGAGTCCTGTTAAAACCTATACCCTTGTGTGTCGTAGTCAGTTGGGGGGGTGGGTGGTTGAGCTTCTGGAACATTCTCTCCCCTAGGTCCCTGGGGAGGATGCTGTGGCTGGTTGGGGGCTGCCAGGAGCACTGTGGTGTGGCTGTCCCTGCTCAGGTTGCCTCTGAGTTGCCGCCCTTGCTTTGTCTCTGGGTTCCACAGTCTGCACGCCAGGCTCAAGGCCAGCAGTATCACCCCATTTCTGTTCTTGATCATCATGGTGGGAAACAGAAATGGATCTTGTTCCAGGAAGATCCCGGCCAGCGCCTGTCCATTGCAATCCTGCTCTGGTCGTCACATGGATTAAAGTCAGCTTGACATGATGTGATTGCTTTGTGGCAGCCCCGAGAGGCCAGAAAACCAACCAACAGTCAGACTGAGGGCTTCTGGGAGGCACAGAAGATGGAGGGGGTTCTTGTTTTATTCTCTCTGATTGACATGAAATAATTGTACAATTAGTGTCATAGTCCACACATGCGCACAGATCAAGGCAGCCATGGAGACTGACTTCTTTCCTCTCCCTCCTCTCTATCCCTCCCTGCCAGGGAGTGGCACTGCGGTCCTGTCTGGGAGGCCTGAGCCCTTGGGGAGGGGGAAAATAAGGAGAGAGAGTGGGGGGAGAGAGAGAGAGAAAATATCCCCTTGGACAGAGATTTTTCATTATCTGAAGAAAGCATTAAAAAAAAATCCCTGTAGCTACTACCATCTGCCAAACTAGCCTCTACCTACAGTTTTTCAGATAGCTGGGATTACAGGTGTGAGCTACTGCACCCACCATGAATCTGCTTTCTGTCCAGTGAGTGCCTCAGTCTCCCTAGGAGAGCAGCATCTATACTATTGCCCACCTTTTGTTTTTCTGGTGGCCTGGGTTGCACAGGGCAGTCTCGAAATGTTTCTGGATTAAATACATGATTGACTGGATGGAGAAATGAATCTTGCATTTAGGGGAAGGGATTTTTTTTTTTTAAACTAGAGACAGAGAGAAAAAGCCAGCATGGTGGCTCACACCTATAATCCCAGCTACTCGGGAGACTAAGATCTGAATATTGTGGTTCAAAGACAGCCTGGGCAAGAGAGTCCATGAGATTCTTATGTCCAATTAACCACCAAAAAGCCAGAAGTGAGGCTGTGGCTCAAGGGGTAGAGTGCCAGCAATGGATGTCAGAAGGATTTTGATATGTCATAGAAACCTGAACTAAAATAAAGAGAAAAAGAAAAGACTGTCTACTGTCTTACACTTCAGGAAAGTTCAAGAGAGATGCACATAGTCTCAGGTGTGGTTGGATCCAGGGTTTTATTGGCCATCATGGAATATTTTTTTCATTTCCTTATTCTTTTCTTCCATGTGAGATTTGTGCTTAGACACATCCTGGCCCCGGCAATGGTGATTTCCAACATCCCCTGACTCACATCATTCTTTCAATTGAGAATCCCAGTGAGGAGACAGTGCCTTCCCACTAGCTAAAGTCCCATGGTGGCTCCTAGTGAATCAACCTGGATCATGTGATCTTCTGTCAACCAATCACTGAAGCAAGGAGGAGGGAGGAGTTTGACAGCTATCCTGAAGATGAGGAATGAAGATCCTCTGGGCCTTTCCTTGGACACAGGAGATTCTTTTTTTGTTGTGGGGCTTGAACTCTGGTCTTGGGTGTGGTACCTCAGTTCTTCAGCTCAAGGCCACAGCTCCACTTCTGGTTTTCTGGTGGTTAACTGGAGATAAGAGTCTCATGGACTTTACTGCTTGGACTGGCTTTGAACCGTGATCCTCAGATCTCAGCCTCCTGAGTAGGTAGGATTACAGGCGTGAGTCATTGGTACCTGGTTAGGAGATTCTTCATTATCTGAAGAAGTGTAAGAAAAAAAAATCCCTGTAGCTACTACCATCTGCCAAACTGGCTTCTACCTACAGTCCTTCATATAGCTGGTATTACAGGTGTGAGCTACTATACTGGCCATTAAGAAGAAATTCTGGGACTGTGAATGTGGCTTAGTGGTAGAGCGCTAGCCTTGAGCAAAGGACGCTCAGGGATAATGCCCAGGCCCTGAGTTAAAGCACCAGGACTGGCATTAAAAAAAAAAATTCTGCATGCCTTCTTGATCTATGACGGCTTTGGGCCCTGGTGCTTCTGGTAAAGTGGCTTGGTCCTCAGTGTCCTGAGCCACCTTCTCCCAGGTCTCTGGGCCAGGCCTGGAGGCCCAGCCCAGCAGGTGGCCTCTTCCCTCCTCTCTGACAAAGAGGCCCGGTGAGTGCTCACATCTGTGCGCTGGGCTTTGATTTTCTTTCAGAGCAGGGCAAAGTCCTCAGGCGCCTGGCTACGCGTCTGCACTGGTATTTATGAGCTGTGAGACTGAAGATCAGAGGCCCCAGATTTTGCTTTCGTATTATTATTATTTTTTTAACAGGCCAATAACTTAAGATTTTTTTTTTCTATAGAGAAACTTCAAAGACCCCAGAGCCTAACCCTTTGAAAATCATTGCAAGGTGGGTTCCACACATCTTGAATTCCGGCAGAAAGGAGCCAGGCAGGCCGCCGGTCTTAGGTCTCAGGATGGAGGCCGTTTTTGTTTTCCTCCCGTGCTATCGAAGGCGGAGCGGAAGCTGTGGGGCTGGGCTCTGGCCATCTGGAGAGCCGGCCGGTCCCATGGCAAATCTCCTTTTAAAAAAGCAAAGCACAGAGCGCGTCCCTGCAGGCGTGGGTCCCCTTTCTGCGCGAGTGGGGAGGATGGGATGGGGGTGGGCAGGCGCCCCGCAGCCCGGCCCGCAGCTCCTAGCCTGGCTGACCCTGGCTGACGCCTTGGCCTGGGGCTTCAGGCCTCTCAGCCGGTAGTTGAGATGTTATGGGCCCAATGGTTGGCGTTCAGCCCTGCCCCGCTTCCCAGGAGCAGCTGGGCGTGGGGCATGGATGCTCGCCAGGACAGGAAGCAGAGACACAGCCCGGCTGGCTTCCAGACACCAGCTCTGCGGCGGGCTGGGCGTGGGGAGGCTGGGCGAGGCCTGAGTCCCAGCCCCACAAAGGCCCGGGGCTGACAGCTGGCCAGCAGCCCCACACCACGCTGGAACCTGTAAGAGGCGTGGCCTAGAGGCGGAAGTGATGGCATTGGGGGTGTGGTCTAGAGACACCGTGCATGTGGGGCGTGGCCTAGAGGGAGGAAGTAAGAGCATTGGGGGCATGGTCTAGAGAAGAGAGTAAGGCCGTAGGGGTGTGGCCTAGAGAAGAAAGGCTTGTGGGGGCGTGGTCCACGGGGAGGAAGTGAGGTCATTGAAACTTGGCCGCGCAGGGGCTGTTAGGAGTCTGGCCCTGCTCTTCCTCTGTCTCCAGCCCGGGTGAAGCCATTTTGCCCCACCTGGTGCTCTCCACCACGTGTTCTACCCCTCCACAACCCAAAGCAACAGGGCCAAGTGGGCCAGAGCAAAAAGAAACGCTTCATCCTGTAGGCCAATTGCCTCAGGTGTTATGTTACAGATGGGAGGCTGAGCAGCACGTGGCATTGGATCAGGGTGTATTTTGGTATACACACACACATACATGCACGTGCAAGCACGCACAAACGCATGCATGCACACACATGCACACACACGTATGCACAATGCACATATGAGCATATACACATCCATATGCACATGTGCGCACACACAGACACACATACAGTTTATGCACACACACACACACGGAAGCTTGTTTCCTCCCACCCCTCCCCACCATTTCCATGTCTGCCTTCAGCTCCTTGTCGGTTGCATTATCAGGAACTGCTTGATAAAGGAATTCTGTTGGGTGATGACAAGAATTGATTTCCAATTCCCTGCAGAATGAGTCCATCATCACAGTGGCGCGGGCAATTTAGCTCAGATTCCAGGCCTGCCTGGGGTTATAGCTCACACTGACAGCTTTCCTGTCAAGCCCCAGGTGGATTTTGACAGGGAGGGGAAAGAGACATTCTCAGAGGGGTTTGTGTGGGCGTGTGGCCAGAAGGGCATGGCTGCTGCAGGGCCCCCTGAGGCCACTGGTGGGAAGGAGGCTCCCAGGCTGCCTTCCATGGGGCTGTGGGAAGTTCAGTCCTGCTAAGCTTGACCACGCAAATGTGCAGCTGAGAGAGAAAGGAACAGTTTCCCCTGTTTAGGAAGCCCTCAGATGGTGTCCATGGAGGGTTAAAGGAGGTTTACAGGAGTTTGGGAGGCGTCCTGCATGGGCTGGACCACTGACTATGACAGGCCAGCTGATTGGTTGAGACCCCATCTCAAAGAAAATTGGAGTGAAGAGAGCTTGAGTGTGGCATGAGGTCCTAAGTCCAACCCCAGTATGGCCCCCCAAAACATTTCTGACAAACCCATTTAAATATCTATCTATCTATCTATCTATCTATCTATCTATCTATCTATCTATCTATCTATCTATCTATCTATCTATCTATCTATCTATAGATGAGTGATTCTGCTGGCCCTGGAGCCCTGTAATCCTAGCTACTCAGGAGGCTGAGATCTGAGGATCCAAGTTCAAAGCCATCCTGGGCAGGTAAATCGATGAGGTTCTTATCTCACTTAACTTCCTAAAAGCCAGAAGTGGAGCTGTGGCTCAGGTGGTAGAACACTAACCTTGAGCAAAAAAGGGAAGGGACAGCACCCAGGCTCTGAGTTCAAGCCCAAGGACCAGCCAAAAAGAAAAAAAGAAAAATGACTGATTTCCATGGTGCATCAAGTGACAGGTGCTTCAAAGCCACTTTTGTTGGGCCCACAAATGAACTAAAAGTGGGGGCAGAGTCTAGCACCTCTAACTCCACGTTGTATGTGTCTCTGCTCTGAACCATTTTCCTAGCAATTGCTTTGCAATCACCTTGGGGTTCAGGAAGGACCAGACAAATTGATAACTTCTTAATGACAAGGGATGAAGCCACCCCTGAGGGCTGGCAGAGCCCCCAGGACAGCTCACCCCACAGGACACAGGATATGCTGATCCTGATCAGCTGTGACAGCCATCATGCCTCTCCAGAATCCACCAGAAACAAGGACCAGAATGATCACCACCCAGGCCAAACTGGGACTGGTGGCCATTTTAACTTGGCATACCTTTGTCCTCAAGTCTCCTTATTTTTTATTTTTTGCCAGTCTTGGGGCTTGAACTCAGGGCCTGGGCACTGTCCCTGAGCTTCTTTTGCTAGTGCACTACGACTTGAGCCACAGCACTGCTTCTGTTTTTTTCTGTGTATGTGGTACTGAGGAATCAAACCCAGGGCTTCATGCATGCTAGGCAAGAACCCTACCACTAATCCACATTCCCAGCCAAGTCTCCTTATTTAACCTAAGGCAAATGTCTGTACCCCAAAGATAGCTGAAGATGTGCCCAAGCTGTCTTCCACCCCATGGCCACCATGGAAGAATTGTCCTTTACATGCCCCTCACCGTGTCCCTTTATTTGGGGTTTGGATCTGGGGTGTAAAACACTGGTTTCCAGAGGACAGCCAGCCCAAACCAATCAATGAATGGGTGGGTGGATTGGTGGTGATGGGCTCCCATCTTAGTAGCCAAGGTAGTGTGGCTGTGCCGCCTTATTTACACTGATTAGATAGATGCATGATTGGAGATCATCACGTAAGTGGATGCTATGATTGTAGCACCCAACTTTCAACAGCTGGTAGTCCATGTAACAACCTCCCTGCCCGTGATGCAGGGGGTGAACATCTGCTTGGATCCCTCCCATCCTGCCACATGTGCCGAGCTCTGGAGGCAGTGAGCAGTGTCAGTGTCTATGTCTCAGGAGAGCCACTTTCCTAACTCCACCTCCCTAGTGGCTGGAATTGCAGAATTACAGGATATATGTACATATATAGATATATGTGATATATATCTATATATCACATATATCTATATATGTATGTGCATATTTGAGCTTCAGTTTGTGGGAACAGCCAAGACCAGTTACTGGATGATGGAAGAGTTGTGCTGGGGGCAGGGCACCTATGGCACCTTCTTTGTCCTGTGGCCAGAAATTCCCAGGGGCTGAGGCCCCTACTGGGCTGTCACTTGGAGCCACTGCTGGTCTCCTTCCCATGGGGGATTCTGCAGGATGTTGTGCCCCTGTGTATGTGCGTAGGGATGGCAGTCATGCTGTGCTCTCCTGCCACTCATTTATGCTCCTCTGGAGCCTCCTTTCCCAGTGTGGAGGAGAGCCAGAGAGAAATCTTTGAAGTCAAAGGCACTTGGACTAATAGCATAATTGCTCTGCGAAACCATTTGCCAAGTAATTATAGACTATTGTTAGGTTGATCTAGCTTCTTTTTTTATCCCCGCTAAGTAATGAGGCTTTGCTTGGGGTGATGGGTGGGGGGAGCAATCATACACACACACAGTTGTCTAACTGAACAGAGGTCCCCTCTTTGCCACCCTTTTCTTTTCTACCTGCTTTAATGCAATAGCAGAGATGAAACCGTACCCCCTCCCTCCACCCACCCAGCCCCAAGCCAGCGGGTGAGTGAACGGGCCCGTGGGGAGCTCTGTGTTCTTAGCCCTGCTGAGGGACATTTTTGGTATTAAAATGCACTTTCAAGAAACAGCAGCTGGAGAATTTGCTGAGACTGGCAGTTCCTATAAGGACAGGAGGTCCTTGAGGCCCCGCGGTTAGAGTAATGAAACCCAGGAGTTTTCCACGTGGCTCTTTTGAGCCTCTCCCTCCCCCACCAGCGGGCTTCCTTCTTCCTCTGCTCCCCCTCCTTCTCTGCCTTGAGATCCTGTCCTTCATGTGCTCGCTGCTCACAGCAAGCTAATGGAGACACATAGTACAGTATTCACATTTAAAACATGGTTATTAGCGCTCCATTAGGATAAATGAGGTCTGTGGAAAACCAGAGCATGCATTTCGGTGTCCGCTTAGTGTATCCATTGTGCCCGGATGGGGTCCTTGGAGCCACTTCCTGGGGAGAAGCGGTGAGCTCTGCCCAGAAGACACTCCATGTGCAGGGGTTGGCGATGGGAACCAGGGGCACACAGGGGGGCTGGGACTGGGGTGGGCTTGGTGGTCAGAGCTCACGGCTGCAAACAGCCATCAGGGAAGATGGTCACCTGTTGGGGAATCCGAAGTGCTCTGGCCATGGCAGTGGGTAGGGATCATCCTTCACAATGACCAGCAGGGCCCTGGCTCCCCACATCCGAAGAGTGAGGTGCAACTGCTCATCACCTGACCCCTTTTGAGACCATGGACCATCACCTGACCTCTCCTAAGACCACGAACTGTCAGTCCACTTCTGAAGCCACCTCTGGCCAGCTCTGAAGGCACTGGTGACCAGGCCCTGCTTTCCCTCTGCTCACCTCCTCTCCTCCCACCCTCATTCTTCCTGCTGAACCTAAAGCAAACATCTGTCTCCAAAGATGGCCGAAGACACACAGAAGAGCTGTCGTTATCTATTACCTGTAACAGACCTCCCTTCTCTGCCCATCGCTACACATCTTCATTTGGCTCAGAGGAGCGAGTGGCCCTATGGAATGTGGGGCTCCTGGTGCTGTGGCTTGGGGGTCCCTGGCTCTGGTTTAAGCACTGTGACCTTGGGAGATCCAGGGTCCACAGCGCCCTTCACACTTTATCCTTTCTCCTCCCCAGGAGCCAGAGCTCCACGGAGCCGCTCGCTGATGATAGTAGAATGGGCTCAGCCTGTCTCACTGCTTACGGTGACCCATCCTGAGGGAAGGGAGGTGGGGCCATGCTTGATAGCACTCACCGGAAATCCTAGCACTTGCAAGGCTGAGGCAGGAAGATCAAGAGTTCTAGGACAGTCTGGCCTACTTACCAAAGTCTGAAAGGTCCTTCTTATGTCAGGGAGTCAGCTGAGCCTGCCTCTGGTCTGAACTATACAGGATCCCTCAGTCACTGGAGCTTTCCTCTTCCTCCTGCTCTTCCTCCTCGCCTCCCTTCTCCTGCTCTTTGTCCTCTTCCTCTTCTTCCTCCTCCTTCTTCGTGCCAGTCCTGGTGCTTGAACACAAGGTCTGGGTGCTGCCCCTTAGTTATTTTTTTTCATTTGGTCAAGGATGATGCTCTACCACTTGAGGCACAGTTCTACTTTCAGCTTTTTGGTGGTTAATTAGAGATAAGTGTCTCATGGACTTTCCTGCCTGGGCTGGCTTCAAACCATGATCCTCATATTTCAGCCTCCTGAGTAGCTGGGATTACAGGTGTGAGTCACAGGTGCCCTGCCTGTGAGATTTGACATCTTAGTGGAGTTGGTGGAAGGGTACTAACTATTGTTCTGATTTCTGAGTTTGACACGTTTAATATTTATTAAAAATGATACGATTCCCTTGTCTCCCATCTCTCCTGCCTCAGGGGGTCTCTTTGCATTTGTAAAGTTCCAGAGTCCTTGGCAGGTTTCTTCCATTTGGAAATAAGGTGCCAGGACCATTGTTGCCTTATGTAAGTCCCACATGGAGCCTCGGCTCTGAGTTATGACTCAACAGCTCCATAAGGAGTAGAAACAATGTATAATGATGAGATTTATCATGGAGATATATGGCCACCACTTGTTAATGATGAGATTTATTGCTGTAAAATTTATCTGCTCAGTATCTTTTTTTTTTTTAGTAAGGCCAGGGAAATTGCACAACTCTTAATCTAAGTGTTTCTTGCCAGGGTCAGCAATCCCTTCTCAGGAAATCAAGCTGTCCCCTATCCTCAGTGAGGAGCCCAGGGGAGGTAGCCAGGAAGAACACACATCAATTGAGGCTTTCTGAGGGGAACTTAAGTTATTATTATTGTTATTATATTTTGGATTTTGGTGGTAATAGGATTTGAACTCAGGGTCTTGCCTTGCTAGGCAGATGAGCCATGCCCCAGTTCTTACTGCTTAGGTTTAAGGATGGGGTGTTTGCTTTTGAGATAGGATCTCAGTTGTTGCCAGGGCTGGTATGAAACTATGATACTCCCACACGTATAGCTGCCACTACAACCTGCTTATCAATTGAAATTGCGGGGTGGTGGTGGTGGTGGTGTCTGAGCTAGCTTCAAATTGTGAGCCTCCTGATCCCTGTCTTTGGAGTAGGAGCCAGATCCTACTCAGCTGTGATGTCCTTGATGGATGAACCCATTGGTGGAGCCAGAGCCCTCACGATCCAATCACTTATCAAGGCCCCACCTCCTGACAGCTCATTCAGCTATGATGTCATTGGTCGATGAGCCCATTGGTGGAGTCAGAACCTCTATGACCCAAACACCTCTCTCTTGTCTCCAGATGGCAGCAAGCTTTCAACCCAGGAGCCTTTGGACCCGTTTCATGCTTCCCAGGTGAAGAAGATGACAAAAAGGGATGGCTGGTTGCAGTCCTAATGGAACAGTTGATCAAATCAAGAGGACAGCAGAGATGGTGACTCAGAGCTCTAAACTCACGGAGTGGAAGTGCCTATCCTGGAACCATCCACCAACAGATTTTGGCTGAGTGAGAAGTTAATGTCTGCAGTGCCTAGCTGCTTTTATTGGGGATAGAATCATGCATTTGGGGCTGTCAGGGAGGTGGGGGGAACCTATGGAAGATGAGGCAAAGAAAACATGCCACCTGCACATTGCAAGGTTTGGGCCAATGGCTCCTCTTTCTCCTCTCATTGAGAGTCAGCCTTTGGATGGTCGGCTGGGGAAGGAATATTCAGTGTCACCAAAAGGCCAGAAAATCCCCAAGCCAAAGCATTTCGAGACGCTTCCAAATCTCCTCTATCAGGCTGGTTATTTTTCTTCCCATAACTAGTAGCAGGTGTTTGGCTGTGTCCATTAAAAGCCATTTCGTGTTCCCCTGACAAAGGAGTTTTTTATTTAGTGCTGTAAGATCAATAATGCAGCATCTCATGCGAACTATTAAAATGGGAAATGTCTGCTGGGCTGACAATTGTGCTATCGATACATACCGAGTAATAAATTGAGGACAGCCAAATGGACCAATAGCTCTTATGGAAAAGGCTTAGCAGGGGGCCCTGGCTGGGCCGCAGCTGCTGTGCTGGCCTTGGGGGCTGCATTTGGAAGAGTCCTCGATGGAGCCCCGGCAACCCTCCATCTCAAGTGGGGTGGGACATGGCTTTGGCTGCCTGAGCTGCTCAAACTCATGTTTTCCATGTGGTGGAGAGCTGTGTAGAATAAACTCCTCTCCTTGCCTTCTCAGGCAAGCCTAGAGCAGTTTCACGCTGGACTGCAGTGTCTGTCTTGGCCATGCCCCTAGACAGAATGTCCTGCCTTCCTGCCCTGTGCTCAGGGCCTGGGACCCCAGACCTGCAGACCCTCTGCCCCCTTACTTCCCACCAGTCTGTCATTAATGTGGCTCTGAATCTATAGGTTTTTGTCTCCTGATTCTTTTTTTTTTTTGGGTCCGGTTG
>NW_012267380.1:687496-696668 GCF_000151885.1 Dipodomys ordii
GAACCTCGGAGAAGGTAGGGAGGGAAGGGATGGTAGGGGGAAACAATGGAGGGGGTAACAATGCTCAATAGGAAGTGTACTCATTACCTTACTCATGTAAATGTAACCCTCTGTATAGTATCTTTACAATAAAAAATTAAAAAAAAATCAGTGGTGGGGTTTGATCTGAGGCCTGGGCATTGTTCCTGAGTTCTTTTTGCTCAAGGCTAGTGCTCTTTGAGCCACAGCTCCATTCTGGCTTTTTTTTTTGTATTTAATTGGAGACAAGAGTCTCAAGGACTTTGTTGCTGGGACTGGCTGTCAAAGCCAGTGATCCTCAGATCTCAGCTTCCTGCATAGCTAGGATTACAGGCGTGAGCCACCAGTGTCTAGCCATAGATAGTTTTTGAGGTGCAGTCTCTCTTTGTGCCCAGCCAGCATGGGCTTTGATCCCTTTATTTTTGCTTCTTTTATCTCTGGGGATAGAGGCTCAGACCACTGTGCTGGGCCATTGTGCCGCGCCCTCCCTCCTTCCTACCCCCCCTCCCCGAGCTGGGAGGGCAGGCATGCAGCACCCCACTAATCATGGATCAAAATGGAGTTTCTTGAAGTCCTTTTTTTTGTCCTGGCTGGTCTTGAACCACTTCCCCTGGATCTCTACCTTCTGTGTAGCCGGAACTACAGGCTTGAGCCACCATTCCCAGCCTCCTTTTTGTTTCAAAGATTTTTTTTTAAATTAGAAGATGGAAAGACCTTCCAAGCTGGCAGAGTGGATATCATGAAAATGGCCACAGCCAATGGCAGCAATGCAGAGATTCTGTGCAACCTCATCAAAATCCCAATGTCAGTCTTGGCAGAAATAGACAGATCCGTCCTATGGATGCTTAAAGACATGTAGAGGGTAAGCCATCCTGCCAATCACATCGCAACACCAGGCTTCCAATTACACGGCAGAGCTGTAGGGATCAAAACAGTATGGCACAGGCCCCAAACCACACCTGGAGACCCAAAAGACCCATAGATAAAACCACACCGCTACAGCCACCTAATTCCCACAAAGGAGACAAAATCATCCCCAATCTAGACCAAGCCTTCGGGTCTGTGTGGCTGCCGAGTGAAGCGTCTGAATGAACAGCTACGGGGCCCTTGTGAGCTCAGCCAACATGTGGTAGAGGTACAATGAGAACTGGAGAAAAACCCAATGGTGTCAGGAAGGGACGGCTTTCCGGGGCCATCCAGGTATGGCTGGCACTCGGGGCCCACCGCAGACAGCCTGGTTTCCTCTGCACACCCCACATCCAGGCCAGGCCCTTCCCCCTCCCCGTGGAAGCAGGCGTGGTGGTGTTCCTCTCACGACCCAGGCGTAGGGAGGAACAGTGGGAAGTTGATGATGCACAACTGTGCCAGCCTGGTCAATGGATCGGGGCTCTGCACCCGAGTCTCTCCTCCCAGAGGACATCCGGGTGATTAATCAGAGGCCTCTCTCCTCTTTTGCCTGTCCCCAGGGCACAAAGTCTAATAACTTCGGCTTCCATTGACAGGTGGTACTGGGATTTGAACTTAGAGTCTTGCACATGCTAGGCAGGTACTCTACCATTTGAACCATGCCTCGGCTCCTTTTTTGCTTTTTATTCAGACACAGCGTCTTAGTCTTTTATGGGGCCAAAGTAAGCCAGCCTCCGGCCATGATCCTCCTATCTATGCTTCCTGCATAGCTGGGATGATAGCTAGCCATCATCACGCTCAGCTTGTCGGTTGAAATGTGGTGTTGTTAAGTTTTTGCCCTGGTTTGGCCTCAAGTCACACTCCTCATGAGCTCTGCCTCCTTCATAGTTGCGATTGTCAGTGTGAACCACCGTGCTTTTCTTTTTCTTCTTCCTTTTCCTGGTACATAGCCCAGGCTGGTCTCAAACTTACTGACTTCCTGCTTCAGCCTCCTCATCGCTGTGATTATAGGGCTGCACTACCGTGCCCGGCTGACTGTAGTTTTCTTTGGGGGTGCTGGTAGTCGCTTAGACAATACTGATGAGGATTAATGATGTTGTAAATAGGTGTTTAAAATAAATAAATAAAAAAGGCGAAAACAGGGATTAGGGAAAACTACAGTGGGTTAATAAATGAGGTGTTCCACGGTGAGTCCCTCCAAGATTATTTTAGCAGCGAGAAGGAAACATTTTGTCACAAACAAAATCAATCTGTAATCAGAAGATAATTTGCAATCAGCTTTGCAAGTGAAATTGCGTTTTCTTGTCGTCTGAGGGTGTTTTGGGAGCTGCATGAGGGAGCTGATGAGCGAGTAACGGATCGGAAGGTGAGGGTGAGGGCTGGTTTCACCAGCCAGGCGCTCACGGGAGGGAGGGGGGCTTCCCCCACAGCGATTCTTTAGAAGGAGCCACACATGGACTCTGCTGAGAGTAGAAATGCCTGGAGCCTGGCAAGTGCACTGGTAACACGCTCTGCAGGATGTGTAATCTCCTCAAAATGCACTCCGCCTCCTGCCCCACTGCCTAGGTGATTCTGTGTATTTAAATTGCTGTGGGGTTCCTGGGGTTTGAACTCAGGGGCTCATGCTTGCTAAGTAGGTGCTCTACCACTTGAGTCACAACTCTGGTTCTGTTTGCTTTCTTCTTCTTTTTTTAACAGGATTTCATGGCCTTGCTCTTTCCTTTCTGAACTGTGATCCTCCTGTTTATACTTTGTGTGTAGCTGGAATGACAGACAGGAGCCTCCAGGCCTGGCTTATTGACTGAGATGGGGGGGGGTCTCATGAGATTTTATTTTTTTGTCCTCTATCAAACTGTGATCCTCCTACCCTAGCCTCCAAAGTAGCTGGGATTACAGGTGTGAGCTACCATTCCCAGCTGGGTATAACTCTGTATGGATGTTTCCCACTTAGGTTTCTCTTGGGACCAAAATGAGGGTGACATGCGGTTTGGGCAGGTGATCAATTACACACATTCCCTGAAGAAACCACAGATTGCCAAGTTACCAATCACTTAAAAAAAAACAAAACCAAAAAACTCCTGACCATAAAGACTGAATTCAGAAAGGACTTAGTGTATTTCAAGCAGTGGCTTAAAAAAATCTAGCAATAAAATGGAAAACAAATCAAAAGAGGATGCCAGGCTCTCATCTTCCCTCTTGTGATGTGCAGAATGTAGGTACTAAAGCCTCGGAAGCTTCCAGAGCTCGTTTTCAGGGGCAGCTCTGCCTCGGCCAGCTGGCTCTCTTCATGCATCATGCAGTGTTTTCCCTTTCCCCATTCTTGTCTTAAATATTTATGAAACTTGCTTAGGCTGCGCGGATCCAAGAAATGAAATAGAATTATCTGAGCCGAGGCAATGCAGGGGCGCGCCACCGTGATTTAGGAAGCCGGCTTGGAGGTGTGTGTTAGAATACGAGGGAATTAATTTGCTGAGTTCCTGGCGACGCACTGCTGTGGCCCTCACCGCATTCTGCGAGCAAACGGGACAGGGTTTCACGCTCATCCTCCTCGTGCCCGCTTGGGGCTCAGATTTTGTTAGATGGAGCTGGGTTCAAGGTTATGCGTGACTGGTTATGAATGGGCTGCTGAGTTCTCTGAGCCCGGAACTTGGCTGTTTTCAAGCTAGGCTCTCTCTCTCTCTTTCTCTCTCTCTCTCTCTTTCATTTGGGAGACGCTGGCTAATTTGTTCCTATCACTCACGGGTATGGCTGCTTTGACAGTCCTGAGTTTATCTTCTACCCCGACTCAGTAAATGTGGACTTTTTCCAGAACATTCTCACGATTCCTCCCTTGGACATGGACTTCTTCTAGAACTTTCTGACAATTCCATCCTGGGGACTCGATTTTGGTATCTGTTGTCTATGACAGTTTCTCATCTCTTTCAGAATGAGCGGAGGGGAAAGTTTGGAGGGTCACAACCCGGAGGTGACTAAGGAGATGGAGATGTGGATTAGTGCCAGTTTGGTCATTACTCATTGTGTGTGTGTGTATTGGCTCATGTACAGTACCCCACCAATAAGTACAAATATTGTGTGTTCACCAAGAAGAAAAAAAAGCAGTCAGGTGCAGTGGTTCATGCCTGCAATCCCAGCTCTTGGGAGGAAAGGTGGGAGGATCTTCAATTTGATTGAGGGCAGCCTGGACTTACACGGGTGACCATCTTTCAAGAAACATAAAACAAAAAGCCAGGTTCTGGTGGCTCATGCCTGTAACCCAGCTTGAGGCTGGGATCTGAACCATAGTTCAAAGCCAGCCTCGAAAGGCAAGTGTATGAGGCTCTTGGCTCCAACTAAGCATCAAAAAAGCTGGAAGTAGCACTGTGGCTCAATTGATAGAGCACCAGCCTTGGGACAGTGCCCAGGCCCTGAGTTCAAGCCCCAGGACTAGCACCACCATTAACAACAAAAAATCAAGTGCAGTAGCTCACAATTGTAATTCCAGCTACATGGGAGACAGAGATTGGGAGATCATGGTTGAAGGCCAGCCCAGAACCCTTCCTCCAAATTAACAAGAAGACTCTATTCCACTCAACCAGCTGGGCCTAGTGGTGTGCATCCTAGCTGCATGGAAGGCACTGGTGGCTTGAGATTTGGAGGGGAGGGTGCTGATTGGCCCTGACTCTGGCTTGACTGGACGGAGCAATGGCTGGGGAAGTAGTGGGGCCCACTATGGGTGCCCCTCCCAGGCCCCACATGACTCTAGCCTCATCAGACAAATTCAAAGTTGTTAGAAGGTGGGTTTGTGGGGGCATGGGTGTCTGAGCCTCTCCAAAGGGCTTATCTTTTGTCTTTTACTTTTTTGGTCCCAAGACTGGGACTTGAACTCGGTACCTGATGCTTTTGCTCATTGGCTGGTGCTTAACCAACTGAGCCACATCTCTAGTCCTGAAGGGCTTATCTTTCCCATCACATCTCTTTACTTCCTGGCCTCCTTTCTGCCATGATGTCCAGAAAGCCTGGATCTAGCCAGGCTAAATAATCGTCCCTCCCTTTAGCTTGCTTATACTAGTTATCTGTCACTGTGAATAGGAACCTGGTGTGCACAGATGCCTGTTTTTCTTTTGTCGGTCATGGGGTTTGAACTCTGGGCCTGGGTGCTGTCCCTCAGCTCTTCAGCTCAAGGCTAGCACTCTACTACTTGAGCCACAGCACCACTTCCGGTTTTCTGGTAGTTTACTGGAGATAGGAGTCTCACGGTCTCTCCTGCCCGGGCTGGCTTTGAACCGTGATCCTCAGATCTCAGCCTCCTGAGTAGCTAGGATTACAGGCGTGAGCCACTGGTGCCTGGCTGCACATGTATTTTGAACCCCTAAACCAGAGCTCGGCTTTTGCCCTCCTGGTTCTCCGGAGTCTCATGGACTTTCCTGCCCAGGCTGGCTTTGGACCATGATCCTGAGATCTCAGCCTCTTGAGTAGCTGGGGTTACAGGTGTGAGCCACTGGTGCCCAGCTAGTCTGGGGGGTGTTGTATCCCTGGTTCAGGGAGGTGAAGAGGACCTCCCCTCATGGCCTCCCATGACCCAGGCACCCCAGCCTCCCTTCTGCCTGGGGAGGAAGGTGGGCATCTTTTCTCTGCCAAGACTGGAATGTGATGATTTGGGACCTGGCGGGCTCTGCCACGGCTGCAGACTCTGCTCAGCCCGGACCATGGCCATCGACACTGCAGTAGACAGCACCACGCATGCACAGGGCAGATAACAAGGCCTTCCTGTGAAGGCGGCAGAGCACCGCACTGCAGGCTGAGTCCGGATCCTCTGCTCAGCCATGTGTCTCCCTCCGTGGGTCTACCTGGTCCGTTCTTGTCCAGGTCCCAGACAAGAAGAGACATGCTGCTGATAGTGGTTGTTTGGGTGTGGATGCTGAGGAGACAGTGACCAGAACTAGACTGAGCCTCGAGATCACGGACAGAGGGGATGGTGATCAACCCTCCTCCCTGAGGGTGGGAGAGGTGCCTGGGGGAACCGTCTAAGGGAATGGCGCCAAGTGAGCTGACTCTCAGCTATGGTCTGGGTCTAGAAGGTTCTCCACAGGCTCACCCATGGAAAGATTGGTCCTCAGTCTGGAAGCTGCCAGAAGAACGTGATTTAATATTTAGTCATCCCCAGGAGGAGTGGGGTTTGGGACCTGGCTCTCTCTCTCTCTCTCTCTCCTTCCTAGTTGCCATGAGGTGAGCAGTCTCCTCTGCTACAGGTAAACCCCACAGCAATGGGACTGTTGCCCTTAAATGGAAACCTCTGCGGCGGTGAACCAAACTAAACCTTCTCTGGTGGTGAGTGATCCCTGCAGGGATCTGGTCACAGTGCTGGGGGGGTGGGGTGGTGCAGGCAGTCCCACACTGGGCATCCAACCCCAGAGCTTCTCCAGGGTCCCTACTGGCTCAGAGCCCCAGGGGTCAGAAACCACGGATGGACGAGGATGGAGTGAAGGGTCAGAGTCCCTGCCACCCCCAGTGTTCCCTCCCATCCCCCCGCATCTCCATGAAGGTGTCTCCTGTTGTGCGTGTGTTTGCGGAGGCCCGGTGTGGTGCTGTTATTTGAAAGAGTTAATGCCTTTCGCTTGGAAGGAATGAAAAAAACCAAGCATGTGGTGACGAAGAATTTGTTCTGTTCTTTGGGCGGCAGCCACGGATTCCTCGCCAATTAGCAGCATCTGGTTCTAGTGGAAGATAGGTCCCCGGTGGCGCTGGCAGCCACCCTGGACGCGCCGGCAGAAGCTCCTGATGGCCCATCTGCGCTGTCTGCCCTTCCAGAAACCCGTCCCTCCCTCCTCCCCTCCCCCGCCCCCTCCCCCCAGCCTGCCCGCCCGCCTTGCATTCAAAATTATTTTTAAATGCTCAGCACTGAGAAGTGGCAGCTTATCTCCAGCTCTTTCTTCTTCTTCTTTTTTTAATTTAAAGTTTTTATTTTCGTAGAGAGATTCCCAGTGAGTTGTTTATTTTTCTTCCCCCTTTCCAAATTTGATGAGGGAAGAGCGCCACGGCAGTCATAGCTGTGATTCATTGAGCCTTTATGGTGTCTGGCTCTGCATGCAGCACCGTCTTCCAGGGGCTTCATGATCAAAACAGCCCGGGGGGGGAGGGAGGGGATGGGTTGTCGATGTCAGCACCCCCATTTCCACACTTCAGGGGTGGGAACCCCCTCCTGGCCAGGGCCCCATGGTACAGAAGTGTTTGTTGTCAGATGGAGGAGATCTGAAATTCATGTTGGCCCAGCCCTGGTGGCTCACACCTGTAATCCCGGCTACTACGGAAGGCTGAGATCATGGTTCAAAGCCAGCGTGGGTAGGAAACTCCTCAAGACTCTTATCTCCATGGAGCCACCCCGAAAGCCAGAAGTGGAGCTGTGAAAGTGAATGAACATGCTTTGGGACAGCGCCCAGCCCTGAGTTCAAGCCCCAGGACCGGCACAAAGGAAAACAAACAAAATTCCCAGTGCACAGAGGACTGTTCTATCAGTGACACCTTGCAGGAAATGCTGTCTCCTCCTGCGTTTGAGTGAAATTGGGGTCCTGTGAGACAGATGGGCCCAGGCATGGCTGCTTGGGGTGTGGTGGGCCTGCCACTGCAGGGCACGGAGGAGCTGCTTCCGCCTGGATCCAGAACTTTCCTAGACTCACAGGCTCTCCTTTCTCCTTCAGGTGGAGGAGGGTCAGCTCCCAGGCTTCTGGAATTCTCTGTGTGTCGTCCTGAACAATCCTTGCCTGCCGCTCCCTGCAGTGGACATTTCCAGATGGCGGTGGAAGAGCCACACAGCCTGTGATCAAGACTCCATTCGCCGGGACGGAGCAGGCCTGGGCTTCTTGGAGAATGAAGAATTCAGAGACGGCACCTTCTGGCTCCGTCAGAGGCTCCGGTTGACAAGTGGAGACGTGGCTGGCTGTGGTCTTTTGTTTTTGGCAATGGCAGGGTAAAACCTGCTGCCTTCCCAAGGTGTCCCGGTGCTGGCCCTTCGCCCCTCATATGAAATTGAAGCCACATAGCTCTTCCCTAAGCTAAATAATGGGACACCCAGCTCTCCCAAGAAAAGACAGGGCTGTGTGCAAACAGGTACCTGGGTGAGTGTGTGCACACTTGTGTGAGGGAGAAGTTTCCACCAATCAGAAGAGATGCATCACAACTAATGACTGACCATAGAGCTTTTTCATTTCTCCTAGGGATCTGGAACACAATGGAAGCATCTGGAGTTGATGGGGCTCACCGTGCCATGATTTCACATAAATACAGACATCTGAGTGTGTCTTGGGGTCTTGGAATTGAGCCGTTGTGGGTGAGCCTGCATCCCACCTTGCCATCAGCCTCAGGATGCAGCCTTCACCTTTGGACACTTTCTTTTGACCTCCCGGATGCTTCTTGATTTGAACATTATGGGTCAAGACTAGCTCAGGCAAAAAAAAAAAAAAGTTAGTGAGACCTCATCTCAATGAAACAAACCAGGTGTGTAGCACATGCCTACCACCCAGCTACACAGGAGCTGTAGGTGGGAGGATTGCAGTCGGGGCCAGCCCTGGGTATTTAGAAGTGATTAGAACAGTGGGGACACTGGAGGCAGAGGGTTGGAGGGGTGGGTGGGGGCTGGCCAGCAGGGCGCACCGTTGCCAGCTATGGTGGAGAGGGAGGTGAATCTCCTGGAGATTGGGTGTCTGGGATCAGGAGGGGGAGACAGGAGGTGCTCAGGTTCCTGGTCTTCGGGATCCCATACACACGTCTCCCTGCCTGTCCCTGGCCAGCAAAGCCAGACCCCATCTTCATCCTGGGGTGCACACACAGCCCGACCCACCCTGGATGCCAGGACCGAGACAAGGAGAGCTCCGGGGAGACATGGCCAGCCCTCGGCTGAGCACCAGCGAAGGCTCTCTTTGCCCTTTGTTTCCCCTTTAGGAGCCGTTTGGAGCCCTCACCGCGCTCATTTTCTTGGCCTGTAATGTGTTCTTAATGACATTAATTCCTCCTCTAAATATAGACGCCATCTGCCGCCAGCCGGCGTGTGATCACTGATCCCCCACTTAACAACCGCTTCCTGCGGCTGCGGGGCGGGGGTGTCCGTGGGGCCAGGGCAAAGCACAGGCCTGGAGGTCCGGAGGCCTAGACCTGCAGGCTTCACCCAAGGGCTGACCAGCGCCTCCTTGTGGCGGAAATGTCTGCCTGACTAGCTCTCTCGCCTATCTATCTTATATCTATCTACCTATCATCTATCTATCTATCTACCTATCTA
>NW_012267380.1:698300-736493 GCF_000151885.1 Dipodomys ordii
GCCCCACACAGCCCCACACAGAAGAACTTCTGGCCTCGCCCTTCCTCACAGGCCACGGTGCCTTTCCCACTCCACTAGGACCAGTGGAAGTGCCTCTAAATCCTACATCCTTTAAAATTCGTTTATTTATTTTACATTAATTTACTTCACTGTTCTTCTAGAGATGATCTACAGTGGGATTCTGATTACATGAGTCAGGTAACCAGTACATTGCCTTTCCTCCAGTGTCTTCCGTTCCCTTGCTCTCTCCCAGTCCCTCTCTTCTGTCTCCACCCGAGAGTTGTGCAGTTCACTTTCACCAGTGTCTAGTGCGCTCCGCTGTTGCAATTGTCACTTTCTTCCCCTTGAGTTCTGTGCCCTTCCCACACCCTTCCAAAGACATACATGTGAAGATACCATACATACTGAATCATCAAAAACTAAAAACACATACTAGGGAGAACATAGGCCATTTGTCTCTGATCTTGGCTTACCTCACTTAACATGATTTGTTCCAGTTCCAGCCATTTTCCTGCAACTGACATTATTTTATTCTTTATAATGATGTGTAAATTTCTATTGTGTATAGGTACCATATTTTTTGGATGCCCTCATCTATTGTGGGCATCTGGGTGGGCTCATATTTTGGCTAATATGAATAGCGCAGCAATGAACATGGATGTGCTGGTGTCCTTATCATATCCTGGCTCGTGATGTTGAGGGTAGATGCCCAGGAGCAGGATGGCTGGGTCATAGGAGAAATCTGTGTTTAGTTTTTTGAGGAACCTGGGACTGCTTTCCAGAGTATGGTTGTACTAGTCTACATTCGCACCAGCAGTACAGTAGGGTTCTGTTTCCAACATTTCTTGTTGGAATGCAAAATGTTGGCCGGTTTACCTGGGGTGAGATAGTATCTCAGGGTTGTTTTGATTTGCATTTCCTTTACGACCAGGGATGATGAATATTTCCTCCGTGTTTCTTTGCCATTCTTTCTTTTCCTCGTCCTCGTCCTCGTCCTCGTCCTCCTCTTTCTCCTCCTCCTCCTTCTGTCTGTCATGAGGCTTGAATCTGGGCCTGGGCACTGCCCTTCAGCTCAAGGCAAGTGCTCTACCACTTAAGCCATAGTACCACTTCTGGTTTCCTGGTGGTTAATTGGAGGTAAGAGTCTCATGGGCTTTCCTACCTGGACTGGCTTTGAGCCATGATCTTCAGATCTCAGCCTCCTGAGTAGCTAGGATTACAGATTTGAGTCCGGCTTCTTACCTCTTCTGAGAAATCTCTCCTTAGCTCCCTTGCCCATTTAGTGATTAGTGTATTAGATTGGGGAGGGCTTAGTTTCTTGAGCTCCTTGTATATATTGGATATTAGGCATTTGCCTGATGTATTGCTGATAAAGATCTTTTCCCAGGTGGTTGGCTGTCTTTCTAGGTGATTATGTCCTTAGCTGTGCAAAAACTTTTTATTTTGATGTAGTCTAGTCTCTCTCCTATCTGTTATGCCCTGGGACTCTATTCAGGAAGTTCCCGTCTATACCTGAAAGTTCTAATGTCTCTCCTACTCTGTCTTGTAGTAGTTTAAGTTTTTGGGTCTGATATTGAGGTCTTTGATCCACTTTGAATTGATGTTAGTGCATGGTGACAAGCAGGGATCCACTTTTAGTTTTCTTCCTATAGCTGCCCAGTTTTCCCAATGCCAATTGTTGAAGAGGCAGTGTATTTTCCATTGTATGTCTTTGGCTCCTTTGTTGAATATCTAATCTGTTCCATTGATCTTTGGATCTATTTTTGTGCCAATACCAAGCTGTTTTTTTTTAAATTATGGCTTTGTAGTAGAGCTTGAAATCTGGTATTGTGATACCACCACATTGCTCCATCTCCCCCCAAATTGCTATGGCTATTCTAGGTCTTTTGTTATTCCATATGAATTTTTGGATAATTTTCTCTATCTCAGTAAAGAACGTCATTGGGATTTTGATGGGTATTGTGTTGAATTTAGCAGTATGGCCATTTTCACAATATTGATTCTACCTATCCATGAACATGGAATATCTTTCCATTTCCTTGTGTCCTCTTTGATTTCTTCTTCTTCTTCTTCTTTTTTTTTTTGGTTCCGGTCGTGGGGCCTGAACTCTGGGCCTGGGCGCTGTCCCTCAGCTCTTCAGCTCAAGGCTAGTGCTCTACCACTTGAGCCACAGCATCACTTCTGGCTTTTTTCTTTTTGCTTATGTGGTGCTGAGGAATTGAACCCAGGGCCTCAGGCATGCAAGGCAAGCGCTCTACCACTAAGCCACCTTCCCAGCCCCCTCTTTGATTTCTTTGTTCAGATTTTTTTTGGCTGGTCCTGAGCCTCTTTGGTAGGTAGTTCTCTACCACTTGAGCCCCAATACCACTTCTGGCTTTTTCGAGTGGTTTATCAGAGATAAGAGTGTCTCAACAGAGACTTTTCTGCTCAGGTTGGCTTTGAACCACGATCCTCATATCTCAGCCTCCTGAGTATCTAGGACTATAGGTGTGAGCCAACAGCACCTGGTTCTTTCTTCAGATTGTGATAGTTTCCATTGTAAAGATCTTATAGGTCTTTGATTTCTAGGTACTTTTTTTTTGAGGCTATTGCAGATGGAGTTGTTTTCATGATTTCCCTTTCTGATTGTACCTTGTTGGCATACAGAAAGGCTACTGATTTTTGTGGGCTAATTTTGTATCCTGCTACTTTGCCAAAGTGGTTGATCAGCTCTAGGAGCTTGGGGATGGAGTTTTTTGGGTCCTTTAGATATAAGATCATGTCATCTGCAAATGGGATAGTTTGATTTCTTCTTTCCCTCTATGAATCTCTTTTATGTCCCTTTATTGCCTTATTTGTTGTTGTGTTCTTGAAGATGGTCATTCTGACTGGAGTGAGATCCCTTTTTAACAGAGATGATATTTTTGGGAGGGGAAAGAAACCTTAGTTGGGTGTACAATGATCAGTGACCTTTCCAAGAGCAGCTCTATTTGATTATCTGTTGAGATGAAAATCTCATGGTGGGTATAACCTAGACAAAATGTGTGAGAAGCTACATTTTAACCATCTGGGCAGAGTCTGATGTTACCTTTTTAGAGGCTGCATACTATTTCACACTCCGAACAGACCATTATGTATTCTGCTTCTTCATTTCACGATCTGTTCTGTGTGCAGATGTCCACCACAGGAAGAAGGTGGCTGGAAATCCATTACTATTTTCAGTTCTGTGCGATAGCTGGAAATCCTGGGTTCAAGATACTTAATTTTAATGTGATGAATGCCACTGGGTGGCGTTTCCCAGAGGCAGAAGCACCTTGTATGTGGGGCAGCACTTTCTTCCCCCGTGGGTGTCAGTGCGTTCCAGGTGCTGGTGACACAGAGTGCCATTGGAATTCACGTCTCTGTCACTAGTGGCGTGTGCCAGCCTGTTTCCTGGCCAACTCTATGTTTACGCTCTGATGTTTAGAGTTTCCTGTGAATTCCCCAGAGCTCTCTGCAAGTTAGTTATTCACCTTGTGTCCTACATCTGTATACAAAAGCTCTTCCCAGACCCAAATCACCTTCCTTTAGGATCCTTCTTACATGGTAAAGTTTTACATAATTAAGTAGGCATGCATATTTAATTATTAAAATTATCTTAAAATAGTTATGCGAAGGGGTTGCAGTTCAAGGGGTCCATTCATGCGGACAAGTCAATCAGCTTCACTCCTCCCATCATTCATAGATGTATAGCTTTAATTTTTGTTTTTTTGTTTTTTTGGGTGGGGGGAGTTCCAGTATTGTTTAGGAAGTTTGTTTAATTTCCCTAATAGTATCTGTGACCTTCTTGCAGTTTTTGGTTTTTACATTTTTTTATCGTTTTGCAATTTTTATTAGTATCAATTAATTGTACAGATAGACTTCATTAGGTTTTTACATTTTTATTAGAGGGGCTTTTTTTTTTTTTGGAACTTGGGGCTTTGGGCTTGCCAGGCAGGGGATCTACAACTTCAGCAAGTCCCCAGCTCTTTGTGCTTTAGTTGATTTCCAGCTAGGGTCTTATGCATGTGTCTGAGACCAGCCTTGGACTATGATACACAAAGGGCATCACATTCTGATTTCTCTCCTTATCAACTGGCTCAAACTCAACACCTTGCACTTGCTCAGTTTGCTTGTTAGGCTGGTGCTCTACTAATTGAGCCATGTCTCCAGCCTAGGTTTTGGCTGGTTGTTTTGGAGATAGCTTCTCAAAGACTTTTCCCCCTGGGCTGCCCTTGATCTCAGCTAGGATTATAGGCACAAGCCACTGGCACCCAGTAAATGACTGTTTAAAATATGCATGCGATTTCAGAGTTGAAACAGATCAACAGAGAGCAGAACTGTGTCAAATTATCTGTTACACTTTGGGGACGTCGTATTACATCCTGAATTTGCTTTATGGATTTTAGTAAACATGATAGCTTTCCTTATCTGCATCTTGTACCTCTCATAAATGCATTCATAAGTCGTTTATAGCTTTTACATTCCTGTAAGAGGGATGCGGTGAGAATCAAGGAAAAGCATTGATTTTTGAAATCCTTTGGTTCGACTCATGCTAGCTTTGGGTGGTGGTGGCTGCAGGGCAAAGATGTCTGACACTCCCTAGGAGATGGCATCTCTCGGGGCCCTGGGACCTGGGCAGTCTGTCATGACAGAAAAGTGCGCAGCTGGGCAGTTGGGCTTGGGCAATAGAAAAGATCTTCATGAGGCTGAGGCTAGAGGTCCGAGTTCAAGGCCAGCACAGTTGGCTTTTGGTGAGGGTTTGGGGCAGATGTGTTGGTGCCAGGCTGACATTGATGGTGAGCCACCACATGGCAGGTGGCATGCCAGGCCTCCACGTGGCTGGGCGGACCATGGGTGTTTGTGTAGGGGCCCTGCTGGGAGGAGGCTGGGAGAGCTTGGGAGGAAGGCTGGCCTGAGAATCAAGGGCAAAAGGGGAGGCTTTGGGGCAGAATCAAGAGGCACAGATGGGGAGGGGGGAGGCACACAGAAGGGTAGGAGGTCAGCAGGGAAATGGGGGCAGCTTCTGTCAGCACAGGCAACCAGCTGTAGCAATCTCCACGACAGACTGGTATGGGGAAGGGAGAGGAGGGGAGGGGCCTGGACACCTGCAGGGAAGCCCAAGCCATCCTGGGAGACAGCAGGTCCCGACAAGAGGGAGTCCATCCTAAACCCAGCAGAGGCCGGGGCTCGGAGGAGAGCTCTCCCGGGGGATTCCTAGATTAAAGATGATCGCACTGACTAAAGATGGACCCCAGGGAAGGAGGGGGTCTCTGGTAGCTCCTGTGTGTCCGAGCCTTGGCAGCCTATGAAGAATAGATGATGTGCATGGAGTGCTGGACCTGCCTCTGGGCCCAGGTCTGAAGACAATGCAGCTTTTATTTCTTGCTATCAAAATCGTCCAAATGTCCTCGGCTGCCATGTTATGAGGATGCCCAGGCGGCCTGTGGGACCCATTGGGAAGGAGTTGGGGCCCTCACTCTACCCTGAGCCACCAGAGGACAGCCAGCATCTCTGTGACGTTGAGCGCATGCGCCATCTTGGAGTCCCGGAGATGCTGCCCATCAGGCATTCCATGTGCCCACAATGGACCACCCTTCTGACCTGGCCTTGTCCAAATCCACTACTTGAGAGCAAAGTAAGTGGGCGACGGTGGCTGTGAACAAATCCATTCTTGGGACCCACAGGACTCCAAGGCCAGCCTTAATGCATCCATGAGGGCGGGGCCTCATAACCTAATTACCCTCCAGGAGGCTCCTCCTCTAAAAGACAACATTCTGCCCCCCCCCACCTCCCCACCTGTTCAAGCCATAGCAACCCTCCGTCTTGGGATAGTCTGTTGAGATCCACAGCGAGCTGGAAAACACACGTCACGTGGTGCGAATAGCATGCTGGACTCCAGAGGGATTGTAGCAGGATCACAGGATCACAGGATCACGCACAGGCCATTATGGAAATTGATTCTAACACCAACATGGCTTATCTGTCACCATTGCTACTCAGCTGGCCCACAGATCCCTGTGTCCCCAACACCACCCCCCCTCCAGCTGCCTGGGTGGGCTGGCCATTTTAGTGCTATGGGCCGGTGGGTGTCATCAGAGCAAAGCTTTGGGCATCTTGCTGTCCCTGGTGGGGCCCTGGGGCTCCTTCCAGCCCGGCGGGGGATGGCTGAGGGTGTGGAGGAAGGCATGGTTACCTCTCTTTCCAGGGACTGTGTGGAGAAATTATGTTCTTATAAAGAGGGTCCTGAAGAACCCCCTGCTTCCCCGGTGCTGTACGGTGCTCAGCAGGCACATAGCAGCTGTTGATTATGACAGAACGTGGCATGATGGGGTCCGGGGGTCCCCCTAGGAACAAACTCCCGCTCCACCGCCTGGGTGGCGCCATTAGTAGTGGCTCTTGAGGTGACGGTGAAATGTCGCCATTGGCCTCCTGTCTCTGCCTGGCCATCTTGGGAGAGCCCTGGATGGCGAGGTACCCCATGACATTATGAACGCCGCTTTGCTGGAAATTTCACACACTCAGACAAATACCTTATGGCATTTCCTGCTTTCCTGGGGCTCCAGGGATGGAGAGAAAAAGTCCCGAAATAGCAGCTCGGTGTTGGTTGTCAAGGCAACGGGACCCTCCAGCGGCGGGGACTGCGAGCGGGGCTCCCGGAGGGGAGGGGCGGTGATGAACAACATGACAAATGTGACCAGGGCCCTCCAGGAGCCTCAAAGCACGGCTTTGTGAATCTGGGGGGGGGTCCTCATCCCCACCCAAGGGTCCCAGCAAACAGGGGTGGCCGGGGTCAGCTGGTAAAACAGACATGTTGCGAAGCGCAGAGGGCAGTGTGGACTTGGACATGGCCGGGCTTCCCACAATCTCTAATGGGCAGGTGTCAGGGAGTCCTTCGGCCACTGAAACTCTGTTTTGGGGACCCTGCAATGGCTTAGGGGTGTGGTGGGGCTATCAGAGCAAGGATGGAGTTGGCTGGAAAATGGGGAGATGGTTGGGGAGGCCGGGGTGGCATGGGTTGGGAATGTATGTGTTAGGTTGGGGGGTGGGGGTGCTTGCTCCCTGCCGGACCCCCGGGAGGAAGAGTTCCCCATGGACACAGATCAGGACAGTGGCCCCACCGAGCATTGGAGGAAGTGAGCTTTCCTGGCTCTTACTTTGAGTTTTCAAAACCCCGAACACCCATCCACACATGGCCTGTGGAACGGAGTAGGTTCCTCGGTCTTGAAGGCTGGCCTCCAGTCTGGACACACTGTGTGCTCTTTCTTAGGCATTTGAGACCCATTGTGTGCTCCTGGTTGTGTTAGGAAAGGCTTGGCCACTAGGCCCAGTGTTTGCTTTTGGGTGTGAAGGGCGGGTCAGAACATCTACTGTGTGTTTTTGGTTGTAGTAGGCACACTGTGTGCTCTTGGGTATATTATTCAGGGATAAGCCAATAGACCTAGTGTGTGCTGGGGCATGCTATGCCCCTTGTGTGTCTCTGTGTGCTCTTGGGAAGTTCAGTTCATGTGGGCCAATAGACCTACTGTGTGCCCCTGCTGGGTATGCTAATCAAGGGTGGGTCAGTAGACCTACTGTGTGTTTTTGGGTATATTAGGCAAGGTCAGATGGAACAAGTGAAGTTGTCACCACTAATAGGGTTTGCTTCCCAGGGGTCACCTGCGTCTTTCATTTTGGGGTAGATCAGCCTGCTCAAAACGAGAAGCAAAGTACTGTTCTCTGTCCAGCTGTGTCCGGCCAACACAGAGTTCCTTCTGTCAAGGCCACGGGTCAACCAGAAGGAGAGATCTGCGGGAAATTTGAATTGTGAGGTGTTTGGTGTGGCTCTAATGAGTGAATTGGGGAGCATGAAGACCCCCCACCCCCCACCCCCAGCCTTGGCTTGGAGATGCTGCAGGAAGAAAGCTCAGCTGGGATTCATGTGCTCAGAGAGACAGAGGCCGGCCCAGGAGCCGGGATCATGGGTCAGTGGGTTGGCCTGGGGTGATGGCTCTGTCGCTGGGGTCCTCCCCCCTCCTAGCGCAGCCTTGCTGACGTTCTCCATTGGGTTCCCTGTTGCCATGATGCTGAGAGACCTGGGAAATGGCCAGTGTCACCCTGGGGACCGACAGACACCCTCCACACTTTCGAAGCTTGGGTCTCAGTGAGGGATGTTTTTCTGGGGACCGTATCCCACGAGTTCAAGGCCAGGACTCAACAAGTCAGGTGTGGCATTTAAGGCCCAGTAGGGGACAGGGCCCGGAAGGAAATCATAACGACATGGGGAGAGAAATGGGGAGAGGTGGAGATGAGCACAGAACCACAGGACATGACTCCCGCAAGCAGGTTCATGATTCAGAGACCCCCCGAGTCTGCATTCATCTTCTCTAGGCCTTGTTTCTGGCTTGGAATCATACATTTTACATAATAGGACCCGAAATCTGAGTCCAGGCATTGCGCTCACTCACACACCGGCAAAGCTACATCGCAAATGGGGCAGAAAGTGAGATGTGGGGGTATCAGGACAAGTGTGGCCTTGTCCCCCCACACCTGCCTTCACCTTGAGGCCATCAGGAGAGTGGAAATCCCCGCTGGCCAATGTGACCCACCCCCCTTCCTCCTTGGCTGGACTTGGGTTTGAATTCACGGCCTCTCACTTGCTGGGGAAGTACTTCACCACTCTCTGAATGCTTCTGGTGTTTTGTCTTCTTTTTTTTCTTCTTTGGGGCTGCTGGACTTGGAACTCAGGATTTTGCTCTTGCTTGGTTGGCGCTCTACTACTCGAGCCGTGTCTCCAGCCCCACTTTTCACTGGCTATCCTGGAGATGGGGTTTTTCAGACTTTTCTGGTGAGGCAGAGTTTGAACTGCAATCCTCTGACCTCAGCCTCCTGAGCAGTTGGGATGGCAGGCGTGGAATCCCAGCCGGGGCCTGGCACTGAGTTTATGCAGCTTTGCAATCCTGTAGCCATGAGACGCAGAGACAGAGACAAGATGCACTTCCATGTCACGTTCCTGACGACCCTCACCCTCCACACGGTGGGGTGCAAGGACCCTCCAAGTCCACGTCCATGCGTGGCCTGGCCTGGCCACTGCCCCCACAAGGCTGGCCTCCAGGTTGGGAGGCCCAAGTGAACGGAGCTCTGAGGGTCTAGGAGGCTGTGACCCCCAGATCTTCCACAGCAGTGAGTGGTGTTGCTTCTGGGGTTCTGGGATGGGGCCCCCATTCCTTCAGAGAGACAGAACACCCTGCCTGCAGATTTCCTCATCTCCCCAGAAACAGAATGGGGATGCAACTCTGGCCTCTTCACTTCCCATGGCTTTGAGGTAAGGGTGAATGACTGGGAGGCTCGGTTGGCTTTCCACAGCCTTGTCTGGTGCTGGGGGAGGAGGTGGAGCTGAGCCCGGTGGGTACAGCTGCCCCACCTGACCGATGGACTCACGGCCACTTCCACAGCCATGGCCACCTTTTACTCTCAAGGATCCACTGAGGCATGGATGGCCTCGGAGGCTCTGCATGGGGTTCCAGAATGATCTGGGCCCAGCTGTGAATCTCACTTTGTCCGCCTACCTCCCCTCATCCCAGCCCCTCAGACAGGGCGTATTTCAGCTCTGCAGCTTTCATCCGGAAGACTGCCAGCTCATTGTTCAGAGTCACGCCGTGGAAATCCTCCCTGCATTTGCAGTGCGGTTGTGGACGCGCGTTTGCAGTACGGGGTGTGCCTTCAGAGACGGTCATATTTTAGATCTAACTTCCACATCTGACAGAAGATACGTGCCCTCTGTCCCTGAGCTTGACTCACTCCACAGGCTACTCGTTTCCCTGAGAAAGACATATTCTTAATTTAATTCTATTGTATATATTTAAGTCATATATATTCATATATATGCACATATACTATATGTATATCTATATATATATCTATATATATATCTGAGCAAGCATAGAAACCTTGGAACAATAGATGTGCTTACTTTTATGTTCTAGTCCAACATGAAAATTTAAATATGGATGGGTAACTTTCTTCTTCTTTTTTAGGTCTGAGACTAGAACTCAGTGACGTGGCACTTTCCTCATTGGCTGGCGCCCTACCAATGGAGCCACACCTTCAACCCCTGATTGGTAAGTTTGACAACTTAATATGTTTAAGGTTTTAGTTTGGAAAATTATCACCATAAACTGAAAAAAAAGAAATAGCAAGATCTGGGCTGTCATCCGTTTGTAGCATCCATCACAGAAAGCAAGTATGATCATCGTAATATATCAAGAGCATTTACAAATCAGTAAGATGAAGGCTGATTGCCTTTGTCAAAACAGTGGGTAAAAGACACAAATGGTCATTTGTGAAGTGTCCAAGACATGGGAAAATGTTTCCAATGAAGGAAATAAAAATGGAAACAAGACTCGTTTACTAGAAATTTGGTGTTCCCAAAGAGGCAGGGCAAACACTTCAAGCTAAGGCCAGCCGAAAGAGTGTGTGTGTGTGTGGAAAGTTGAGTTCACTGATGTTAGCTGGCACAGATGTTGTGGCGTGTGAACAATGTCAAACCTCTGGACCCACATGACTCTCTAAACAAATTTTATTTTCTTGAGCCTCCGCTTCCTGTCTCCTTTAGGAAACAATACTCAGACAGGAGATTTACAGTGAATGTAAATGGATGGCGTTTTTCTCTTTGCCTCCACATAGATTTTATTGTGCATCTGCAGCGGGGGTCGGGGCTGTATTAAAAGGAAAAATTTGTTTCTACCACTTTCTATCTATGCAGTAATTGCAAGTCTTTTTTTTTTTTTTTACCAATTTGTAGAAAAATTGAAGTCAACGGCTAGGAATTTTCTCCCTTTTTATTTTTCTTTCCTTTCCAACAGTTACACCAGAACTTAATCTTGAGGTGTATGTGGTGTGTGTGTGTGTGTGTGTGTGTGTGTGTGTGTGTGTGTGTGTGTGTGTGCGCCAGCACTGGGGTTTGAACTCAGTGCCTTACATTTGCTAGGCATGGTGCTCTTCCACTTAAGCCAGGGGCCTCCAGCTCGTTTTTGCACTGGTTATTTTCCGGGTAGGGTCTCACTCTATGCCTGGCCTGGCTTGTCCTCCTGCATGTATTGCCTGTGTTGCTGGGGATGCCTAGTGTGTGCACCATGCCTAGCCATTGTGCTTCCTCTGTGGCTGGGATTATACACATGTGCACCACCACTCTCAGCCATTGGTCAAGATGGGGGTCTCAGACTTTTCTGTCCTGGTTTGCCTTGAACTTTGATCCTCTTGTTTCCGCTTCTCAAGTAGCTGGAATAACAGGTGTGAGTCAGTCACCATGGCCAGCCCTGCGCATGCGTTTAAAAAATACTCAATTTCATAAAAAAAAACCCACACAAGACATTTATCCTCTGGTCTGTTTAAAAACTGGCCTTGTTTTCTCCTGATGTTGGTTTGTAGCCTCATCCTGGAACTGGCCAAGCTCTTGGTTGCTCAGGCCCGCCTCGGCCATGAACCACATTAGCATCTGGTCCTGTAATGATGGCAAACCTCTTGTGTTTTAAAACACAACAGAAAAGAGCGCTTCCCATCCCCGTGTTCCCGCCTGCTTCAGGCAGGAACATTTGCTCCTCGAGAGCCTTTTGTGGCTCAGTTCCCAGGAACACATTTAGGCAGGCAGGCAGGCGACAGAGCCTGAAAAGTACAAATTCTTGTTCAGAAGAAGTATTGCCTGGGGGTTAGGGAGCTCCCCCAATTAAAGAAGGGAACAGAAGATGGAAGGGAGAGGGCGGACTGGGTTTGCCGGCATTCTCTCCCTGTCAGTAGAGACACAGGATGCGCTTCAGTGGGCCTGGCTGCAGAGGCAAATGCTCTTTCTCACCCAGCTTTCCTCAGACATTTTCAACTTTTAGATTGGAAATAAGAAAAATGAACTCAAGGTCTAGGTGCTGTCTTTGCTGGAGGTAAGCGCTCTACCACTTGAGTCACAGCTAATTGGGGATAAGTGCCCGGGCTGGCTTTGAACCAAAGTCCTCAGATCTCAGCCTCCTGAGTAGCTGGGCTGCCAGGTGTGAGGCACCAGTGCCCGGCAGCCATCTTCACTACATTGTTCAGTTCTTTAGGCACAGATTATACAGGAGGATGTAGTGAAGAGCTCACAGTACAAACCACACTTCTTCCTTGTTATCTTCTTAAAGTTCTCACAAACAGCCAGGTTCTGGGCTAGGTGTGGTGGCATATACCTGTAGTCTCAGCTACTCAGGAGGTAGACAGAAGGCTCTTCAGTGTGAGGCCAGCAGGGGTAAATGGCACATATGGGCAGTTATGAGTTATTTGTTTTATTGGTATAACTCTGTTGGATTCCTTCCTTCCTTCCTTCCTTCCTTCCTTCCTTCCTTCCTTCCTTCCTTCCTTCCTTCCATCTCTCTTTCTCTCTTGTCAGTTGTGGGCCTTGACTGTCCCTCAGCTCTTCAGCTCAAGGTGAGTACTCTACCACTTGAGCCACAGCACCACTTCCGGTGTTCTGGTGATGCATGGGAGATAAGAGTCTCAAGGACTTTCCTGCCCCGGTTGGCTTTGAACCAAGATCCTCAGATCTGAGCCTCCTGAGTAGCTAGGATTACAGGTGTGACCTACCAGCACTTGGCTTCTTGAGTTTAATTTCTCATTTCCCCTAAGCAATTGATTAAAATACATTTTCCTTTTAGGAAGTTAGGATTTCCCTCTTGAAGTTCATATCTCTTCCACACTGAAAAACCACCGCGCTGATCTGGTTTAGCGTCTGATGTTGCTCCTTACAGACACACGGTGGCGCTGTTGACCTTATGTCCACCTCCTCTCAGGCTGGGCAAGCCCAAAGTCCCAGAGATACCATGGGGAGCATCTGAGGACCAGCCAGAGCCCTGTCCCTATGAGTGGTGTCAGAGCCCCTGTGCTTCAGCCATTCCCACAAGTGGCACAGCTGGAGCCCGGCTGTCTTGGGGAAAGGCTTTCAGGTCCACATCTATCCCTACCCTCACAGGAGGCCCTGGGCCTCTTCTATCCCCCTAGCTCTCCTGACCCCTGGGTCAAGGTGGGGGGGGTCAGACCCTGGAGGACCTTGGTGACCACCTGGGTCTCTGTAGCACGTGGGTCTGAGCATGGGACACTTGCTGGCCTGGCTTGTGTTCTTCTGGCAATGAACGGGGCTCTATTCTTCCTTGCATTTCCAGCATCGCAGACATTGGAAGCAGTAGAAGGACTGTTGGGGCCCTGGAAGGCCTCCATAAAGCCTGGGGACAGGTGCATGCCCGGGACCCTGGCAGAGCCCAGCCTGCAGGCTCGTCCTGGCTTGGACACTGTTTGCCCGTCAGTCAGTGTAACTCTCCCCGCCGCTGCCATTGATTTTTATGTCTCTCTACACTAATTAGACGTGTTATCACTAATCTTTCGTAATCACCACAAGGGGCTTGTGGAAAGTCTCTGAGATTTCAATCTAGATTAAAAATAAGAAACATTATCACCTCTGGGAAAATGCAAAAAAAAAAAAGCACATGTAATTTTAATGTTTAAATCAATAAAGCTGTCCGGCTTCTGTTTTGTGCTGGTATCAGAGGAATTTATAAAAATCCCATTCAAAGTTCTTCCTGTCCCTCGGAATCCCCAGGGCTGAGGGCTGACTTTTGGTGTCAGACGGGAGCTAAGCAGGTGAATGTCAAGAACCCACTGGGGGAGGGGGAGGGGGCTGGGAAGCCCGAAGGCGGGGGGGGGGCAGGGGGAGTGTTTCCACTCCTTTATTTGGATTTCTGTTGATTCTTATTCAAAAAGCCTTTGAAAGGCCAGAAAGGAGGAGAGAAAAATCCTTTCTTCTTTAATTAATCTCTCTTTCCAATGGTTAGATCGCCAACTTTGATTGCCAAACAATCAGCCTGCCCCAGGCAGATTAGATCATGTAGGTGCAGACAGGGAGAGGGAGGTGACCAGCATGCTAACCAGGGACCCTGCCTTTGGGAATGTGGAGAAAAGATGATGCTCAAATGCAGGGAAGCAACTCCAGCACATTCTCTCAAACAATCGGAACGAAAATGTGTCAACGCAGAAGAGAGAGGAGCTTGTTTTTTAACGTGCTGTAGACATTACAGGAACACCTCTGATCAGCAACAGAGGTGATGTGTGGCCAGGTACAGGGTGGTGGGGGGAGGAGGCGGAGGAGGCAAACACATTCTCTCTGCCCCAGCCAGGCTGGCACAGGCTGCGGAGACAGCTGGTGCCCACGGGGTGCTGTTGTGTACCACAACAGCAGAGGCAGGCTGTGTTCGCACAACTCCAGTGTGTGTGGGGAACTGTAGTCATCTCCAAGTGAGACAGCCGGGGAGAATACGCTGATCCACTCTCCCTGCTGGCCAGGGAGCTCCCAGCTCAGATCTGGTGGGCCCTCGGCTGCTGACACGGCGGGAGGGCGAGCTTTGTGGTGTGCTCCTAGCTTGTCTGGAGATGAGAGGCAGCTGTCCTGAGGACGGGGCCTTCCTGGGGCTCCCAGGAAGGAATCCGTGGCTTTTTAATGAGAGGACAGACCTGGGCTGGCACGCTTGCTCTGCCTTGCTATGTGCAGCGAGGAAAATGATGGAGAAAAACACATTCAAGAGTTTATTACAGAGACTGTGAGTAGGCTGCAGGGAGCGTGGGCCTGGCTGAGATTTTTCAGGTCTGGGGTCGGGTGAACCGTCCCTCACTGAGTGTGAACGCTGATGGGCAGCTTGATTGACAGGTGGAACTTACGCCCCTGGTGTGCAACTGCGCATGCTCATGTGCAGATAGTAGCGCTGGACTGGCCTCCTGCCAAGGCTGCCGGACACCATGTGGCCTAGGGGTCACTCTAGGTCACTGTCTTGTGTTTGCACTGGGGTCCAGTGGTCACTGTAGGTCACCATCCTGGGTCCCCAAACTGGAGTCTGGGGGTCACTGTAGGTCACTTGTCCTGTGTTTGCACTGGGGCCTAGGGGTCACTGCAGGCCACCATCCTGTCCCGCACTGGTGAGGGGCTCTGCTTCTTTGGGGAACCCTGGCCATGGGGACTTGGGGCCAGGCCGTGTGGCCTCAGGAATCCCAGCTCCTTTTTGATGGGCCCTTTGCTGGCCATGTACACTTCCTGCTGGTGCTGGGCTGTGTCCTCTGGAGAGGTCTCTCCCTCGCCCTAGCCTCTCCCCTGCCATGGAGGACCTGGCCTTTGTCCCCACCCTCCAGAGTCTCTGCCAAGAGTCAGTGAGGTTGCAGACCCCAGCCCTAGCGCTGGGGTGGACAGGGCAGGAGTATCCCCTGCTGTGACCAAGCACGCTGACCTGCCCGCGGAGCTCAGCGCCCGGCACTCCTGTACCTCACCACTGCCTCGTGCACCCCTCCCAAATCCAGGGGGATTTCTTCTCAGAAAGGGGGATTGTCCGGATTCAATGTGTCTAGACACCTCTCTCATCTAAATGCGGATTTATAGAGAGAAAAAGCAAAAGAGGCGATAAAACCAAATTCTCTCTCTCTCCCTTTCTCTCCTTCCTTTCTTCCTTGGCCTGGGGTTTGAACTCAGGTCCTTAAGCTTGCTAGGCAGACACTCTACTACTTGTGCCACATGCCCAGCACTTTCTGCTCTCATGATTTTTTCTTTAGGGTCTTGCTTTCTGCCCCAGGCCTGTGTGGGACCGCCATCCTCTCTCTTTTTAATGCTTCCCACATAGCCGGGTTGGCAGGTAACCCCCACCATGCCCAGCTTTTCCTTGATTGGGCTGGGGTATTGTGAACTGGTCTCCACCTCCTGATTAGTTAAGCCTGTGAAGAGGGGTACGTCGGGGCCAAGCCGAGCTGTGCATTGCCTGGGGGCCAGGAAGCAGAGGCAGAGAAGAAGATTCTGGGAACAAGACCCAGGCTGCAAGAATACTCCACAGTGACCTGCACCCCCTCCAGCAGGGCCTCAGTTCCAGTGTCCACTCATGCGTATTACCATGGATAAATATGAGAGCTTTATGACTAAGTCAGCTCTCAAAACCCTATCGGCCAGAGCCAGGCCTTTGCCCCATGCGCCTCTGGGGGCGTCTTTGTTTCAGACCCTGATAATAGCATTGGAAGCAAATTTGAATCCCTGGGAGAGGGAGGGCAGTGTGGTTACATCGGAAAGTCAGGAGCCTCCTTGGCAGAATGGGTATTAGTCACCCAGCTATGGGTGACTGAGCAGAGATTTGAACCCAGTGCTGCCCAACACCAGCACAGTGTGTTTCTCCTGGCAGATCCCCCCAAGCTATTGTCAGAGCCGATGTTCCTAGAATCTTTGATGAGGCAGCATGTGGCCCTGGGCCTTGCCTGGAGCCCTCTTGGGAAATACTGCCTCCAAGCCCAGAAGGAAGGGTTATCGCCGAACGAGCTGTCCATGCCAGGAGGAAATTAGAGAGAGATGTAGAGCAATTTTGCAGTGCTCTTGCTCTGCTGACAGCCGTGTATGCAGCTGGCAACGCATAAGGGAGATTTATTAGAAGACGTCATATTTGGTTAAGTACTTTGTATTAAGATGAGTGTTTCCCTCATACAATGGGTTTCCAACCATTTCCCAGCATTTTTTTTTAACTCCTTGCATTTCACCGAGGCTAAATTAATTACAACAATTACTAGTCAGAAAACCCATACTGTCCAATTATCATGTAATTCATTTTCGCAGATCGCTTTGAGTTCGGATAAAAAGCGGAAGCCTTTTAGAAACTGCTGTACAGTTCCCTGCATCCAGGACCTTTAAGGCAGCCCGAACTGTACTTGGCCCAGTGGTCCCTCTGTCCTTCCCAGCTGGAGGGAGTGTTGCAGTTTCTAGCTATGCACATGGGGGACCCCGTCATTTTCCTGCAGGCTAACACAAGTGAGAGCCACCAAGCGGTGTCTCCCTCCTTTCTACCTGTCTCAGTGTGGTCAGACATAGAACTCATTGGCCTTGGGGCCGGCAGCACGGCTGACCCAGAGTGGAATTAAACTACATGGTTCCTTTCTGCTCTTCCCACCTCCTCCCTGGGCCACCAGCCGATGGCGAAAGCTTTCATTGCTCTCATTGTTTCCCTCCCCTCTCCCCTCCTCCTCGCGCTCCTCCTCCTCCACCTTTTTCTTTTTGCAGAAGGCTACTTTCCCACTAGGGCTCCAAACAAAGACAGAGCAAGAAGAAAACAGGCAAGCAGAGAGAAGGGAATGGGAACTGATGGGAGTGAGGAACAAAGTTGGTGGGCCAGGGTACCAGAGGGATGCTGGGCCAGGTAAAGATAAGGAAGCTTATTCATGGATGCGTGCCTCAAGGGTCATCCGGGTCACGAGACCCCCGGCCTTTCAGAAACATCCTGTGCTCTTCTGTCCTGACGGGTGGGGGAGGGCCTCTTGTCAAAGCTGCCTTCCAACCTTCTCTGAAGAAGCCTCTGGCTCCTCTCTCTCTGCTGTAATGCATTTTCCCTCCACTCTTAGGCTTAATTGTTGAGGTGTGGGTGGAACAAAGCAAATATTTGTGTAGCAGCAAATACTGCTCTTGTAATTTAGGAGGTGATGTTTTTCGAAGACTGTGACTGACTTGTAACACCCAGGCAAGGAGTTGATTTGCTTTGGGGCCAGTAGATGGGGTCTGGGTTGGCAAAGAGCTGGAGGCTTCTACAAAGCCCCATCTCCAAATGCCTGGCTCAACCCCATGTGGCAGCCAGGCAGGGTGTAGATTCCAAGGCCAAGAGACATGAAAACCTCAGTGTGAACAAGCTTAGCTTTGGTCTCACAGAAATATGGGATTCTAAGATGTGGTTCTTGGTATGTGGAATGTTCCAGTGGCTGGGCAACCTGGGGAGTGCAGGAAAGCAAGGCTGCTCTGCTGGGTGGGGGTGGACCCTCTCTGCTCCCCACACATCCTCCACCCTCCCAATCTGTTTAATAGACAACATCAGAAGTCCCTGCCCACTGTGGCCATCACCGCCCTCTGCATTGTTGGCCATTGTGTGTGTGTGTGTGTGTGTGTGTGTGTGTGTATACGTGTGTACTGAGGTGTGCACTCGGCCTTGCACTCTTGCTTAGCTTCTTCATGCAAGGCTGGTGTTCTACCGCTTAAGTCACACCTCCACTTCTTTTTTGTTGTTGGTTAATTGGACACAAGAGTCTTGGAGACTTTCCTGCCCAGACTGGCTTTGAACTGCAATCCTCAGATCTCAGCCTCCCAAATAGCTGGGATGACAGGTGTGAGCCACTGGTGCCTGGTGGGAATTCTCCTAAACAAGATTAGGGATGAATGGAAATTGATGAAGGAGATATAATGTGCTGTCCAAGTTCATGGTGATTTTTATTCAGTGAACTCTCTGGAACACAGCAAGAATCAGATCTCGACCAAGATTGGCTTTCTCTGCATCTTCTGTTCCCTCTTGGTTCTTGTTCTTTCTGCTAATAGCCTTTCTTTTCCTGAGGAAACTAAGCAACTCCATTTCACTTAAGACCCCCATCTCAGTTCTGCAACTTAACCCTTGACCCACTTCAGCCCCAATGCTAGGAATTAGGACAGCAAGCCTTGCACAAACAATTCTCAGAACCACAGATGATGTTTTCTCAAGACAGTATGTCAAGGTATCTGAAATCCCAGAACTGCCCCTCCTGGGGCCTGGTGACCATGATCTAAACCAGACACCCTGAAGTTTAGCACCTATCCTCTTGAGACTCCCCTGTGGTACAAGCCAACCAGTTTAAAGTACGTCAGCCCCCTTGATCTAACCAACAACTTGTTCCTGGTCCTTTCCCGCTCTGTAGTGCGCCAATCATACTATAGAGTTGTTTTATGATTTTCCCGCAGTTTGTAGTGATTTGTTACAAGAAGTTATGATGTATGCAAAGCCCCTGCCTTCCCTAAAAAATGTATAGAAAGTGCTGTAACCCTGGTCTCGGGGCCTCTCAGCCTCATGGACTGCGGCCATGTACGCGGGGGGGGGGACCAAGCTCGAGCTTGCAATAAAGACTCCTTTGCTTTTACATTGGTGATGGTCTCTGGTGGTCTTTTGGGTAAGGATTTCCAAAAATCGGCTTTACATTCCTTTCTGCCCCGTGGTATAGTTCCAGGGTCCAAGCTGCTCTGGCCAGGGGTCAGACACTGTGGATTCTTCTTAGGACAGTCATTTAAAAGTACCCAGGACTGGGTGCTTAAGACAGGACTGTAATATCTAAACAATCTGGAGCCTAGAGTTTTGGGACAAGAGTGCTGGCAGGGTTACACTCTTGCTGATTGCTCCAGGACAGTCTCTCCTGTCTTTCCCTCATTTCCTGTGGTTGCTGTCCATCCTCAGCTCAGGGCAGACAGGAAACTGAGAGACAGAGGGGCGTGCCCTTCAAAGTCCCTCCCCTTCCCCTCTGCTGACCTGACTTCTCCAGCTAGATTTCAGCTCCAAAGTTCCCAGAACCTTCCCTGATAGAGACACCAGTCAAGGACCAAGCTGTTCCCAGAAGGGAGGGACATCTACATCGGGGGAAGGATAATGAGGATCTATCTCTATCCCAGCCGCTGGGCCAAGTGCCCCTGGCAGGCAGCAGGAGGCAGAGGCAGACAAACTAGGTCTGGGCTTCCTCTTCTCCAGCTCTGGGTTCTAGGTTCACACCTAGCACACAGTGATTCGATTCTCACGTCTTTGGCCTCACACCATTGGCTTCCTTGGTTCTGATGCCTTTGGAGGTGAGCTGAGCTGTTTTTCCTGCTCCTGACCCTATCAGCATGCACGAGCGCCCTGAAACTCCGTGGGCTCCATATGAACCAATTTCCATAATAATAAGTCCCCTATGCTTCTCTCTCTCTCTCTCTGAATAACTCTAATACAAAAAAGAGAAAGCTTTTATAGGACAACTCATCTGATTTCCCCTCCCCCCATTTTTTGGTTTCTTTGCTCATTTCGTCCCCTGTATGATGCCTTCATCTCAACCTCCTCCTCCAGGTCTCCCCCTTCCACACCCGTCATCACCCCCCTTTCCTTTCATGCCTTTTCTTCTTTCCTACCCCAAATCCCACATCTGAGAGGAATCAGGGGATGCTTGTGTGACCTTCTGTGCCTGGCTTCTGCCACTCAATACAATGATCTCCAACTCTATCCATTTTTCTTACAAATGACATGATTTTATTCCTTTTTTTGTGTGGCTGAATGATATTCCACTGCGTATGCATGCCTCACTTTTTCCTCTCATCTGATGGATACCTGGTCAATTCCATGTCTTGGCTATTGCGTACAGCACTGCCGTAAATACAGGAGCAGAGTTCCCCTCACTGACTTTGAGAGTTTGGGTATGTGTTCAGGAGCAGTATAACCAGAGCATAAGGTCATTCCAGTTTTGAGTTTTTGAGGAGCCTCCATACTGATTTCCATAGTGGCTGTACTAATTTGCAGTGATGGTGAATTGGACATTAGATTCTTCTGCCATCAGAGAGAAGTGAGCGACAGAGCCACCCCAGAGCCAGTGTCCAGCTCTTGGGGTTCACTGGCCATCCAGGGACTTGGGATGACATCAACTGTGTGTGGCATGGAAAGGCGGCGTTAAGTTCTCATGTGGGTCCTGGGGTGGTTGACTTTGAATGAGTGAGTACCCAAGCAAGAGTGGCAGCCGATCCCAGCAGTGTTTTGTTGAGGTCATCTGACCGTGCACCCAGGAGGAGACAAGGTTGCAGGCTCAGGGCCTGGTGGAGGCCACGTATTTGGGATGATGGGGTAGAAGCTGTTGGTATGTTCTCCTCATTAGCTCTGAATAGCGTCTGTAGGGACACACGCCTTCTAGGGGTGGGAAATTAGCTTTCAGGATCTCCAGGCTTCAGATGGAATTCAAGAGGCTGAGGTTTGGGTGTCACATGTGTATGTATGTATATGTGTGTGCAAACATATGTGCATATGCACACCACACACGTGTGCACATGTTAATGTATGCATGATAGAGACAGAGTATGCATGTGTATTGTGGTGTGTGTGTGTGTGAGTGAGAGAGAGAGAAAGAGAGAAATGTTTTGGTTTTTCTTGAAATTTCTGGCATTGTTAAATGAGTCAAGTTAATACAAATCAAAACAAATATGGCTCTTCCTCCCTTTTTAGATGAATTCAGACTTTCACAATGAAAGGTGAAAGTTCTGGGCAAAATTTTCTCTTAAATACTTTAGTTTTTTTTTTTGTCAGTTGTGGGGCTTGAACTCTGGGCCTGGGCTCCGTCCATCAGCTCTTCAGCTCAAGGCAAACGCTCTACCACTTGAGCCATAGTACCACTTCTGGTTTTCTTTCTTTTTTTATTGTGAGAATACCGTACAGAGGAGTTACAATTACATGGGCAAGATAATGAGTACATTTCTTATCAAGCATTGTTGCCTCCTCTTTGTTTCCCCTTCCCATCCCTTCCCATACTCCCCCACTCTCCCTACCCGATCTTCCCCCTACCCCCCATCAAAGTTGTAAAGTTCGTTTTTTGACATAACAGCTTGTACATCTCATTGTTGCAATGGGTCCACCTGTATCCCTAGTTAAACCATTTGTTTTTTCCCTTCCCCTCCACAAATTATACCAGCATCAAATACAGTGAAAGCATGGGTTATACCGTGGGGGAGGGACATACAAAGCAACAAAGAAATCATCTTATAAATATGTTAGAAACAATTGCATGAAAGGGAAAAAAAACATGAATACTTATCTTGGGGTTCATTCCCCTAACATCAACTTATCTGACCTTTTCTGCTTGACTCAGACATATACTAAGTTATTGCAAATAAGGGAAACCATGGGACCTATGTTTCTTTGGGCCTGGCTTACTTCACTTAATATAATTTTTAGTCTTTCCATTTCCTAACAAGTGGGGCAATGCCGTTCTTTCTGATGGAGGCATAGAATTCCATTGTGTATATATACCACATTTTCTTGATCCATTCATCTACTGAGGGGCATCTGGGTTGGTTCCCAAATCTTCAAAGAAACAACTGTCCAATAAATAAGTGGGCTAAAGACTTAAAGAGAAAGATGGCCAATAGACACATGAAGAAATGCTCAACCTCTCTAGCCATAAAAGAAATGCAGGTCAAAACAACATTGAGATACCACCTCACCCCAGTTAGAATGGCTATAATCAAGAACTCTAATAACAACAGATGCTAGAGGGGATGTGGACAGAAGGGAACCTTACTTCATTGTTGGTGGGACTGTAAACTTGTCCAGCCACTTTGGAAAGCAGTATGGAGGTTCCTCAAAAGACTTCACATAGAGCTCCCCTATGACCCAGCAATCCCACTTTTGGGCATTTACCCAAATGATCACAAACAAACCACACTAAAGCTACCAGCATGACTATGTTTATTGCAGCATTATTTACCATAGCTAAGATATGGAACCACTTCTGGTTTTCTGAGTGGTTTATTTGAGATAAGAGTCTCATGGCCTTTCCTGCCCTGGCTAGCTTTGAACCGTGGTCCTCAGATCTCAGCATCCTGAATAGCTAGGATTATAGGCATGAGCCACCAGCACCCAGGTTTAGGTTTTGAACACACGTTGGATACAGACAGAACACTTCTGTGTTTCATGATAAATATTACTGAAAAGTGATTTGAAGGATAGAACCTTACCAGACACTTCATGCAGGAAGTTTAAAAAGTTTGCTCTTTTGTTTTGGCAGTACTGGGCTTTGATTGCAGGACCTTGCCTCTGTTAGGCAGGTACTCTACAGCTTGAGCTATGGACTTCAACTCAAAAAAAAAATTACTGCTCAACTCTAGAGGCCATTCTCTTCCGTTCCCCTGTGGAATTCACATATTTCTGGAACACGCTGGGGCAGGCGGGTTTTGTTAGAGCCTTTGACCCCTGTGATTTGAGAATGCCCAGAGAACAACATGCTCACAGGAGAGCAGAGCCGCATAGGGAGACAGACCCAGATGCCGTACCTCTTCAAGTGAGTAATCAGAGCCTTCGTGTGGTCGAATGGACATGAGGACCAGAAACAGATATTTATAGGGTGTAGTATCTCGGGGACCCGAACTCAGTCACAGAGACAGCGAGCGAGCAAGTGTTTGTAAGTGAGGCTTGGGAGATGGCCTGTGCCCATTGGAAGCTCAGGAGTTGAATGGAGGAAGAGAGGGGCTCCCAACCCATCTGGAAGGAAAGATGACCCTTAGATAAGGGTTTTTGCCCAGGTCCTTGTGGCCACAAAACGTGGTTCTGAGGGTGATGTGGCGATTCGTGTGTGGCTGATTCCCAGAGGCTCCTGTGTGGGAGGCTCTGTCCTCAGGGGCTGGATCCCAGTCACTGACACAAGACTGGATTTTAATCAGTGAGAGGTGGTGGAGGACCCCCAAGGTGGTGGGGCCTGGCCGCAGGAGGTGGGGCACCAAGGTCACGTCTTCCTCGGTCGCCTCTTGTCTTTCTCTGCTCCCTGGCCATATAAGGTGAGCAGCCTCCCCCTCCACAGATTCCCATGCTGCCATGATGCTCTGCACAGGCCTCAGTGCAGGCCCAGAGTCTTCGAGCTGGTGGACCTTGGATCAAAACCATGAGCTAAGATGAAATTCTGTGCCTTTTAAATGACTTCTCTCTCCCGTATTTGTCTCCACAGCAGAAGCAGCAGCAGCAACAAATCCATTGGTACCAAAAGGAGAAGTATCCAGGAAAGAAAAGTGACAACGTAAGTGCTGTTATTTAAAATCATTTCTGTTATATCACTCTGAGGCTCACGGTGTTGACTGAAGTCTGTCTCAAGTTCCTCTCCTGGTTACAGCCATACGTCTGAATGAACGTCAGGCCCCTTTGGTATCTGCTGGAGACTGGCTTCAGGACCTTTAGTCCTTCATGCAGAGCACTCGTACCTACCCAGGGTCAGGGTTTCTACATGGAGCCCCCCTCCCCTCACGGTTCATCTGTCAGACTTCTTTTTAACTCTTGAATTATGCTTTGGAAAAGCAGCCAATTGAGCAGAAAACATAAATTGTAACCTATTCTTCTTGTACTCAAGTTTTAGTATTCTTTTTTTCTCTTTAGCTCAAAAGAAATCGGTTCTACATCCCTTTTAGACTACATTGACTCAGTTACATACAATCTCCACAAAAGCCAAATTGCTTAATTAGACAATAATATCAGAGAAATTGACCATTATATCTGATTACTGACTTCTCAGATGGTCGGCATTACCATTTATATTCTTTTTTTTTTTTTTACCATTTATATTCTTTGCAGTTGGGTTTTTTAAGCCTGAAAATAATTTATTGAGAGATGGTTCTTGGAAGCTATTTTTAATAGCCTAATGGCTTTTTAATTTTCCAATCGTTTATATTCATCAGCTAGAACCAAGAATGGAGTCAGATTGATTCTCCTTTTTCCTCAGTTACAGACTGGTGGGACATGGAGATGAAGCCGAGAGAAGAAGGGTTTCGCCATTACCTATGATGTTAGAAGGGACAGGCCATAGAGGAGATGAACTCTGAGTGGGGAGCCATAAAAGTAACTCACCGAAGGTCTGTTTTATGCTTGGCCATTTTATTTGGTTGTCATAGAAGTCTCTCAATACTTCCAGAATATTGTTGCTGTTACCTTGCATTAGTGGAGTGGGAAATGAGGGTCAGAGAAGGGGAAGCAAGCTAGATGGGCCTGGTTTGGGCCACGGATCTTAATACTTTGAAATAATGTCCCCTTTCCCCCTTTCAATTACTACCAAGTAAATGGACCAAGTGGTCAGTCTATTGCTGGGCACCCACCAGGTGTGTGACCCCATGCCAAATAGTTCACATGCACTTCTGCCCTTGAATTTCACAGCCACAATGTGTGCTTTTGTTATCTCTTGTCTACAGATGAGAGCGAAGGTCAAAGTCAAGGTCAAGTGATGGGCAGAAAACACAGGGCTGACTCGTGACAGAGCCACACTTCTATCCTAGGGGGTCTCTGTGCTTTCTCCTTAGCCAAAGCTCAATATCAATCAGTATCACAAATCAATATTACAAAAAAAAATAAACAGCTGGATGGAGGAGGATGTTCTCTGCAAGTAGCTACTGTGGTGAAGGGGAAAGAGCACTGTTGGGACCTCGGGGTCAGCACATGGCTTGGTGGAGGTGGGGCAGGACTGGTAGGTTTGCAGCAGGAAATCACATTTCTCTGTCATTAGTGTCTCCCTGGAGAGGAAATATGGCCTCTTTATATTGAATTAGCAAGAGGAGCTCCTGCTTTAAAAGTCACCAGGGCAGCTGGTCAGGATGTGGGGGAACCTCTTGGTTCTCACAAGCTCAATTAGACAAACACAATGATTGTCAACAGCCATAATTAGGCCTCAGACTGTTTTTATGCAAATGTAACATTCCAGTAAGGGAGTCCTGGATCCTGTGTTCAGCTACCCGCAGTGGCACACTGTGTTCCATTTAGGGCGCCCCACTGTAGGAGGGCCCCAGGTAGGGTGGAGGAGTTTGGTGTACTTGAACAACGATGCCCTCTGGTATGGTTTGGACTTGAAATATCCCCAAAAGCTCCTGAGTTGAAGGCTTGCCCCCCAGCGGGTGATTGGATCCTGAGGGCTCTGACTCTACCAATGGGTTCATCCACTGATGACCTCATAGCTGAGAGGGCTGCCAGGAGGCGGGGCCTTGAGAGGTGATTGGATCTCATCAGGAGGGCTCTGGCTCCACCAATGGGCATCCACTGATGATATCATAGCTGAATGGGCTGTCAGGAGGCGGGACCTTGAGAGGTGATTGGATCATGGGGTTCTGGCTCCACCAACGGGCTCATCCACTGATGACCTCATAGCTGAGTGAGCTATCAGGAGGTGGGGCCTTGAGAGGGGATTGGATTCCAAGGTTGCTACCTTCATCAATGGATAAATTCCTCCACAGGGTGGGGGATGTGCCCTTGAATGGAGTAAGGTTTTCCCAGCCCCTTCCCCTCTCCTTTCTCCACCTTGTGTTTCTGCTGCCATGCCTCACCCCAGCTCAAAGCTATAGCTCCAGCCAACCACAGACGGAGACAAGCCCAAAGAAACCTTTCTTCCTTTAAGTTCAATTCCTTAGATCTTGTCACAGCATTGGAAAGCAGGCCGACACTGTCTGTGAGAGCAAGCTCAGGGACCTGAGGCTGTGTGGGGAGGAGCGAGGTGGGGAGGGAGCAGGGGGCTCAGAGCAGGCCCGGGAGGGGGGCACTCTGGAGCTAACAGAAGCATCACATTGGACTTGCTGTGATCTCGAGGCTGTGATGGTTGGGGACAGGGTGGAGATGGTGGCTTCAAGGACAGTGTGCTCTCCAGCTCTGCCAATGTGTGTAGTGTGTCACAAGGCTTCTGAGGAAGGGAGCAGCCAGGGCTATGTGGCTGGATGAGGGAACATGGCGTCATTGGGCTCTCCTCACACTTAGAGGCATGGGGGACATTCACAAAAATTCTGGTCACTGGCTGAAACCTCAAGACATGGGAAGATTGGCTCAGCTCTCCATTTGTCCTCTGGCTTATGGTGTGCTTGTTAAAGTTCCTCCTCCTTCTCCTCCTCCTCCTTCCTCCTCCTGCTCCTCCTCCTCCTCCTTTTTTCCCTTCTCCTCCTCTTCTTCCTCCTCCTCTTCCTCCTCCTCCTTTTCTCCTCCTCTTCCCTCTTCCCTTCCTCCTGCTTTCTCTTCCTTTTTCTCTTCTTCCCTTTCTTTCTTCACCTACCCTTCCTCTTTCTTCCTACTTCTCCCTTTTTCCTCCTTCTTTTCCTTACCTACCTCATCCCAGGCCTTGTTCTTTCACTACTTGGCTTATGTGATTCCTTCCAACTGAATCTTTTGAGAGCAAGTTTGTCCTGGACTCCCAGCTGACTAGCTCAGACCTTGGAGGTTCAGGTAGGCACTGCCTTTATGGATGATCTGAGCACCACTGCCTGAGGACAAGAGGCATGGGACCAGAGCCACCGTGGCCCACTTGGGCCTGGGCAGAGAAGCCCACTGGGCTGGTGGCGTATTCCCCGGCTGAGGGCTGGTTTATACCAGCTCTCCTTTGGAAATAGAAGCATGGGATGCACGCTTGTTGTTGAGGCTCTCAGGACTGGAGAAGAGGGAATTTACAAGCGAGCAGCCATGTGAACGCTTGGGGAGTTTGAGTGTGGAGGACCTTGCAGCCCCATGCAGGGATGGAATTCGGCAGCCCCATGACCCAGGCCCGGGGGCTGCTGGTCCTCTCTGTAGTGGGAACTCTTGGCGATGACAGAGTTGCGGTTATGAACCGGCGCACAAGACCTCATCAGACGCAGCTTCCACCTTGCCACGGGGGTCATTTGGGGAATCACAGAGTGGCATTGGGCGGGAACAAGGGAGACCACCTGTCCAGTTGCTCCTGAGCGCCTGCCATGAGATGGGGCATGGTTTGGTGGTCACTTGATGGTAAACCAAGAGAAGATAACTGGACACATGTTTGGCATGGTCTTGCACGATGTGACGGGACACTTGACTAGCACAGACCTGCCCTCTTCCTTCTCTCTCGATGCAGAGTCCCAGGCTACCCCCAGGGCCTCAGGCTCAGGTTCCCCTGGCAGCTGAGAGTGGAGGGCAGCCTCTTGCCCCAGTGGAACTGCTCCCTCACAGGCCATGAGGGATGGGGCTGTGCTGGGCTCTGTGGTTCCTGCCCATCTGGTGTTCTTGCAAGGGGCCCGTGGCTGCTTAGTAATCTCATTGTTGTAGGTCTACAACTTGACTTGTCTGATAGTTTATATTTAAAGTGTTTTTGCTGAGTGCCGGTGGCTTACATCTGTAAACCAAGCTACTCAGGAGGCTGAGATCTGAGGATCGCAGTGTGAAGCCAGCCTGGGCAGGAAATTCCTTTTCTTTTCTTTTTGCCAGTCTTGGGGCTTGAACTCAGGGTCTGGGCACTGTCTCTGAGCTTCTTTTGCTTAAGGCTAGCTTTCTACCACTTGAGCCACATCATTACTTTTGGCTTTTTCTGTTTATGTGGTTCTGAAGAATCGAACCCAGGGCTTCATGCATGCTAGGCAAGCACTCTACCACTAAGCCACATTCCCAGCCCCAAAGCTGAGTTCTTTTTCTTCTATTTTTCTCCTGATGCTTTGGGAAGAGATGGAAGAGACAGAAGAATAAAAGATGGGGAAGAATGTGACCTTAGGGTCACAAGAGAACAGAGCTTTACTCAAAAAGCTAGAAAGAGCCAGGGGCAAGAAGCTCATAACTATATCTAAATACTCAGGAGGCTGAGATCTGGAAGATTATGGCTCAAATCCAGACCAGGCACACAAGTCTATGAGTCTCCATCTCCAACATAATCAACAAACATCTGGGCTGGAGGCATGGCTCAAATGGTAGAGCGCTGATCAGTCAGCAAGAAGCAAGCAAAAAGCCTCGGTTCAAACCTCAGCACCATCAAAAAGACTCTGAAAGAAGAGGAAGGAACACTAGTAGACATCTTAGATATACTGTGTTGTTTAGTTGCTGCGCCTGGCTGGTTGGTTGTTTTTGAGGGGGGGTCTTGCTCAAGCCTGCACTGGAGTGGTCTGTGGTCCTCCTGTTTGCTGGAGTGGTCTGTGGTCTTACTGTTTGTTGGAGTGGTCTGTGGTCCTCCTGTTTGCTGGAGTGGTCTGTGGTCCTCCTGTTTGCTGGAGTGGTCTGTGGTCCTCCTGTTTGCGCGCTCTCATATCTCTGGGGATGCACAGGGCTGCCACTGCTCCAGCCATTGTGCTTCCACTCCAAGCTACTGGTTGAACTGGGGTCTCGCAAACTTCCGTGTCTGGGCCGACCTCGTACCACAACCCCCTGAACTCCTCTTCCGAAGTAGCTAGGGATACAGGCTGGAGCCATGGTGCCAGCTTCTTCCTGTTGTGATAAAGCCACAAATGCCACCATCGGTAGCCATGGGACACTTCTCAACGCCCCCGCCGCGAAGGGCCACGGACACAGGCCCATGGAGTCAGCCTGCAACACATGCACTCTGGGGAGGACAGAGGCAAACCAGAGCCCTCAGCTCATTTTGCGTTAGTTACTTTTTAGGTAGGGCCTCACATTCTTTTTTTTTTGTCGGTCATGGGGCTTGAACTCTGGGCCTGGGCGCTGTCCCTCAGCTCTTCAGCTCAAGGTGAGCGCTCTACCGCTTGAGCCACAGCATCACTTCCGGTTTTCTAGTGGTTTATTGGAGATAAGAGTCTCATGGACTTTCCTGCCCGGGCTGGCTTTGAACCGTGATCCTCAGATCTCAGCCTCCTGAGTAGCTAGGATTATAGGTGTGAGCCACTGGCACTCGGCTAAGCCTCACATTCTTGTCCTGGTCAGCCTGGACTGTATTCCTACCGATGCTGTCTGCAGAGCTGGGATGACAGGTGTGAGCCGCCATGCCCTGCTTGCTGGTTGAGATGGAGCCTTTTTGCTTTGGCTGGCTGTGATCCTCTTGACCTTGACCTCCCCAGCAGCCCAGGATTCACCCGAGCTTTCGAGTCTTGCCTTCCACTCCGCCACCCTTTCCACTTTCCCTGTGCCAGGCTCTTTCCTTCACATTTTGTGAAATACAGTCTCAGTTCTCTGGCAGGCCTCTGTGATTTACTGCACAGTAGAGCGAGTAAGACATCCTTCATTTTCATACACACGAGGAGCCATAAAAGTTAGTCTCTGAAGTCAGACTCGAGGGCCTCTTGATTAAGAGTGAAATCGCAGACACGATGCCCCAGCTGAGCGCCGGGAAGATGAAGGTGCTGAGCACAGAGCCACTGCAGCTCAGTCTCTGATGCCCGGATGCCCGTGGGCCTGAAGGTAGTCTGAGTTCAGGTATGAGTGGGGGTGGGGTGGCAGGCTCACTGGGCTGGCTTTGGGGAGGTGTGAGTTGGGTGTCCCCCGAAGTTACTCTGACTAAGGGTAGGTAGGAGATGGGGAAGGGCTCCCTGGGGGTGTGGAGTCTCCACATCACTACCAGGCTCCACCAACAAGACAGTGGGCAGCAGGGCGGGCAGGGGACAGGAGAGGCTGTGGAAAGGGAAAAACAATTAAAAGGAAATTCAAATTACACTTTTTTTTGTTTGAACTCAAGGCCTCCCTCTTTCTCGCCCTCCTCTTCTTCCCTCCCTCCCTCGAACTCAGGGTCTTGTATTCACTCTAGAGATGAAAAGAAGCACACAAAGAATCTTGCTTGGCTTTCTTGCTCATGGCTGGCGACCTACCATCTGAGCCATACCTCCTGCCTGACTTTTTGCTGGTGATTTGGGAGACAGAGTCTCAAAGACTTTTCTGTCTGGGCTGGCTTTGAACCACAGTCCTCCAGGTGTCAGCCTCTCGAGCAGCTAGGATGACAGGTGTGTCTACAGGAGCCAGGCTGTGTGTCCTTTATTTCTCAAATTATATAACACAGGCTCAGGCTTTCCTGCCCCAACGCGGCACTTCTGAGCTAACTTTCTTCTTCAAAGACCTGCGCCGCCTCCCGTCTCTCGAAGTGGTACGGACGCTGAGTTTCCGAGCACCTCATGGGGAGTTCAGTTTCAACAGTGTCCTCTCCCCAGCCCCAAGCCCACAGCTCCGGTCTCCATGTAGGAACAAGGGCAAAGGAGCACTTCTGGCTCTGGTCTCAGAGGCCTGCGTCCAGGGCTGATTGTGTCTGCTGATCTCTGGGGTTGGGGTGAGGCTGAGGATCACATGGTGTAGACAGGACTGGTCATCATGGTGGCTGGGGTGGGGGTGAGGAGAAAGGAGGGGTTGAAGAAGAAGGAGGATGAAGACGAAGAGGAGAAAAGTAGAGAAAGGAAGAGAGACAGAAGTAGAGAGGGAGATGGAGAGGAAGAAGGTGAGGGAACTAGAGAGGGAAAGAGACAGATATAGAGAGAGGGAGAAAGAAAAGAGGAGGAGGAGGGGGAGGGGGAGGAAATGGAGAGAAGGGGAGAGGGAAGGTCGAGAGGGACTGGAGAGGGGAGCGGAGACAGAGACAGAGATATAGAGACAGAGGAAAAGAAGAAAGAGGTAGTGGGAAGGAAGGAGGAGGAAAGAAGGGGGATGGAGGGACAAAAGAGATAGATAGGTAGATAGATAGACAGACAGACAGACAGATAGAGCTGTAAGAGGTCAGGCCCTTCCCCACCTGGGCTTCTCCGAAAACGTGGTTGGCATTTCCCGAGTTAGATGCTGCTCCCCCAGCTGTGAGCCAGCTTGCGATTCTTTCTTGGCTGTGCGCTGGAGACCTGGATCTATCAGTAGGCCTGAGTGCTGTGCTTTCCGGGGTCTCTGCCCGGCAATGGGTGAACCCTCAGCTGCTTCCTGTACTCATATGCCCTTTGGGGTACATGTGAGCCCCTTCTTCCAGTCTCCGTGTCCAGTAGGTGGAATTTGACTGGGAAAAAATTCTACACAACAGGAGTCCATCTTCCTGAACTCAAGCTGCCATGTTTAAACACGGCATTTACAGGCCCACGGCTGGATGGAAACCTGAGTGGTCATCCCTGCCAAGGACGGATGACCAGAGGTGACCTTGAGGGGAGACACCATGCACACTCCATGTTCCTGTCACTGAATGCGAGGTCAGAGCTCTCAGAATGGGAACAACCATGGGAGAAATATCAGGATGAAGGTGCTTTGAGCTGGAGAAAGAATTACCTATGGAGATCAGACCAGACACTGGGGTGGGGTGGGGTGGGGTGGGGGGAACAGATGGACATCTAGAAGCTCTCTGCTGAGATGGCTGTACTTCGAGGAGAGTCCTGGCCACACACTCCAGCAAGAATCCACGTGGGGCAAAAGGCTGAAGTCAGCCTGGGTGCAAAGCTTGTTTTGTGCAGGCTTAGCTAGGGCAAAAGGCCCTCCAGTGACATTCTCTTTCTTTCTGGCAGTATTGGGGATTGAACTCAGGGACTTGCACTTGCTTTATGGGAATTGTGGGAGTCCTAAATCAGGCTCCCAGACATTCTTGGTTTTAGTTTCATTTCAGCAGTCGTCTTTGTGTTTTTCACTCCCCCCTTCTCCCACAAGGCTGGCCTTGGACTATGGTCCTCCTAACTCTGCCTCCTGAGTCGCTGGAATTACAGGTGTACACGATGGTGTCCAGTCTATGGCTTTGTCTTCTCCTGCTGCAGCTGGGCCTCTTTAATGCTAGGAGGGAGATGAACCCTGGGATATGAGGAGTCCTCTCTGCCCAGCTGTCTGATTCTAGAAGCCAAAGGGAATTTTTCCCAGTGGTACCTTCTAGAAACATGTGGAGAAGATGCGCTGGCCCAAGTTGAGTCCCATGTTCAGATTTGCACTAACCCTCAGGAGAGCAGATGGACCATACTCTCTGGATGTCAAGATCCTGGCCCTGACTCTGCACTGGCAGCTTCTCCACAGCCATTCAGCACAGGGCCATGGCGACCCTTTCTTATAACTGCTTCCCCCCATCCCGCATCAGCCCCTTCCTCATTTTATAGCTGTCTTCTCCAGATTCCTTGTCGTGGAGCCTGTCCACTGTGCTGGATGTGCGCCGTGCTCCTGTGCATTTGTTCTGTGACATGGGGCTGTGCTAATGAGGACTGATTAAGACTCAGGAAAAGCAATATAGCCCCGGTAGGATTCTGCAGCTGGAGAGGACTGTGACTCATGAGTGATGTTCCCTCCCATCACCCCGACGTGCTGGGCGTGGTGGCAGGAAATGTCATAAGATGCTAGGTGACAAAACAGTGAAGCTTTAAAAGTTCTCCTGCCTCCCTGCCCACCTGGGGAAACTGAGCCTGAGAACCGGTGCCAATCTGCACCTGGACAAGTCTCTGTGATCAGAGGACACTAATGGACACTGTGTCTTAACTCAAAAACACCAAGGAACACAACATATAGACTCCTGATAGATCTGGTGTTGCTCCTTGTGTGTGTGTGTGTGTGTGTGTGTGTGTGTGTGTGTGTGTGCACATGAGGACCTCTGCCATCAATGTCATCTAGTGGTTTCTTAGCATAGCGGCTTTGCATTTCCAGCTTTGATCTGCTCTGGGGCAGGGGCCCAGCCCTCTGCTCTAGCCAGGCTTCTAGAGGCTCAGTGGATCTGGACTTTGGAGCCTGGGGCCTGGTCCACATGGAGCCAGTTACAAGCTTATCAGATCACTTAACTGCTATCACCTCGCTGACTCTGCTTTTCTTGCTTGGTTTCCAGGAGGCTCTGAGGAGAGCCTGGACATTCCCAAACAGGCAGAATGAGAGTCTACAGTGGCCCAGGTTGATCATCCAAGACACAGATGGTTTCCATAAAGTGGGACTTCTGCTTTGGAGAAAGAGAGACAGGTGGGGTGGAGAATGTGTTGGGGGGGATGGTACTGAGGGATTATAGTCTGGGAAGAATTGCCCTTTTTACTTCCCAAATAAAGTCTTTAAAAAGAAAGGTCTTTTGAGACGGCGCTGGTGTGGGAGAGGAGAGTTTTCTTGCCAGGAATGCCTTGAAGTCACTGTAGCTCCACAGGGTCTGGGCGCTCATCCAGGCAAAGCCAAGTCCATTGGGAGCCAAGCACCTTGGAACTTATGTAGTTACCAAGATGGCAGCCTGGGGATCTTGGAGCACAGGGGAAGAACATTAAAATCATCCTGGAGGGTAAAAGAAATCTGCACGTGGTGACAGGAAGCTAAGAGGCATAGGCTGAACATGCTAGAGTTTGGATCTAGAATGTTCTCAGAGGCCCGCCTGTCACAGGCCTAGCCTTCACCCTACAGCACTTACCAGGAAGCAGTGGAGCCCCTGAGGGGCAGGGCCTGGTGGGAGGAAGTGACATCATGGGGCGGGACACACGGGGGCGGGCCCGCAAGGCCTTTGGTGCCTTCACCTCCTGCTCTTTCTCTTGACTTCCGGCTGCCATCATGGGACCAGTGCTTGGATTCCTACTCGCTCAGTCTGGTTTTTGGCTGATCTATGGCTCCTCTCTGACAGTAACCTTTGATGGAGTTAATTACAGGCACATTTTAAAAGTCCCCTGTAGTTGCTTTAAAAATTCTTTTTATTATAGCTATAAAACATGCCGGGATAACCTTTCCTGCTTTTGTAATTATTAGTTTGTGAAGATTCAGTTATTTCCCCTTGGTGGGCCATCACCGTTAAAGGAAGATTTCCTGGGTGTGGTGATGTGGGAGTTACATGAAATCACCTCAGAACACGATCACAGGTCCAGCCCCATGTGCTGGCCTGGGGCGAGTCTGGATGGATTCCCAGGGCTGCGCTGCCTGGCTGCCCTGTGGTTCTGTTCTACTTCTTTTGTCCAGCACCCCACATGCTCAGGGCAGGTGAAGTGGGTACTCAGAAGTGCTTCACAGGGTCTCCTCTACCCTAGAGATGGTGCACCCTAAAAATGGGAACGTGTCAGCTCAAAGTTCCTCATAATCTGACAAGTTACGCGCCAGGAGAGAGGGTTGTCGCTTTATGGTGCTTGGCCTTGCGGGGCATCTTCTCAAGGACCCCACAGAATCGGGTTACGATGAAAGTGGGCACCATGCCATTTGTTGGCGAAGCACTCAGGGCTGGTTTCCGGAGTGATTTTTGGTTTTTGGTAATGTCACACCATCCTAAGAAGAGGCCTTACATTCCTCCTGATTTGCCTCCTCTGAGAGTTAATGAGCTTCAAAGGACACCTGGTTCATATTTCTGAGTCACTTCAGGCCTCGAGCATTGCCTCCTCCCCCTTCCAAACCAAGGACTCTCAGGGTGGAGGGACTGCTGGGCTCAGAGTCCCCGAGTTCTCTTCCTCCCCTCATTTCCCGTGATTCCTCCACCCTCTGAATGGTTCTCCCAAAGCCAGTTCGCATGTCCAGCCCTGAGCCCAGAGACTCTGAGTTATACCAGAAGCAGCCTGCAGTTGCTGGCAGCTTACTTCTGAACTCCTGTCTCGTAGGCGGTATCAGCCTTGTGCCCTGCAGGCCACACCTATCCCTGACTCAGGGGAGCCCTCCGAGGTCTGTGATGCCCAGGGCTGGGTCCATGCAGTATGCTGGGAAGTGAGGGGCAGCATCAGACTTTCTCTGCAGAGCCGTGCAGTGCTGGGCATCCTGGGTAGTGATCAGAGTTTCTAAACTACCCACTTTCCCTTGATCCACCTCCACTTCCAGTCCTGCTGAGACTCCCTGGTGGGTCACTGCGCGCTGGGCCTTCCCAACCTGGCTCGGCTGCTCCCAGCTCCCAACTTCCAGCTCTGAAGCAGAATCCTTGGGCCATCCCACATCCTCATTTCTTTTAGGTTGGGTCCCAGGAACTGAACTCAGGGCCTTGTGCTTGTCAGGCAGCTGCTACTTGAGATTTTCTTCCAGTCCATTTATTTTTATAGTGTTTTGTTGTTGGAATAGGTTTTTGGGCTTTGCTCAGCTGGCTTTTGACCATGATCCTCCTACTTTTTAAAAAAATTCAATTTTATTGTAAAGGTGATGTATAGAGGGGTTACAGTTACCTAAGTAAGGTAATGAGTACATTTCTTGTCAAACACTGTTACCCTTTCCTTCATTTTTCTCCCACTCCCTGGCTCCATCCTCCCATTTTCATTTCCTGAGTAGTTGGGATTATAGCTGTCTATTACTACATCCTTCTCTTCCTCCATTTTCTCCTCCTCGTATTTTTATGAGTGTGGATTAGTTGCACGAAGGATTTTCACATCAGGTACGTAATGCATATCATGTACTTAAATTCATCTCTATTTCTGTTACTTGATCTCTCTCCCTCCTCCCTGCCTCCCTTTTACAGCATTTGAGATGGAGTTTTTGCCTGAGCTGGTCTGAAACCACAACCCTCCTGTCTCCATCTCCCACAAAGCTGGGATTACATGAGTGCTCCACCATGCACCTTCCAGCTCAAGTAACTTGCTGTTTCCTGGTATTGACAGCCCTGAATGCCCTCTTCTACTCTCCCTCTCTGCCACCTTCTCTGAAGACCACACTCACATCTTCTGTTTCATCTGTGACTCCTGAGTCTCTGTGACCAGCACTGTCCCCCCAAACATAGAACCAATACCACAACTAAAATCCTGCTGACGAACACAACTTTCATTGGACTGTGACCTGCTCGTGGGAGCCCAGCGTGGTGGACTGACACAATACACGGCTGGAGTCTGAACCCAAGAAGTACTGGCGCAGGAAACCAAGAGGGCTGACATGGAGGTTTCCAGGAGTCACCCAGAATGCAGCTGGAGAGAACATCACTTTCCTGGAGAGAAACAGGGTAATTATGCACTGCGCTGCGAGTGGCCAGCACGAGTTGGCCCAGAGAGCCAAGGGCTGGACGGGAGTGTTAGGAGACCATTTCCCGGACTTCACCGCACCAGAAGGAACACCAGGGGCCCCTGAGGCCCAGTCACTGCTCCCACGGGTGAAAAGGGGTGGCCGAGTGTGGCCGTGGGAACATGGAGGCTCCTTGAGTCTTCATATGGCAAACTCACCAGGCTGGAATTAACAGGCGTCCTGATAATCTCCTGGAAATCACTGCTGAATATTCATGCCGGAGCTGCCACCAGGAGGCGGCCGCGCCAGGCCGGCTCAGTTACGTTCCCTTTCTCTGCCTCAGGAAGCTTTCAGAAGGACAGGGTTGTCGTATCTTATGAACACTGACAGCTCCCTGTTTGCTTTGGGCGCCAGCTGATCCAGCACGTGATCCTCCCCACAGAACAGAGCCGCAGGACAGGCGGGCCCAGCGTCTGGGCATCCTCAGGTGGATGTGCCATCCAGTGGTGCTTCCTGAACATCTGTGCCACACCCAACATGGCTGCCGGGACGGTGCCACACTCATCATGGCAGCCTGCGGTTGGCCAGTGGGGAGCGTGTATTTGGGCTCTGATGTGGGCAGCAGGCTGTCCCAGCTCAGGTGTGGCTTTGTTAATGGAGGAGCTGTCTACCTTGGTCCTTGTGTCCAGTGAGAGAAAAATTCAGGCAAGATGCAGAATATCATGAAAGTGATAGGAACGTTTATTGTAAGGGTACATGGCAGGCTCAGCCGTGAGGCCCGGCCCCTGTGTGCCAAGTACGGACCCAATGGGGGGCCAAGGAAGGAGATGTGGTCCCACCCACACTTCTGTTGTGTCCTGTCTTTGGCTGAGCGTTGTCATTGGACTGCTGCAGATTGTGGCTGTGTGGCCTAGACAGGGGCCCGGCAGAGCTGGTCCAGAGCCTGGCACAAATGCTCCTGGATAATGTTAGGATGGCTGTAGTCAAGGCTACAAGAAAAGGAGCTTTCATTCTTTTTGGCGGGATGGGGATTTGAACTCAGGTCCCCGCATGAATTGCTTGTCTGGTGCTCTACCACTTGGGCCATGCCTCCAGTCCATCATTTTGCTGGTTAATGGAAGACAGAGTCTTGCAAACTTTTCTGCCTGGCTTTGAGATTCTCTGGATCTCAGTCTCCTGAATAGCTGGGATTGTAGGCGTGAGCCACTGGACAAAGAAAATCCTTGGATTTAGAGATAAGAGGGAAGAACGGGAGCAAAACAAAGTAACAGTGATGGAAGACCTCGCTTTCTGCTGAAGGTCCAGCCCACACAGCAGGGGATGAGGAGGTAGATCCTGTTATAGGGGTGGAAAAACAGAGGTTGAGAATGGACAGAGCCAGGAACACGGAACAGAGCCAGGCTCTGACCCCCCCCCCCTGCCCCTAAACCTGAAAGCTCTTCATGGAATGCTTCTGGGTGGGAAGTTTGTCACAGGTGGCCAGACTCCAAGGTGGACTGGAGGAGGTGACTCAATACTCTATCATCAAACCCTTTCGGAGCAGAGATGAGAGTCATGGGGCAGGGAGAAGAGTTATATTGAATTGTAAGGGTCAAGACTAGGAAAACTGAGATGGAGGTGGCGAGGGTGATTTTAAAATCAATTGAGCATCTATCTATCTGTCTGCTTATCTATCTATATCTGTCTATCTGTCTATCATTTATCTGTCTGCCTATCTGTTCTATCTATATCTGTTATCTATAATCCATCCATCTGTCCATCATTCACACACACACTCTCTCTCTCTCTTACTTTATTGGTGGTACAGAGGCTTGAACTGAAGATCTTGTACTTGATAGACAGGCACTCTACTTTGAGCCACGTCCCCGGGTCCTTTGGTTTTTTGAGGGAGGGAGTGCTCACACTCTGTCTCAGCCAACTTGGATCTTGGACCTTCTTCTACCTCTACTGCTCAGTTGGCTGTGATTACAAGGGTGTACTAACCTCGCTGTAGAGGTTCTTCGTGTCGGATGCATCCAATCCTTCCATGGCTCTGGCTGGACAGAGAGGCTTTTTCAGCATGGAAGAAACACAGAGGGGAGATGAAGATGAGCCCTGTGGAAAGCGATTGAAGGGGAGGTGGGCAGGGGGGTGGTGGGGGCTCCAGGGGCTGGAAGGGTGCAGTGAGTCG
>NW_012267380.1:739828-749138 GCF_000151885.1 Dipodomys ordii
AGGCATCTGTCACTGACTCCCCTCCCTCCAGACCCTTTTTAACCTTGTTTTTCCGTTCGATTTGTGCCCAGGTTGACCTGGGCTGTGGTCCCCCTATTTCTGCTTCCCCACAGGGCTGGGGTGACCGGCCTGTGCCACTCACCTTGAGTGAGTTGGAGTCTCTGGAGTTCTCTTGTGCTGGCTGACCTTGAGCCATCCTGCCTGGTCTCCACCTTCCAAGTTGCTGGGATTGCAGCTTGGGTCCTCGTTGCCTGGCCACGTTCCTTCTTTTCTTCAGGACCCGGGAAGCATCAGGACCAGGCTCCTGGCTGTCATTCCTGGGCGTGGCCATTGCTGTCCAACCCAGCTTGGTTTGTGGCCTCAAAGCAGCGAGAAATCCGTTCATTGTTCATCTCCCTCCTGCCCCTACCCCAGAAGGAAGATGCCATAAGTCTTTTACTCCATCTGATCAACTAAGAAATTAAGTAGGGAAATTGCGCAGCTGGCTCCTGGGCCAGGCAGGCGATGAGAATCTCAGGGTCCTGAGTTCCAGTTCAGAGCCCTTTTCTGCCAGGGAGAAGCGCTCCCCTCTGGCCCTCTTTCTGTGCCTCCTGCAGCCAGAATGTTCTTTTGGGAGGGAGAGAGGAGGGTCTCTGCTCTTCACCAAGGCCCCTCCCCTCTAGCCATCCCAGCCCCACCCCTGTGGCATAAGAGCTAGCTGGGGGCTCCTCTGCTTGAGACTTTTCTTTGCTGGTCTTCTCTCCTTGCTTCTTTATCCAGCTCGCTCCCCTTTGCTTTTTGATCAAGGCTCCCCAAACTTGTACTTACTGTGTTTTATTTAGAAAAAATTGCACTTGGGCTAAATATGGACTCTTCACATGTGTACACAGTGCACTCAGATTCCTGTCATGCTTCACAGTTCCATGATCCCTCCCCTTGTGTTTAAACATTTGTTTTTTGTTCTTGTCGGTTGTGGGGCTTGAACTCTGGGCGCTGTCCCTGAGCTCTTCAGCTCAAGGTGAGCGCTCTACCACTTGAGCCACAGTGTCACTTCCAGGTTTTCTAGTGGTTAATTGGAGATAAGAATCTCATGGACTTTCCTGCCTGGGTTGGCTTTGAACCTCGATTCTTCCTGAGTAGCAAGGATTATTGGTGTGAGCCACCGGGGGCTGCTAAAAAAGTTTAAAGATGTTTCACTACTCTGTCACACACGTATGTGTGCTCTTCCTACTCAACTACAGGGGACTTTTAAAATGTGCCTGTAATTAACTCCATCAAAGGTTACTGTCAGAGGAGCCATAGATCAGCCAAAAACTAGACTGAGCGAGTAGGAATCCAAGCACTGGTCCCTCGATGGCAGCCGGAAGCCAAGAGAAAGAGCAGGAGGTGAAGGCACCAAAGGCCTTGCGGGCCCGCCCCCGTGTGTCCCGCCCCATGATGTCACTTCCTCCCACCAGGCCCTGCTCCTCAGGGGCTCCACTGCTTCCTGGTAAGTGCTGTAGGGTGAAGGCTAGGCCTGTGACAGGCGGGCCTCTGAGAACATTCTAGATCCAAACTCTAGCATGATCAGCCTATGCCTCTTAGCTTCCTCCCGGGTTTGGCTTATTTTACTTAACACGATGATCTCCAGCTCTATGAGTTCTCCTGCAGACCCTGCAGATGCCTTCCTCTTCCTCTTCATGGGTGAGCGGGGTTCCGCTGTGAGCACACCACGCTTGCTTTTCCTGCTCAATGGCTGACTCCGGGGTGTGGCTGGCTCCCGCTTTCTCTTCAGGCGTCAGCTGGATTCCACATCTGCTGGAAGTCGCCCACATCTGGGTTCCTGCGTGTCTGGCTAGGGGTCCACAGGCAGTGGTGGTATTGAAGTGAGAGCCAGCAGAATTGCTCTGGTGCTGTAACAAAGCCACATCTATGGAGAACCAGGAAAACACAAGAAAGTGGGAAGAGCTCCTCGGGCCTCCTGGCTTCTCCAGCAGAGGCCGGTCTGTGAACCGGAGGGAGGGTGTTAGATGGAGAATGTGGTGGCATCCCCAAACACTCCTGCAGCTTCAATGTCCTAGCTAGATGTGCAAGTATCCCCTTTAAAGACTTTGTGCCACTTACAGTGGTGGCTTTATTCAATTTCCACAAAGTTGTAGTTGCAATTAGATCTGTCCAGATAATGAACTCCAATTTGCTAGTTTGCAGTGAATGATTAATGACTGAGGTCTCCCTGGCGGGCTGTGGAGAGGCAGGTACCCCAGCAAGTGCAGGGCTGTGGGCGCGGGAGAAGCCCTGGGGATGCACGGGGCTCTGAGCCTGCTCAAGGTTGCTGGTGACTTACACCACGTCCCTTAGTCCTCCTGACTCCAATTCCTCTCCAAGGACAGGAGGGAAATTGTCCCTTCTCTCATAAGAACCGAGCCTCAGGTCAACAAAATACCATTTCTGTCTGGTTATCTTCAAATATGCTGCTGCCTTCTGCCCGTTTCCCAAGTCTATTGGTGTGTGTGTGTGTGTGTGTGTGTGTGTGTGTGTGGTGTGCATGCACCCATATGTGCATGCATGTGTGTGCATGTGTGTGTGTATGTGTGTGTGTTTGTGTGTGTATGTGTGTGTGTTTGTGTGTGTGTATGTGTGTGTGTTTGTGTGTGTGTGTATGCATGTTTCTTTACACTTGCAGACTCGTTATTTTCCATCACCAGGAAGAGTGGATCTCCACCCTTGAAACCTTCTCAAAGTCAGGTCACCCCCCTACCAGCATGGAGAGGAACATGGGGGCGGTGCTGGAATGGAGTGAAGCTGGGCTGGGTTTTCCAGTAACTGTGTGGGGAGAGTGCCCTGTGGAAGCCAATCTTGCCTCATGCCTTGCACATTACCCTCCATTCAATTCCACCTGGATTGTAGACCCAAAGAAGAGAGGATCAGCCTGTATCTTCCAAATAGTTCAGAGTAGGGGAAATTAGGTTGGATAACAGAAGGAATTACCATGAAGACTAAGGACACAAACCTGAGATGGCTGAAATTAAGAAGCCTGTCCATCAAGTTACACAACTTAAGTGGGAGGGGTCTGCCACTGAGCAGGACAAGATATATACTATACTTCTAACAAATTATCCTAAGAAATATGAATTTATACCTGAGTGTACACTTTTCTCAAAGTCAAAAACCTTTTCAGAAAAGTGTACACTCAGGTCAGCAAGCACATGAAAAACTTTCCAGCATTAGGAGTCAACAGAATAATACAAGTTCAGTCCGTTGGTACCATTGTGCACCGACATCGATAATGTCAGTCGGACTGTCATCTGTCAGATTGTTGGTGGGAAAGTAATTGTTTAGCTCTTTGTTCTCTATGAAGGAATCTTCAGCAAGCCAGGTGTGGTGGCTCCAACCTGTAATCCCAGCTACTTGGGAGGTGGAGTTCAGGGGATCATGATTTAAGGTTAGCCTCAGCAAAAAAATAAAGGAAGAAATCTCTGAGCCTCCATCTCAACCAATGGTGGGGCCTGGTGGCGTCCACCTGTCATCCTAGCCAGACAGAACAGCGCCAGTAGGAGGCTATACCCTAAGCCAGTTCTGGCAGATTCTGTCTCAAAATTACAGACTCACAAAAGAAAAGAAGAAAGAGGCGGAGGAGGAGCAGGAGGAGGATCTAGTAGATAAGTTATGGTCCAGCTGTTCTAGCCTTAGACACAGTTATCTGAGAAACATGTCTTTGTGAACAGCACATGAGAGGGACCAGGAGGTCGTGGCTCATGGTGATGGCTGGGAGGGAGTGCCTCTGGCTTCCCTCAGACTAACTAAATGACAATGTAAATGGGTCCCGGCTGATCGTGGGCACCTGTGCCATTCCCCAGCTGCTTCTTACCTGAGTCAGTGATATAGACCGAGTCCCACCACCTTGCCTGCCATCACTGCTCAGTATATGTGGTTTGGGGCTCACTCTGTGGCAGCCCCTGACTAGAGCACCTCTCATTCTGATGCGCAGATTCAACTCTGGACACTGGGTTTGGATCTGGCAGGCCAGGGCTGCTGACTAGCTGCCCACCTCTCTGCTTCACTGTGTGTGGCCATTGGGTTGCTCGCACTCACCCAAGTAGGGCCGGGACACCTGGGCTTCGAACTTGGCCTAAAGTATGATAGGTCAAAGGTTATTTTCTCTTTCTCCTCCTTCCCTACCTCCTCTTCCTTCTCTCTCTCCTTTCTTCCTTTCTTCCTTTCTGCCTTCCTTCCTTCCTTCCTTCCTTCCTTCCTTCCTTCCTTCCTTCCTCCCTGCCTTCCTGCCTCCCTGCCTTCCTGCCTCCCTGCCTTCCTGCCTCCCTGCCTTCCTGCCGTCCTGCCTTCTTGTCTTTCTGCCTTCCTGCCTTCCTTCCATACTAGGCCTCCTACTTGCTAGGCTGGTGCTCTACTACTTGAGCCACACCATTAGCCCATTTTCCTTGGCTCCTCTTGAGATAGGATCTCACATCCTGCGGCTGATCCTGAGCCATGATCTGCCCATAGGCTCATGCCCTGTCTTCCAACTTCCCTTCCATGGGGATGAAGTCCTGAAGACATTTCTGCCATGTCTCAGCATGTCTGGCCAAACTATCTGTTGGCAGAGAGAGAGAGAGAGAGAGAGAGAGAGAGAGTCAGTGTGTGTGTGTGTGTCTCAAAAACTTTTCTGCCTGGACTGGCCTTGATCCATGATCCCCCCAATTTCAGCCTCCCAAGTAGCTAGTAGCCTTTCCCTGTGTTTCTCACTTTGGGCAGTGTCTCTGGTCAGGCCTGGCCCTGCAGGATGCATGGGGTGGGGGAAGGGGGGGTGCTTTGTCCAGCTCTGCCTCCTCCACCATGCTCTTCCTCCCTAGCATGCAGGAGGGCTTGAGACTCCATGCATTTCTTCCAGGCGCAATGCATTGGGGTGAGCTGTACAAGCCACAGAGGGAGAGTGTGAGCCGCAGTTCTGCATGAGGAGGTGTATGAAGACTCACTGGAGGGTATGCAAGCCACAGACGGGGCAGGTGAACAGGAGCAAGGTGGGTTCTGTGGACAGGTGGCAAATCCCTGCAAAAATTGCTTTTGTTAGTGTGAACTAAGTTTTTTTTTTAAATTCTGCATGCATATTTTCAAGTTCTATGTCAGCAATAACGTTTCCATGGGCAAACAGGTTTATATCCTGCTTGCCCACTGCCGGGGGTGAGGGGAGGCTGGCGCAGGCCCATGGCCATGCTGCACTGTTGGGTTCTTGGGCATCTCTTGTGTCTCAGGTTGGGGTGGCTTTTGGAACTCATGCCCTGAGGGTGTGGTGAGGCATGGTGTAGTCTGTCTTCCCTGCCTAGGCTGGCTGTGTGCTCTGGGCCAGTGTGGAGCTGCCAGGAAGACACTTGGCCTCCTTCTCCTCGTTTCTATCACCCCTGACATTCTTCTTCTTCTCTGTCACCTGCTTAGCCATTTCTCAACAAGTTACCTTAACCTTGGGTGGCAGAGTGTTCACCCCGAGTGCCTTTCTCTGAATGGATCTCAAACCCATCACCCATTTTCAGGAAAGCTGACTAAGGCCCAGTCTCCTCCATGCTGGGCTCCCCCCAAGTTCAATGCAGCTGTGTCACCAGTGGTGGATTTGTAGAAAGATGATTGGTGGAAATCACTTTGGGGGACTGCCTATAGCAGATCTACTTCATCAACACTATCATTTGCCTGGTTTAAATAGGATGTCTTTGTTGGGCACCAGACACCCACCTGTAGTCCCAGCTACTCAGGAAACAGGTCCGAGGATTGAGGTCTAACACAAGCCAGGCCATAAAAGTTCATGAGACTCTCAGCTCCAATTAATCAGCAAAAAGCCAGAAGGGGAGGCAGTTGTGCTTAAGAACCAGCTTTCTTCTTTTGGGTTGATCCTGGGGCTTCGTGTGTTTTGGCTCAAGGCTGGTGCTCTACCATTTGAGCCACAGCTCCCTGGCCCTTCAACCATGTGAGGAGAGCACTAGAAGGCTCCATCTATGAAGCAGGAAGCCTGTCCCTCACTTGACCTCCATCCTCACCATCTGAGACCTCCAGCCTCCAGGCTCAGAATGGAGACTCCATCCAGACACAGCATCACGATCAGAGCACTGTCCTCTGAGTTATTACTGAGTCACTCCACAGACCGACTGCATGCTTCCAGCCTCCCATTTGTTCCACTTCTTCACCTTGCTTGTCTTCATAACAGCCATGTGCTCAGTTGCCTCCTTCCTGCCAAGACAGACTCAAGGCCGCATGCCAGGGCACGATCCTCTCAGCCCCTTGCTCAGGCTCTGCATTCTGAGAGGCCATTCTTTACCAGCCCCATGTCCTAGCCCCTTTGTCAGCTTTCTCCTCCATCCTCCTGCGTTTGCAGGTCATACGTTCAGGCCAGCGGTGAGGCCCTGGCCTGCAGTCTCTCTGCACTATGCTGCTGTCTGTGGCTGGGCTCTGTGCCTCTCCCCTTCTGCTTCCTTCCTGTGGCCATTTATCCAGCCTTCGGCCTCCCCGGCAAGAGCCGGACTGTTCTGCACTCATCTGCAGCACGCTGTGCCCTGTCCCTCCAGGCCAGGCCTCACAGGATACAGTGGCCATCAGCATCCAGCCCCTCCTACCCCCGAGACCTCTCCATCAGCTCAAGCCCTCCTTCCACTCTCGGGGTTCAGATCACGCAGACTTGGATCTGGGTTTCCCGAGTGTCTGCATGGCCAAGCCCTGAGCGCGAGGCTGTGCTGAGGCTGTGAGCAGGTGGGCCCCAGGCCTCCACCTCTGTGAAGATTTGGAAAAGTTCACCAGGCATTTCCCAGCCTCCCATCAGGCTTGACTCCTGCTCCACAGAGCCCAGGCACCCCTGTCCTTCTGTCCTGAGCCCCTGTCCCTCTGTCCTGAGTCTCTGTCCCTCTGTCTTGACCCTGTCCTGCTGTCCTGAGCCCCCGTCCTTCTGTCCTGTCTTCATTCTCCAAGCCCGTGTACCACCGTGGCCATGAGTGGATACAGCTTCGGATGCCGGCGAGGTTTGGTAAACATCCCGGTGTCTCCCTGCTGGCTGGAGGCAGGGGGAGGAGGCGCCCCTCAGAGGCAGAACGTAGAAATGGACAAATGCCCCAGAGACTGGGCAAACTCTACAAATGGGGGATCCCCCTCCAAGATGAACCCTTGGGGCTTGTGGGAGGTTTCTGCGCTGTGAGGGGCTCTCTCTGTGATCCGGGGGATAATGGGCTGGGGTCCATTCATAGGGAGAGAATGCCCAGTGAGAGAGAAAGAGGAACTTGCTTTGACTTGGTCAAACAGCCAGTGCCTACACTGACACAATTGGGTTTTATTCTGTTAGACTTAGATAAGTAGTATTGGCTACGGAGAGTCCATTTTCCCTTTAGCTGTTCTTGCTAAAAAAAAAAAAAAAGGAAGAAAAAGAAAAATCATAAAAAAATGAGTTTAGAACACAGGCTGGATTTCCCAGGTCCCTGCTAGCCAAGAGCTGGCCACTGGGGGGCAGCAGTGCACCGCAGACCTTGGAGAACTACCCCCCATCCATTCATCCGGAACCTTCTCCAGGAATTTTCGCTGTGCTTCGATCTTTTCTGTCTCATCAGCCAGGAATATCACTTAAGACAAGGGTGGAAATAAAGATGGGTACCACATACAAAGTGCTGTATGTATTATATTATAGTATATTACATTATTTTATTTTATTTTTTGCCACAGTCAGTGAATCTTTATCCTTTGAGCGCTGTCGACTGGCTTACACTTCTTCCATTCAGCCTGGCTGGGCCGGAAGGTGGCTCCCATTAGCTTGAGGCTGTTGCTGGGAATTCCGGGTCAGGATGGAAAAGTCTTTATGTGTCAGCTAATGGCTTTTGAATGACTGAAATGCACTGGGCCTTGGAGCATGGGTTACCCCATCTGTGACGCAATTTAACATTCCAGAACATTCGCAGCGGTATCCTTATAGGCCGGAAGAGTCAGGTTCAGAGGGATACAGCCAGTGGTCCAAGGTCAAGGACATAAAGACACCTTCACACCAGCTCTGCATGCGGCCGGCCTCGCTCCTGCACATCTGGGAACACCCGGGGGTCAGAGCTGAGCCATGAGGGGACAAGGGGAAGGGACACGGGATCTGTGGAGAAACGGAATGGCTGGAGGCATGGACCGCAGGCCACGGTTAGGGAAAGGGAGATGAGGGAGGGAGAGAGACAGAGAGAGGGAGAGAAGGAAACAGAGGAAGGTAGAGAGAGAGAGAGGGAGGGAGAGGAGAGACAGAAACACAGACACAGAGAGACATGGAGACACACACACACACACGGATCAGCACATCTTCAAGAGCAATTGCTTGCTGAACTAATTCACTAGGAGGAGGAAGAAGGGAAAGAGGCCAGAGTTTGCACACATCAGGTCTCCAGGGTCTGCACACCCAGCGTGTGTCTCCCACCTTCCCCTCAGCCTTCCCTCAGTCCCCAGGTTTGAGTCACGCTGCCTGGGCTCTGGGCTGCCCAGGTATTTGGTTAGTAATTACTCTGTAGATTGCTGGACGCAGGTGGCCCAGCGTAGCGTGGTCTGCGCCCGACACCCCTTCAACCAGGCTGTCTTTCCAGCTTCATCACTCTCATGGAAACTATCGTTTCCTACGTAGTTGCCATGTGTCACAAAATTAGGCATTGTCCTGTTTGTTTCCCTCGTCTCTTCCTTCTCTGCCATAGTCCCATAGTGAAAATCATGTTTGGTCTCTGCATGTGTGTGTGTGTGTGTGTGTGTGTGTGTGTGCGCGCGCGAGCTTTTGTGCTCAAGGCTGGCATTCTACCACTTGAGCCACAAGGGCACTTCCAGCTTTTTGGTAGCTAGTTGGAGATAAGACTCTCATGGACTTTTCTATCTAGGCTATCTTTGAACCACAATCCTCTGATCTCAGCTTCCTGAGTAGCTGGGATTCCAGGAGCAAGCTGTCTCCTCCTCCTCCTGGAAGCCCTCCCACACCCACACAGGCCCCACACAGATGTTTCCTGTCCTTTAAGATGACCTCCAGTGTTGGAAGCCTGCCCTGACCAGCTGAGCTGGACATCACCTGCTGGCTCCCAGACTCCTTACCTGGGTGGATCCGGGTCCAGTGTGTGCTCTGTGTACTCTGGGCGTCTGACCCCCTGTCCTCTGGACTGGCCCGTCACACCCAGCATCACCATCCATGCAGCGATGGAACACCAAGACTTCTGTGCACCCATGTGTCCATCAGATCCTCGAAATACCGGTCAGCGAGACAAGTGAGATCCTTTAATCCTCCAGCTTTATCCAGATTATCTGACCTAATTCCTTTATACTGCACCATCAGATAATTCCATGAGAGCAACCACAGCGATGTCAGCAAGTACCCAGCCCACAT
>NW_012267380.1:749188-860792 GCF_000151885.1 Dipodomys ordii
TGAACCACAATCCTCTGATCTCAGCTTCCTGAGTAGCTGGGATTCCAGGAGCAAGCTGTCTCCTCCTCCTCCTGGAAGCCCTCCCACACCCACACCAGGCCCCACACAGATGCTTCCTGTCCTATAAGATGACCTCCAGTGTTGGAAGCCTGCCCTGACCAGCTGAGCTGGACATCACCCTCTGGCTCCCAGACTCCTTACCTGGGCGGACCCGGGTCCAGTGTGTGTCTGTGTCCTCTGGGCGTCTGACCCCCATGTCCTCTGGCTCGGCCCATCACACCCAGCATCGCCATCCATGCAGCGATGGAACGCCGAGGCTTCTGTGCACGCACGTGTCCATCCAGATCCTCGAAATACCAGTCAGCAAGACAAGCGAGATCCTTTAATCCTCCAGATTTATCCAGATTATCTGACCTAATTTCTTTATACTGTACCATCAGATAATTCCATGAGAGCAGCCACAGTGGTCAGCAAGTACCCAGCCCACATCCACCCTGGTGCAATAGAGGGGGGAATAGGTCAGGAGGTCGGTCAGAGAGTTGGTGTCATACAAGGTGAGGAGTGGTGGTGGAGTTGCTGGTCACTCCTGTGGAACTTTCTGGAACAATGGTGAGACTTGGATTTCCCAGCAGGCCTCGGGGAGGCCGGTGAGTTTCACAGCCCCGAAGGACACAGGGCAGAAAATGAAGGTTTCCTCCAGAACTGGGGCCTGGCCTGGAGGTCTGACAGAAGAAGTGGGCAGAGTTCCTAATCAGTGTGTGTGTGTGTGTGTCTGTGTTTATCCCTTCCAAACCTGGGGTGCACATCCCCCAGGCCGCCACTCCCCACCCAACTGGGAGCAAGTTGGCAGGGGCCTGGGCCATGCTGGGGACCTGGCTGTGCCCCACAGCCTTTCTCCTGTTGGGGTGATCTGCTGTGGGGGTCCCCTGGGGGGGACCCACCTTGCCCCAGGATTGTCAATGTGTTCCTTGTGCTTTGGGGCCTTCTGAATTCTGCATCCTGGGTCTCCCATTATAGTGATGTCAGGCATGGCTGGAACCTGTCCCGTCCTGTGTCCTGTCCCATGGTCTGTCAAGCTGGGTCCCTTGCAAGAACCCACAGGGACGGGTGGCTACGCCGGCTGGAGCCCGTCCCCTCCCCATCCCTCTCCACCAGTGCCAGGCACCTTAGTCCGTGCTGAGTCCCCGAGCTGGAGAAATGTCAACTGAGGGCAGTGCCAGGTGCCAGTGCCAGGCGGTGTCAGCCATGTGGCACCATGACTCAGTCCCTGCCCTCCCGTCTCCCTCCTCCTCTGGGGTTTGTGTGGACAGCACATGTTTATGCACCCCCACTCGGCTGTGCTGGGTTCAAGATGAAAGGCAGATGCAGGCCACACTCGGAAAGTAAGAGACACACAGCAATGGGAGCTACAACCTGTGGCTCAGGCCTGTGGGGCAGGGTTCCAAGAGCAGGGCAGCAGGGGGGATGCCTGGGGTTCGGCGGGAGGGGTGATCTCCATAGCAAGCACGATTCTGAGGGCAGAGCGGGTGTCAGGCTAGGCCGCTGACATCTGGGGTGAGGACTGAGAAACCCTTAACAAGTCCCCTGCCTGTGTCTCAGGTCACAGAGGAAGGCGAGGGGGGGGCATGGGGGTGGTAGTGGTGGTGGAAGAGGCCTGGCCATGTCTGTGGAAGGTGACACGGTGAACAGGAAGGAGAGGACCACAGAGGCCACACTTCCCAGTGTGCTCACAACCCACTCCCCAAGAATGCATTCTTCGGGGTGGAGCTGCAGGGCTCCTACTAGGCCAGGCCTCTTAAAGGGTCCCATCACCCCCACACAGCCACCCTGGGGTGAAGCCTCTGCCTCATGGATCTTCAGGGGCTGAGATGGCACAGACTCCATGGGCACTCTTCCTGAAGATCAGGTGAAAGAGGTGCAGAGAGAGAGAGAGAGAGAGAGAGGGAGAGAAAGAGAGAGAGGGAGAGAAAGAGAGAGAGGGAGAGAGAGAAAGAGAAGAAGAGAGAGAAGGAGAGAGAGAGGGAGAAAGAGAATGAGAGAGAGAGAGAGAGGGAGGGGGAGAAAGAGAGAGAGGGAGAGAGAGAAAGAGAAGAAGAGAGAGAAGGAGAGAGAGAGAGGGAGAAAGAGAATGAGAGAGAAAGAGAGAGAGAGAGAGGGAGGGGGAGAAAGAAAAAAAAACGCTGATGAAGGACTCGCTGAAGCCAGTGGGGAGCCTCACGCCTGTCATCCTAGCTTCTCCAGGAGGCTGACAGCTGAGGATTGAGGTTCAAAGCCAGCTCAGGCAGACAACTCCTAGAGACTCTCACCTTCAACCAATCAGCAAGAAGCTGAAATGGAGGCATGGCTCAAGTGGTAGAGCGCCAGCCAGCACCCAGGCAGGCCTTGAGTTCAATTCCTGAGTCTGGCATGTACAGAAACACACACACACACACAGACACACACACACACAATAGCATTTCTGCTTCCTGAGCTCTGTGGACGTTGGTGGGAGGGGAAATTTGTCAGAATCTCCAGTGTTCCTCTATCTCTATTACTGGTGAGGCCCCAGAAAACTCCTCCATAATGACCACCACGCCCCATTCCTCAAGACTTCCCTTCTGCATCTGACAACTCTCCTCTCTATCATCGATGAAGTGCATGGGTGACACTTCTGCCTTCTAGATCAGACCCCTCAGCACCCACGGGCGCCAGCATGTGCTTCCTCTGAGGCTCAGCGGCTTGGCTCCCATGCAAATATTGATTCTTGGCATGATTAATACAGCTATTGATATTCACAATGAATTTGCTAAACCAGAAGAAATAATAATTAGCGCAAGGAGCCTGCGTATTATTAAGGGCCTCATTAATTCAACCAGGTTTATTTGGATGACTGTGGGATGTCAAGTCAATAATGATGACTAATTAATAAACACATCAGAATGCCTTAAGATGAGCCAAAGTGGAGGCATGGAGGCTGGAGGGCGGTGCTGATGGGGAGAATTCCAAGATGACTGGTCCCAGGACCCAGCTTTTGCAAGGTGGCCTCGCAGAGTTAGGGAAAGGGCCGATGGGAGCAAATTTGGGGTTTGAAGAGATAACTCATCTGGGGGCCGGTGGCTTACACCTGTAATCCTAGCCACTCAGGAGGCTGAGATCTGAGGATGGTGGTTCAAAGCCAGCCCAGGCAGGAATGTCTATGAGACGTTTCTCTCCAATTAACACAGCAAAAAGCTGGAAATGAAGCTATGGCTCAAGTGGTAGAGTGCCAGCCTTGAGTGATAAAAGCTCAGGGAGAATGGTGGTGATCGATTTCACCCATGGGGCTCCCCTGGCCGCCCCTCCCCCACCCGCTAGAGGCAGGAAAAAGTCAGGAAAGTTTAATTGGACCCCAAATGGGAGTAAGCCGACTTGTATGGTCTGCATGGCACCTGGCCCAGCGGTACCCAGAGGGTCCTCAAAACCATTGAATGTTTCTGCTTTGAATGTTTCTGGCTTCCTTTACTCAAGGTGGAATTTAAATCAAAGGGGAAACATCTATGCTGGGGGCCACTTTATAGTTTGTCTGGGCATAATGGCTAATAAACGTCGTGTTTTAAAGAGGCTCTTAAAAACCAGTAGATTTAACAGCATTGTGTGCTCACGAGGCGGCCTGGTCAGCTGTGTGGGGACCTCTGGAGACTGCGATCTTCAACGTGAGAGAAGGCTCAGGGGTTCGGAGCCGGTGGGAAAACAAGATGGGGATGTCCGACAGCCCCCAAAGACTCCTTCAAGACAGGTTCCAGCCCCTTGTCACCTCCTTCAACCTGGAAGGAAGTGAGCCTCACGGCTTCTATCGCATCAAAATAGCCAGTGTAAGCCAGGTGCTGGTGGCTCACGCCTGTAATCCTAGCTACTCAGGGGGCTGAGATCGGAGGATCAAGCTTCAAAGCCAGCCCGGGTAGGAAAGTCTGTGAGACTCTTATCTCTAATAAACCACCAGAAAACCAGAAGTGGGTGCTATGGCTCAAATGGTAGAGCACTAGCTTTGAGCAAAAAGAGTTCAGGGATAACACAGGCCCTGAGTTCAAGCCCCTCAACTGACAAAGAAAAAAAAGAAAGAAATTTTTAGTGCAGCTCATGGAACAAAATCTTTTCTGAGTCAATCATGGTCAGATGACCATCAGATTAAATGAGATGTCGGCAACTGGGGTTGTCTTAGCTATTACCAAGACCGTGTAATTTATAAAACATTGAACTCTGTCTGATTTGCAGCCCTAGAGCTGCGGAATGCCAAGAACACAGCGCTGGTGTTTCCTGTGTCATCCAGGCATGGCACAGGTATCAAATGGAGAGACAGGGGTACTGTGCTAACTCAGAACTCTGCTTCTGATAGGGCCTCTGTTTGTCAAGTATGGTGGTACACACCTGTAGTTTCAGTCCTCAGGAGGCCATGGAAGGAGAATAGTAAATTTTTAAGTCAGCTTGAATACAATGGTGTCTCAGGACTGTAATCTTAGCTACTGAAAAGGCTGGGATGTGAGGATCACAGTTCAAAGCCATCCTGGTCAGGATAGTCAACAATATGCTTATCGCCAGTTAACCACCAAAACTCCAGGAGCAAAGCTGTGGCTCAAGCAGTAGGGCACTAGCAAAAAAACAGCTCAGGGACAGTGCTCAGACCCTGAATTCGAGATCCAGGACCAGTACACGTACACACACACACACCCACACACCCACACCCACACACACCCCTACATTCTGTGGAGAAAGATAGTGATTTGAGGAAAACCTGGGGGAAAAATGAACATGATCCTATCTTAGCCAACAAGTTGGTGTAGTGTCTGTAATCCTAGCTATGCGGGAGGTGGAGGTAGGAAGATCAGGGTCCAAGGCTGGTCAAGCCTTAAAATGCAAGAACCTCTCTGAGAGATAAAGGCACAAAGAGAGTTAGGGGTGTGGCTTGGGGGGCAGTAAGAGTGGGGGCCTGGGGTGTAGTCCAGGTCCCACCCCCAAATCAGTCAATCAATAGTCACTGCCTCTCACCTCCCACAGCCCTCCTCTGGGGAGGTGAGCAGGACTTGGAAGGATACATGTCCAATGCAGAAGCTTCTAGAAGATGCAGCGAAACCACAGCTCCCACATGTCGCCTCCCTGAGCGAGGCCCCTTGCTCCGGCCTCCTGCTCCTTGTGGGTGGGGCACACGTTAGCCATGTCCCCTTCACCGTGCTCTCTTGCTTTGGGGGGCAGAGGGGTCATCTTCATTCTCCACATGCATCCTGTCTTTGTGCACCAGTTGCTCAGTCTTGGAGAGCATCCCATTGCCTTGGAACCTCGATCCTCCAGATCTCAGTGGGGATGGTGGCAGGCAGGCAGGTGGGGGGGTTTGTTTGGGGGCTGCTCAGGCTGCCCTCTCCTCAGAGACCCCCCAACTGCCCACTGCCCAGCTCCCATGGACCAAGGGAGCTTGCCTCTGTGGCCCACGCTGATTTGTCTCCTGCTTCTGAGCTCTCTTCTTTAATTAAGGGGATCTGAAAACAGAACCTTTTTTACAAAGAGATTGCGGGGGGGGGAGGGTATTTTATAACAGCACAGAGAATGGAACTGTTTATTAAAAAGAATAACGCGCAATAATAGATGGAATGAAGTGGCTCAGAAAAACAGAGCTCTCAGAGACACGCAGGAAACACATGTTGAACTTTGCTTGTAATCAAAGGAACAAATGCTTCTCCCCCCCCTTTTTTTTCATGACTGATTTGGCAGATTTTAAAATATGCATGGTATTCCTCCCTTGGCATGGTTCATGTTGCAGATGGGCTCGGTTGCACTGAGAGGAGTGAGGAGGTGTGCGGTGCCCAGCCATGGGGCAGCAAAGGAGGGTTTGGCTAGGTGAGGGCACTGCCCCGAATGTGGGTGGATAAGTGGACAGCAACACAGCATGCTCCCTCCCTCCCTGCCTCCCTCCCTCTCCACAGCATTCTCCTTCCCTCCCTCCCTCTCCCCTTCCTCCCCCATGTCCTCCCCACCACCAGAACTTAAACCTTGAGCAAAACAACTGGTTTGTCCCTTACCTTACTGCCTCCTCTGGAGGTCTGCCTGACACAGCCCTGCGGCCCGCAGGGCCAGCTCAGCCAAGTGCAGTGCTTGGCTTAGGCTCAAAGAGAAGATGAAGCCTGATCTTCCTGGGCCTTGCGAGCACCTACCAACATAGCCCTGAAAATGCACCTCCACAACTAGATCACCTGCGAGGACTCGACTGAGGAAATAAGTAAAATCACACGCAAACCTCGACTTCTCAGAGCGCTTTCCCGCACTCCTCACACACCTGAGAAAAAGGAAGTAAATGAATGTTTAGCAGTACAGCGCGGATTCAGCCCTCTATAAAGATATTAAAAAGATAAAGATATTGGGAAGCACTTATAAACAACGAAGATATTCAGAATATATGAATTGAGGATAAAAAATGATCAACCATTTATTTGTAATAGAAACGGAATAACAAAAAGTTGTGCTGGGCTCTAGGGACTTACACCTGTCATCTTAGCTACATGGGGAGGCTAATGGCTGAAGGATTGTGATTCAAGGCCAGCCAAGACCTTATTTCAAAAATAAGCAGCAGCTGAGTACTAGTGGCTTACACCTGTAATCCCAGCTACTCAGGAGGCTGAGATCTGAGGACCACAGTTCAAAACCAGCCCCAGCAGGAAAGGCTGTGAGACTCTTATCTCCAATAAACCACCAGAAAAATGGAAGTGGTGCTATAGCTCAAGTGGTAGAGTGCTAGCCTTGAGCTGAAGAGCTGAGAGGCAGCGCCCAGGCCCAGAGTTCAAGCCCCACAACTGACAAAAAAAAAAAAAAAAGCCAGGCACCGGTGGCTCACTCCTGTTAATCCTAGCTACTCAGGAGGCTGAGATGTGAGGATCGAGGTTCAAAGCCAGCCTGGCAGGAGAGTCTTTGAAACTCTTATCTCCAATGAACTACCAGAAAACTGGCACTATAGCTCATGTGGTAAAGTGCTAGTCTTGAGCTGAAGAGCTGAGGGACAGTGTTCAGGCCCAGAGTTCAAGCCCCTCGACCAACAAAAAAAAATAAGCAGCAAAAGACAGCCTGGAGGTGTGGTCCAACTGGTAGAGTGCCAGCCTAGCAAGCCTGAAGTCCCAAGTTCAAATGCCAAAGTTTTTAGTACCTAGAAGAAAAATGATAGAAAATCTTTTATTCCCCCACCCCCAACACACGTAAGCACGCTTTGGTTGTATGGTTGAGATGAGCGATTTACTGTGAATGAGAGCAGGGTCCACACAGAAGAAGGCCAAGAGGAGTCTTTGATGTTTGATGGCAGGGAAGGCTGGGTAGACAGGCTGGGGTGTGGACAGTGTGGTGTATGGACAGGGCGGGCAGGGCAGGCAGGGAGGGCAGGGTGGGCAGTGTGCACAGGGTGGGCAGTGTGGCAGGGTGGACAGTGTGGGCAGTGTGGACAGGGTAGACATGGTGGACAGTGTGGAGGGTGGACAGTATGGACAGGGTGGGCAGGGTAGGCAGGGTGGAGCCCCACCTGAGGCCCTGGAGAGACTGGTCTGAGGAGATGGAGGCCTGCGGAAGGAGGTCCATGTCTCCACTGGGATTTCTCTCCATGCGCTTTTCTGACGGTGACTTTACTCACTTCCTGGTGTCATGCGCAGAGGTGAAACGTAGTCTGGGCTCCCCAGGTACCAGTGTCTCCCCCTGTAATGTTCCCCCGCCCCCCACAGCTCCATCCCCGGGAGAAGCTGGGAAGACACCGTGCAAGGAAGGAAATGTGGATGTGCTTTACCAAAAAGCAACAAGTGTTTACCCGTGCACACACCAGAATGGAGGTGACAACTGGAGATACTCTAGCGAAGTGACCACAGTGGAGTTCTCCCTCTTCCCAGTGCCAGGCTTTGAACCCAGGACCTTGTGCACCTCAGGCAAATGCTCTTACCTCTGAGCTACACTCCCAACTCCTCAGAGCCCCGCCCCCGTGTGCCTCCCCAGTGGATTGTTAACCTGCTCTTTCATCTCATCGTAGCGATGGAAGCTCAGAAGTACAGAGGAGACAAGGGCTGAGTAATTCTACAGATCCACAGGCTGGTTGGAAAGCAACTGGGCTTGGCCCAGAATGTACAGGCTCTGGGTGTCCTCTGGCTGGCTATGGTGTCCCTGGAGGTGGGAGCTGGCTGTAATTCCACCAGTTCCAACGTCCTCTGATCAGATGCAAGAGAAACTGAATTCCATGCTGTGCCCATCAGCTGCTTCTTACAAAGGTCCTCCTCCTCCTTTCACGTTCCCTGTGGTTCCAGGGACAAACACGCTGGATCTGATTAAGGAGATTTGGTTTTCTTTTGTGTGGACTCCTACGATAATACAAACCACTCTATTTCTTTTTGTGGGTGGAAATAAAGTATTTTTAAATATTAGCATCTGTCATATGATGAATTGCCTCTCCTCTCTGAGCGAAACTGTGGAATAAAACTCTTTAAAAAATAGAAACCATCAATTCCAGGATAATGAGAAACAGAGATCAATCAAAGAGGTTTTTTGTTTTAAATTCTGTTTCCTATAAATTGGAGTGTCACCTTACACACAAGCATGAAGGGTCTGTGTGCCAGACTGCGGTGCTGATACCCTCCAGGTAGAAGCTGTGGGTCACGGTGACTTCTCTCAGCGCCACGCTAGCCAGGGCCTGGACTGCACTGTGTTCCTCCGGGTGCCTCCATGGAGGCCCGGAGTGAGAGGGCAGCCTCGTGGCTTTTAGTTTATGGAGGAACTTTGGCCCTGATTCCCACCTGGGCTACATCCTCGCCAGTGTTGGTTGCTGTGTTTGCTTGGTGCTGGCTTTCTGATGGGCCTTAGTATGGTCTTGATGTTCATTTTCCTGATGGAGGAAGACATTGAACTTTTTTTTAAATTGTGTTTTCCCGTGTATTTATTAGCGGTGTGTGTTGGTTCGTTTGAAAAGTGGCTATTGCGTTCTTCCAGCCATCTCTTGATTGGATGATTTGATCTCTGGTGCTTAATTTCTTTTGGACGTGTGTACTGATGATGTAAGCTTCATCTCCAGCCCTTACTGTGTTCAAATCAACCCAGAATGGATCCCAGCAAGGCCTAGTTGTTTGACAGAATGAGAGGGACACAGGTGACACCGTGAGTCCCAGAAAGAGAGGGCTCTCAGGGCTTGCAGGGCTCCTGGAAAGCTGCGGCAGCCGCAGAGTGAGGGCCAGACAGGGGAGAAGTTTCCAGCTCCTCACCTGACTGGGCTGAGCATCCAGAACACACAAAGAGCTGAGGGACTGTCAACCCCAGAGCGGCCCTCCCACCATGCCTCTCTAACAGCTCTGTCGTCACAGTCCCTGTGGAAAAGTCCCTCCACAGTGCCGGAAGTTTCTGTGTCAGTCCTGCCCGGATCCTAGCTCAGCCGGGATCGGTGTTACTCTTGATTTGGGGAAATTTAAATCAATGAGTTGATTTATTCAACAAATCTCTGCCAGTGTTTATCCACGAGGAGTGTTAAGAATGCCCATCCCTACAGGAGAGATCCCAGGAAAATGCGTGGTCCATTCAGCATTGGTGTCTGGAGCTGTGTGGGGAAGGGCGTGCCTCAAGCTGGCGCTCAGAGCACTTATGTTTCACTCTCTATGCTTTGCTTTTTCCCTCCCCCCCTCCCTCCCTCCCTCCCTCTCTCCCTCCCTTCCTTCCTTCTTGCTTTCTGTCTTTCTGTCTTTTTGTGTCCCCTTTGGTGATTTGAACTCAGGACCTTGTCCTTATTTTACCATTTGAGCCACCCCTCCAGTCCTTTGGCCTTTTTATTTTTATTTACTTATTTATGTTGGTGGTGGGGCCTGAACTCTGGGCCTGGGCGCTGTCCCTCAGCTCTTCAGTTCAAGGCTAGTCAGCTCTTCAGTTCAAGGCTAGCGCTCTACCACTTGAGCTACAGCGCCACTTCTGTTTTATTCTGCTTATGTGGTGCTGAGGAATCAAACCCAGGGCCTCATGCATGCAAGGCAAGCGCTCTACCACTGAGCCACCTTCCCAGCCCCTGGCCTTTTTATTTTACTGTGTGTTTTCTTTTCAGAAAGACTCTAACGGCTTTGCTTTTCCCTAGCCTGGCCTTGGAGTACCATCCGCTTCTGCTCTCTATTTCCTGAGTGGTTGGGATTACAGGCAGGTAGTACTACACCTGGCCTATGGATTTTATGTCTTCATTTTAACACACATAAGGAAGTTAGGACCTCTCTCCCCCCTTCCCCCCCCCCCCCACTCCTAGATGCTTGGACTACAGGCATGCAGCACCACACTGGTCTGGAATTTAGGCTTGTGCTCTTTGGAGCTTACTTAGTGCTTTCGTGAGTGGGGACTGGGGCCCAGTGTGGGCATCAGTGCTCTCCGTGTCCACACATGGCCGGTGGTGGCTGTCAGAGTGTCATGAGATGGATGTGAGTCTAACAGGGAGCTGGTCCTCAGTGGGAGAAGGGAGGCTAGTGGAGACCAGGCCAGGCCTGTTCCAATCCCAGGCCTGCTCTGCCCCGGCCCAGAGCCTTCTCATATTTCCTCTGCTCAACAACTCCGTGGCTGGGGACCCTTTGTGATCCATTTCATTAGCAAGCAGTGGTGCTGAGCTGTAAGGGAGTCTCCTGAGGGAAGGCCTCAGATCCAGGCCAGTGCTTCCCAGGCCGGGGCTGGAGCATGGAGGAGAGGGGAGAGGGCCAGGCCCAGATGCCTGCCCTCCCTCGAAAGCAACGTTTCACCTCGGTACATAAAGGCTGGGAGAGGAGAAGGAGCGGCTTGGCGGAGGCCCCACATGGAGAGGAGAGGAGCGGAGAAGGCTGGTGTTTATGATCTCCTTCCTGGCAGGGGAGCCCAGCCTGCTGTGGAGAATTATTCTTTCCACCGGGCAGCTGGCAGCTGATGCCATGCTGTGTGTGCCACCATCCCAGGTGCCCTGCTTGACAACTGCAAAGGGCAGGGGCAGGAAGGGGGGTGGCGAGGGGGTCGGGATGGGGCCTGGAGTGAGGAGGGGGGGTGGCATGGGGAGGAGGGGGTGGGAAGGGGATGGGTGGCAGGGGGATGGGAAGGGATCTGAGGTCCAAAGATAAACGCAAGGTCCTTCCAGCTCTAGGAACAGGAGAAATGGATTTCAGAGGAAGAGCAAACAGTGCAGGGTGAAGGAAGGCAGACATGAGCATGGAGCACCTTGGGGTGGCCTGGATGCAGGGAGATACAAGACCTGAAGATGAGCTCGGGAAGATCTGTCTGTGCAGCTGCCCTTCCTAGAGTGGGGACCACCAGAGAGGGCTGAGTGATGAGCTCCTTGCCAGAGGAGGCCCTGGGTGGTGAGAATTCACCAATGGAGGAGGCCCAAGTGATTAACTCACCAATGGAGGAGGCTCTAGGCGGTGAGAACTCACCGATGGAGGAGGCCCTGGGTGGTGAGAATTCACCAATGGAGAAGGCCCAAGTGATTAACTCACCAATGGAGGAGGCTCCAGGTGGTGAGAACTCACTGATGGAGGAGGCCCTGGGTGGGGTACTTACCGATGGAGGAGGCCCTGGGGGGTCAGAATCATGATGGAGGAGGCCCTGAGAATGGCTAGAGGGCCGGGAGTAGGTCTACAGCTCAAGGCACCAGAGAAGAATATCAATTATGCTTAATTTCACAGAATTAAAAAATAATAACTTCACAGTGACTCTTTTATAGCTGCCTTGCCTCAACTCATTAACAACTGTTTTATGTAAAAAGCAATTCATTAAGCAATATGGTCTATGGAAAAGATGTGCAAATGGACAGTAAAAGTTAGAAGAAGTGACAAGGAAAGCCTGCCACTCTCAACCGGCTCAGAGAGCCAGCTTGTGAGGAATTTTCCAGAAACTGTGACCCTTGAGGTAACCCCAAACTCAAAACTCTGGAGCTTTTCCCATAGTGGGAAGGGGGGGTCTCTGCTGATCGAAGGAGGGGACCCCTGTCAGGTGAGCGGGGTGCAGAATGTGGAGTACAAACTCTGGTGGGTCTGTGCATACATAGAGCAGGATGCAGTCTGTTTTCCTGTAACAGGAGGAAGAAGAAAAGAAGGAGGAGGAAGAGGAGGGAGAGGAGGAGGAGGAGGAGCAGAGGACAGCAGAATACACTGTGACCAGAGCTCTTGGAGTTTTGTTTAAACAATTCTATCTGCTTTCTAAATATATAATATAAAACAAGATGGAACTGAATCTTTACCTCCAACAACAACAAAGAAATCAACCCAGTTTATCCAGAACTGGAAGAGTAAGAAGCGATGTGTGCATGTGCATGTCTGAGTGCAGATGTGTGTGTGCAGACTCCCCCCTTCCCCCGCCCCGTTTGGGGCCATTGCAGGGGCTCTGCGTGAGGGACTGCTCTCTGTGGCCAGCAGGACCCTGTCTAGAAGGCTTTGAGTCAGGAGAATGACAGGACGGGGGCTTGAGCCTGAGAGGGGTTGGGAACCACAATTGGCCGAGCTGGGTGAGGAGAAGGGACAGAGGCGATGTCCTGATGTCTGGCCAGCACACTTCCACCTGTCCTGCCCACATCATTTCCCAGAAGTCCAGAGAGGCAGGAAGAAGAATCAGGACCTGGAGCTGGCTCCAGGGCACCAGGCATTCTTGATTAGCGATGTGGAAGGATTTGGGATCCCAGGAATGGGTGGCCGAGCCCGTGGGAGGCTCTTGGTGGTGAGAGACAGGGGCAATGCCCCGGCCAGGCACCAAAGGGAAAGCCACCCATGCTGGGTACTGAGCAGCTCTGCGTGCCCCTCGCCCCAGGTGCACCATGTTGGGGGGTTTTGTGAGGAAAGAGAGGGAAATTCCCCAGACACCCATGTGCTGAGCGGAGCCCAGGTGTGGAAGCAGAACATAGAGAGGAGAGAAATGGAGGCCTGGGCTCAGACATGCGTGAGAGCTGGAACTCACCCATTTAGAGCTGCAGAAAGCTGGAGGAGAGTGAACGTATGTTCTCTACCTCCATTCTAATGAGCCAGAGGATGGGCACGCCACATGCACGCAAGGCCCTGCCTGCTCTAACAGCTGAAAAAGATCTGTGGAATAGACTGTGGGCCCTGAGGCCTGCTTGACCTCGTCTCCACAGAAGACACATTTGTTCTCCATGGACAAGGGATATATGTGCATGAACAGGGACATGTGTGCATGGATGGGGACTTGCAGGTATGGATGGGGACATACGTGCATGGAAGGAGACATGTCTGTATGGAAGGGGACATGCATGGGGTATGGAAGGGGACATGTGTGCATGCACGGAGTCATGGGTGTATGGATGGATACATGTGAGCATACATGGGGACATACATGCATGGAAGGGGACATGTGTGTATGGAAGGGGACATGCATGGAGTATGCAAGGGGACATGTGTCATGCACGGAGTCATGGGTGTATGGATGGATACATGTGAGCATACATGGGGACATGTCTGCATGGACAGTGGACTGCCCCTGTTGTCACGGGTGCGACAGGAACACTTTCAAGGCTCAGTGTGTCTTGAACCCAGGCAATTGTCTGTCTCAGTGCCTTTTGCTTCATCTGCTTTAACTAGACATGAGCAGGCCATTGTCTCTCTTGGAGCAGCTTTGACCCTCTGAGCTCAGAATGGTGGTGCATAGACTCACCGCTCGGACGGTCCAGGTGGGCTGGCCTGTGGACTCTCTCCTCTCTGTGGCTCTGCCCCTGCTCTCTGATGGATACATCTCAGCAGACAAGTCCAGATCACTCTTCCCATGCCCTGGCTCCCGGGACTCCCTGCTGAGCAGCGCCCAGCCTGACCCCATGGGACACACGGTTCTGAGCAAAGAACTTCTTTTCTTTTTCTTTTTGGTTGTGGGGCCTGAACTCTGGGCCTGGGCGCTGACCCTCAGCTCTTCAGCTCAAGGCTAGCACTCTACCACCTGAGCCACAGCACCACTTCTGGCTTTTTCTGCTTATGTGGTGCTGAGGAATCGAAATCAGGGCCTCAGGCATGCAAGGCAAGTGCTCTACCACTGAGCCACCTTCCTAGCCCTGAGCAAAGAACTTCTACCATCTGAGGACAACTTGCCAAGTGAAGCTTTGGGTTTTCCCTCCAGCCTGTCCTCAGCAGCGTTCCAGACATGCGTGGGTTTCAAAAGTGTGATTGCCATGAGCCTTGTGTATCATCTCCACTGTGGGGGAAAATATGAACAACCCCACTGTGAAGATTTCCTTCTCGAAGCCAGAGCTGTGCTGGGCTTTGCCGCGTGTGGGGCACTGGGAGGCTGCATGAAACCGGGGAGGAGAGAGAGAGAGAAGGAAAAGTTGATGTTGGAGGCTGAGGCCTTTCATCCGACTCCCCAGCTCCAGCCCTGCCCTCCAGTCCCCGGACCCTTCGATGGTGGATGTCTGGCTAGCCGACCTCTTTGTAGACTGTGAAAGAGAACAGTTTAGTATCTGAGTTCAACGCCCAGTACCATCCAAACCAACAAATCAACCAAGCAAAATCACTCCTGGTCACACTGCAGGAATGAATTCATGCCTATCAATTAATTAATTAAGCAACTACATGTCACATGCTTACACCCAAGGCCTCCTTCCTTCCCTGATTATTAACCAGAGTTGCTGTTCCCCGCTTTGCTGTCTCAGGATGGAATTCACATAAGACTCGGTGGGGGAAGTCATTTTCAAAGACTGGGCAGTTCCCACAGCCTCGGAGCGCGGCTCTCCCTTCTACCCCTGAGGCTGAGGCCCTCCAGCTGCTCTGCCTCTTCAACTCTGGCATTTGGCTGCTCCCTTTGGCCATACAAGGTGCTCAGCCCTGGCAACATTTCCCCTCAGTCCCTTTCCTTCTGCAAGGACATTCTAGATTATCTGACCCAGTGCAAGGGGGCATAGGATAGATTTGCACTAAATATGCTCTAAAGAAAAATGCCAGGAAATTGTCCCAGGCAGAGAGGGGTACCCCCGTGATGGGAAGACCCACAGCACAGGGTCTCCTCAGGAGACATGTACCGTTTCAGGCATCGCTGACACCCTTCTGGTGCCACCAAATATTTTCACTTTGTCACCTGGTGGATAAGATGGGCTGGAGAAAGCTACCCACCCAAGAATTCTCTTCCTCAGCCACTGGAGTTTAGCCAGCTGGACTCAGCCCCAGGCGCTGGCCTGAAGATGGCAAAGCCATTCACCATTGATGATGGTGAGTCCAGGACCATGAAGCACTTACCTGAATTCTGGGATGAAATATGCTGAGCAGGATGACACCAAGGGGAGGACTGAGGGAAACTTCAGAATGAGGTATTGTCCAGATAAATGGCTAATGAAGCTGCGTATGTGATGGAACACTGGCATCTGATCAAAACAGATCATTTTAATGGGTCTTGGATCAAAATTAATAGTCAACAATGTATACATAGCACATCACAGGCTGCCGCCCTGCTCCTTAGTACGGGGGCTACAGGATTGTTCCCTCCCTCCCTCCCTCCCTCCCCTCCCTCCCTCCTCTTTCCTTCCTCTCCCCGTTCCTCACTTTCTTTCTTTCTTTCTTTCTTCTTTCTTTCTTTCCCTTCCTTCCTTCCTTCCTTTCTTTTCCTTCCTTACTTCCTTCCTTCCTTCCTTCCTTCCTTTCCCTCCCTCCCTCCCTCCCTCCCTCCCTTCCTTCCTTCCTTTCTTTCTTTCCTTCCTTCTTTCTTTCTTTCTTTTTTTCTTTCTTTCTTTCTTTCCTTCTTTCTTTCTTTCCTGGGGTTTGAACTCAGGACCCTGTACTTCTGGGCAAGCATTGAACTACTTGAGTCACCATCCCAGCTAGTTTTGCTTTTGTTCATTTTTCAGATAGGATCTCACATCTTTGCCCAAGTGGACTGCTGACAGTGATTCTCCTATCTATACCTCCTGCATAGCTGAGATTACAGTCATGAAGTACCATGTCTGGTTTGTATGTTGAGCTAGGTCTGTGAACCTTTTGTATACACACATATATGTAGGATATAGATGTATATAATATCTATATCCTATATATATTATATAATATCTATAATATATACATCTGGGATTATAGGTGTAAGTCACCACTTAATTGTGTGTGTGTGTATTTGATATTGGGGTTTGAACTTGAGCCTTGTGCTTGCTAGACAGACATTGTATGACTTGAGCCATGTCCCCAGACTTATATTGTGATTATTTCTGGGGTGAATTACAAGCTTCTCTCTCATGAGGATCACTCCCAGTGGGCCAGGAGGGAAAGAAGGGGTGGGTAGCATCAACATCTTTGTTACTGTAGAGGGTGGACAAATGGTGCTTAAATCCAGGGGGTCCTTGATCTTCTCAAAATGAACTCTCTGGAGGTGAAACTTCCCTCCAGGGGAGACTGCACCCCAGCTACAGGGAAGGTTAGGACTCTGTGCACCAGGCCTCCCTCTGGGCCATCCCCTCAATAGCAAAGAAGCAACCACCCCTCTCCTCATCAATTCAGATCTCTGCAATCCAATAGATGCTTAATTCTAAGTGGTCATGTCTGTCTTTCTGTCTGTGTGTACTGGTGAGTGGATGTTTGAATGAATGACCGAGTGAATGGATGGATGATAGATGCATAAGTGGGTGGGTAGATAGTGGACAGATGGATGATTGATGGGTGGATGATGGATGGATGATGCATGATGGGTAGATGATGCATGAATGGATAGATGATGGATAGTTGAGTGAGTGGATGGATGGGTGGGTAGATAAATGGAAGGATGGATGGATGATGGTGGATGATGGGTGAATGGTAGAGGGATGGATGATGGGTAGATAGTAGGTGGGTGAATAGGTGGATGAGTAGAAAGATGGGTGGATGGGCAGATGATGGGTGGGTGGATGGGAGCGTAGATGATGATAGACAGAAGGATGATGGATGATGGGTAGATGGGTGGATGATAGATGGCGGATGGAGGGTAAATGGATGATTGAATGTATGGATAGATATTTGGATGGATGAAGGATGATGGATGGGTGCATGATGGATAGATGGATGATGGGTGGATGGGTAGATGGACAGTGGACAGAAATGCAGCTGGGAGATGTGCTGGCATTTACCACCCAGTTCTGGCTTTATTTCTCTGGTCATGTAGGAGCCTTTTAAGTGCTTTAGGCAGGTGGTAACAAGATGGCATTTGCATTGGAGAGAGACAGCTTGGCATTTTGTGGTTGGTTGGAGTAGACAGGCCATTGGATTGCAGAGCAGAAGGATGAAATGCATCCACGTAGTGCAGACACGCAGGGTGTCCGCTGCTCCTTGGCTGGATCAACACAGTAAATTGAGTTGACACAGTTGGTGGTGCTCAGAAACTTCATGCTACTTCCCCACTATGCCTGAGTACCCCTAAAGATCTCACATTTTGCTTGTGGGCTTTCTATCACTGTGGGAACACAGGAGTTAAGATAAAGGATTTGCTTTGGCTCAGTACTTTGCGGGTTTGGTCTGTGGTCAGTTAGTCATTGCCTTTTGGTCTGCAATGAGACAGTAAATCACAATGAGCCTTGTGTGACAAAACCATTCACCTTATAGCCAGGAACAAAAGAGAAGGAGGAGGAATCAGTGTCCTACAATCCCCTCTGAGGCCACACCCCTAATGACCTAAAACCTCCCACTAGGCCCCTCCCCTTAAAGGTTCCACCACCTTCCCAGCTGGACTCTGAAGGTGGTGCTGTGTAGCCGGGAGACTATTGGTGCTGGGTGATGTTAGACAGCTGTGTGGATGGGTGTAAAGGAAGTGGTGCCTTCTGTGCTGGGGGCCCCTAGGTGAGGAGAGGTGAGGGGTTGGGGTGATAAATAGTGGGGAACTTGGAGTATGTTTTGGGAAGAGAAGTCCCATGTGATTCAGAGTAAGCAATAGGTGCTCCTCAGGGCTCCAAACCCCACTTTGCCTGGGGCCTCGATGGCTCAAGCTGCCTTCATCTTATTCCTCCTCCCATCAAGTGACTGTTGCAGCTGCCTGAGAGCAAATGCTTAACAGATACACATCGAAGGAAGGGGTGGCATTGTCCAAAAACAAATGCACTCATCACCTGACTTAGGAAATGGTAACCCTCTGTACCATACATCGCCTTTATAATAACAATAACTAAAAAAGACATATCCTTCAGATCCTTTATCTGCATTTGAATCAAGGAAAGGTGTCAGGAGTATGTTGGGTAAATTATGAAGCAATGATCGGCCTTGAAAAAAACAAAACAATAACAACCTTCCCCTAGAGCTCTAAACACATACTAAATCTGGTTAAACTCCAAAGCCCACGGAGAAACGTTATACTGACCTCTTGAAAATTTAGTTTTGGGAAGCTTTCTTTAATGAGATGAAAATAGGGCTTATTTTTCTTTGGTTAGGGAAGACAAAGGGAAAAAAAGAGAGGCAAAGAATAAGGTAAGGAAGTTTGCAGGTCTCCAGCTGAGTTCTGTGATCCTCATCTGATGACATCTCTTGATGTTGCTTATTATTTTTCCCAGAGTTTTCACGACACCCTTAAAAATACACTCAAAAATAAGAAAGACGCTGATTAACATAGAAAATTCTGTTTCGCATTCTCAGGGGGGGTTCCTTCTTTAAAAATTAAGAATTAATTTGATCAGAGTGATGCATGGATCTGGTTTGGGAAAATCAAACAGCTGTAATGGGCTTGTAATGAGGAGTGGCTGCAGGCTGTGGGCCACACCCGCAGCCGGGCTCTCTGGGGGCCAGCGGTGCCTGCCCCGCATGCGGTGTCTTCCAGTATTGATCCCCAGACTCCTAAAAATTGTGTGCAACTGGACACTAAACAGAATGCAGCCTTTCATCTCAGAATGGTAGCTCTGGCTTCAACGTCAAAAATAGTCAATGGTAAAAGAACCCCCAAGATGACAAGACTCGTCTCCAAGATCTACTCATGAAACACTGAGAAGGCGGCCGGGGCTGGGGGCATGGCTCAAGTGGCAGCGATGTGGCATGAGCCTCCCTGTATCATGTGTGAGGCCCTGAGTTCAAACTCTGGTATGTCTTCACCTCCCCAAAGAGTAAGGTAACACCTTTACACTGCTCTCTACATCCTAGATCTGATTTAAACTCCCTGGATATGTTTATTACTTAACTCTTTCAGTGACCCACAAAATACAGGCTGAATACCTCTCCATGCAACTACATTTCAAATGTTCCAAAACCCCAGAGCATTCTGGGCATCACCTGATGTCCAGCCAGGCACATCCCTTCTCTGATCACATGGGAAAAGAAAACACACACCCAGGAAGAATTTTGTGCAGAATTACCTCAGAGCCTCTGTGCACAGGGTGTTTGTTAAATATAGATGATTTCTGTGCTTAGGGGCTGCATTCTAAGCCAGATCGCTCCTCTGCCTGTCTCTCTCTGTCTCTGTCTTCGTCTCTGTAAATATTCCAAAATCTAGAAGCGTCTCCAAAGTCAGATGCACTTCTGATTCTGAGCATGTCCATTCAGTAGTGCTGCACTTTTGTTCTATAAGTAAGGATTAGACAGGACGGACAACTCCACCTGGGGACAGAACCTCTCCATGAATGATCTACCACCTATTCACTCATTCATTTTTCCTCCCCCAAGCAGGGTAAGTTCAGCCACATTCCCAGACCTATTCTGTCATCCAGGCATTGCCACGAGGGACAGTTGGCCACAAGGGACAATTGCCACCAACGTGGGCAAGTAACCCATAAAGGAGAAGACTCCTTGGGAAGTCTCATGATTGGTGGTCTTTCTTGTCAGTCGCTTTGTTGACACCACCCACCTCTTGTGCCCCAGCCTATAGGAGAGCCACCGTTGGGTCTTGAGAGCTGCAAGCCCAGAGTGGGAAGCTGGTCATCCCACTTTGCTTTCCCGAGGGCCTTCCCCATGGGGGCTCCTCATCCAAGCAATGGGGGGGCTTCAAGTAGTGGTGAGGGGTCCTAAAAGATGGGGAGACTGGGGCACCCAGCTTCCACGATGGGAGTCTGATGGCTAGGGATGGCTCTTTTTAGGGAGGAGAAAGTTGGGGGAGATGGGGAGGGGCATGGCATCCCATCATGGATCCTGGGAAATCAACCAGGCAGCCAGGGGCAGAACAGGTGGTTGTGAGGGTTTGGTGGTGGATGAGGACCCCTCACGAAATTCATAGGAACACCTCCTTTGCAAATGAACAGAGACTGCAGTCCTGCGGCTAAGCCAGGTCCAGCCGGTGCTAGCCGGATTGTGAAAATGGCACCTGCCAGTCCCCACACCCTCAGCCAGATGGAGGTGGGGTGCACTGCTAGCTCATGCCCCTCCTGCTCCGAGTCCTTGCTGGAGGCCCCACTGCAGGGGCTGGGGGTCTGGGGTGCAGCAGGAAGGGGTGGGCACTGTCACACCGTGCTTAAAGCAACCAAAAAGCTCTGGGAGCCGGCAGCGAGTTTATTAAGTGAGGGAAGAGTGCAATTCAATAAAGCAGAGGGAGAGGTGAGGCTCCGACAGGAAAATAAAATAGCCTCTTGCTTATACGTGCATGCTCTGATGCTCTGGGCTAGCTGAGAGCCTGGGGCGGCTGCTGCGAGTAGATTTATTGGCTTAAGTACTTTTTGTTGTCTGTGTGTGTGTGCACATGTGTGTGTGTGCACGCGCACGTGCACGCAGGTGTGATACATGAGGAATTCACTTTTGATCCTGCTTCTGCCCTGCGCATAAACCTTGCCTCCCCTGTTGTCCTGGTACAATGCTGGCTTAAAAAAATCCATCACAGAAATGTGTATTATTATGCCTATCTAAATATTGTTTGCATGTGAGCCACGCTTTTACTGTGATAGTATTTCCTCTCTTAGAGATGTGCGGGAGTAAATACTCCCTTGATGTCTCATTTCTATTGTTTCCCAGGGTGCATCTCGGAGCTTTGGCACCAGGCCTGTCAGGAGCCTGCACCTGCTTATTTTCTCCAGAAAAGGCCCACACTCCCTGCCAAGTTTAGCCAGGGCTGACTGCTTCCCATAGGCCATCCTGACTGCACATGGGCCATCCTGAGACCTTTCTCGGGCCATTTCCTGAATTGACTTAGCATGTCTCTTGATTTCTTCTTTCCCTCCCTTCTCTCTTTGGTTATTGGCAGGGGGCAGGTTCCAGGACCCCTACACATACCCAAATCTAGGAAGGCTCAAGTTTTTTTTGTATAAAATAGGGCAGGGTTTGCCTATAACAGTTGTTGCTTAGAGAATAGCAAGAAAAATAGTTCAGCAGAGACACAGCCACCAGGATCCTCAGGGCTGGTTGATGGGTATAAAACCTCCTCTGTGTACTGGTGCAAGGCCTTCCCTGTCCACCTGTGCCAGACCCTCCCTGGCTGGGTCCCCCATTCCTCCCTCCCCCAGGCTGCACACCTTGCCCTGTCCCGGGCTCTGCCCCACTCTCTGTCTCGGCCCAGCTCCACCAGTGTTGATCTGAAGGGTAATTTTCTTGTCAACGGTATAATTAATGGGCCGCACACTGCCGTGGCCCTCTGTTATTCTGCTTCTGGAAGATCTATTTCAAAATGAATAGCTGTTTAACCAATCACTTGGCAGACGTCTTACCCTTAGGTGTTTCTGTCAGTCAGAGTTTGCAGACAGCGTGTCGGAAATAGGCACAATCAATTTGGTTATCTGCTCTGCTCCCAGGGAAAGCGGCCATGAGTTACAAAATTCCTCCAGTATGGGGACTTGTTGCCTGCCGGCGCTGAGCCGCCATGCCCTTCCCTTCTCCTTGGCCCTGTGTGGGAGCTCGGCCACCGGCTGCCACATTTAATAACGGGAAGAGATCTTCAGCTGTTGCTTTACAACAATGTCTTCCACGGCCGGTGTCCATTCTGTCCCGGCAATCACAGCGTTGATTTTTCTGCTTCCTGTACAGAGGCTCAAATTGGTAGTTTTACAAATGAATTTCACAACTCTTTACATCCCAAAGAACGTGCAAAAGCTTGGGGGAGTGTGTGCACTTGTTCGAACCCCCAAATCCAGATGCTTGTCTGCCCTTGGCTGCTTTGGAGGCGTCTTTGGTGGGGAAAGTTGGCCAATTCAGTTTCTTGGTGTCAGGATGACAGAAGGAATGTGGAAAGCATCGCAATGTGTTGGCTTGGCTTCATTCCCTGCCTGCGATGACTGGAAGAGGCAGAGGTAAATGGAGAAACTGAAGTTGGCCCCCAAGCCTTGATGTGTGCTCTGCTTTGGGGGTCTCCTGTGGAGCTGCATGGCTGTGGCCTGCCTGAGCATCTTAGAGGAGTCCCTGCTGTCACAGGAACCCCTGTGGGGCTTTTATACCCCTCACTCTGCCCGAGCCCTCTCGAATCCTTTTTCCTTACTGCTTAATCTTTCCTTTTCTTAAGAGAATCTCTACCTAACTCGTGGAGAAGTTAACATTTTCCTTTAAATTTACAGATCTCAGAACACCTAGGGCCTTTGGAATGTCCTTCATGACTGAGATGAGGTCTCCCTACCTAGTAGCATGGGCTGGCCCCTTACAGCTGCTGGACAAGTGGCACCAAAATGAGGCCCGCTTGCTAACTTGATGGAGATCAGAGGCAACACAGCCTTGGTATATATGTAACTTTTTACCAAAACAAAGGCCTGGTGTGTGTGTGTGTGAGTGAGTGAGTGTGTGTGTGTGTGTGTGTGTATGTGTGTGTGTGTGCACATGCACATGCCAGTACTGGGGCTTGAACTCAGAGCCTGGTGCTCAAGGTTGGCTCTCTGCTATTTGAGTTACATCTCCATTTCTGGCTTTTTTTTTTTTTTCTGGTTCATTGGAGATAGGAGTCTCTTGAACTTTCCTGCCCAGGCTGTCTTCAAACCACGATCCTCAGATTTCAGCCTTCAGAGTAGCTGGGATTACAGTCATGAGCCACCATTGCCCGGCCCAGATGAGGGCCTTGGTGCGGGAAGGTGTGGGATTCTGTAAGGACAGACAGGAGACTCTGTCAGGACGGATGGGGTTGCCCATGGAGTGGCGGCAGCGAGGCAGAGGAAGAGGGGAGAATTTATCAATTAGAGGACACCTTCCGATGGCTGGCAGCCCATCAGGAGAGCCCATTGACTTATCATGTGAACCCCGAAAATACAACCCTTGACTAGGTCTCCCCCTTCCCTCTGCTGGGGCTCAGGAACGTGGGGCTGGAGGTAGCTGAGAGTTCTTTGCGGGGCCTGGGGTGGCAGATCCTGCCGCCTGGGTGGATGGCAGGATCTCAGGGCTGGCTGAGCCCAGCGGCTGGCGGTAGTGTAGTTGGAAATGAAGCCCCGAGTGCGATGGGCTGAGCCTCTGCCCACTGGGTCCTCACTCCCAGACTCGAGGCCTTCTGTGTCCGCCTCCTGTGGCTGAGGTCTGAAGCTGTGTGCGAATCACCCCTGGGCAGGTTTCTGCTGACTGGTGGAGCGCAAACACCCCCAGACCAAGTCACCCTTCACCAGTGAGGTGCTGTGACTATTTTTCTCCATGCTGGGAAAAGACACCTGGCATAATACACTGAAAAGAAGGAAGATTTGCCAGGCACCAGTGGCTCACACCTGTCATCCTGGCTGCTCTGGAAGCTGAGCTCTGAGGATCAAGGTTTGAAGGCAGCCCCAGGCAGGAAAGTCTGTGATACTCTTATCTCCAATACTCAGAAAAAGCTGCCACTGGAGCTGTGGTTCAAGTGGTAGAGTGCCATCCTCGAGCAAAAAGAAGTGCAAGGGACAGTGCCCAGGCCTGAGTTCAAACCCCAGGACTGAAAAGAAAGAAAAAGAAAGAGAGAAAGAAAGAAAGAAAGAGAGAAAGAAAGAAAGGCAGGAAGAAAGAAAGAAAGAAAGAAAGAAAGAAAGAAAGAAAAGAAAGAAAGAAAGAAAAAGAAAGATTTATTTTTGTTCTTGGTTCCAGAGATTTCTGCAGGCTGTTGGCTCTCTTGATTCTGGGCCAATGGTGAGCTGAGTGTCATGGTGTTGCATGGGGGTGTGGGGTGGGAGCCAGGAAGGGGAGTAGAGGGGGAGGGGAGAGACAGAGGAGGTAGGGAGAATGAGCACTTGGTTCTCTGACCCCGGGCATCTCTGGCCCTGGGTTAGGTGCAGACCCCCTCTGGCCACAGCTCAGGCATGGCCATGTCTGAGTCCCCATGGGTCCCTGCTGACCAGCGCGCATGCTCACGCTGGTCTGAGTCTCTGATGAGCCGTCCTGGTGCTGCTTGAATGGAGCTCCTTGGAGTACCTTGCTGGGTTTGAACCTCAATTTCCCTTCACAACGACTGACTTGACAAATGCCATGTGTATGGACTTTCCTTCTGTATCAGTCAGTTTTGCTGTGTAACAAAGTGTTCCAGACTTGAGAAGGCCGCCTCATGTGTCTGTGTGGGACACAGACAGGTCCTCTGGTTGGGACCCGTGGGACCCAGCTTTGCAGCCGTGTACGTGGGCACGAGGTGGGCTGGGGGCTCCTCCTCTGGGGGGGGCCATGGTGGAGTGTGGTGCTGCAGCAGGCTCACTGTAGACTCCCAAGAGGGAAAAGGAAGTGCAGGATGCATGCACACACAGACATGCATTCATACACACATGCTCTTACTCATACCAACACGTATGCTCATAGGCGTATTACATATGTCCATGCAATCTTGTGTCTGTATATGTTTCTGTACTGATGTATCTGTGTATCTTTCAGGTCTAGCATCCACATAGAAGAGAAATCATGAACTTAATCTTCCTGAGCCTGGCTTGCTTCACTTAACATGAAAAATCTGGGCTGGGAAGGTGGCTCAGTAGTACAGTGCTTGTTTTGCATGCATGAGGCCCTGGGTTTGATTCCTCAGCACCACATAAGCAGAAAAAAAAAGCCAGAAGTGGCGCTGTGGCTCAAGTGGTAGAGCACTAGCCTTGAGCTGAAGAGCTGTGGGACAGTGCCCAGGCCCAGAGTTCAGGCCCCACGACTGGACCCCAACAAAACAAAACAAAACATGAAAATCTATTCATGGGGCTTCAACATAGGGGAAGTGGGAGGAATGTGGGGAATACAGATGCGGAGGGAGAAAAACAGAGAGAGACCAGGTCAGCAAGTCAACAGGACAGCCGATAGAGAGTCTGCTTCCCTGGGGAACCCTGATCCTTTGTCTTCCTTTCTAGTTTCACCTCATCTAAGATTCCACTTCCTGTCCCCTGGGGTCACTTCCTCCCAAATGGATTTCTTCTGAAAAGCTTTGGGCTTGTCCTTCCTGAGGGAGAACCCGCTGGGAAGCGATGGAAGACGCAGGGGAAGGGGTCGGCCACTTTCACCTGGTGCAAATGAAATTCTGGGACCAGCTTTTCGTTGCCCAATGGTATGAACGGGGTGTTGCTAGAGATTGGGAAATACTGGCAGGAAAAGGAGCAGCCTCTCCCTGCAGGGCCAGCTGTCTGTCCTTGCTCTGGATGTCTAACCTGGACACCACTTTCTCAGCCCCATCTCCAGTGGCCCATCTGCACCCCAGCCTGGATGTGGCATGTTGAAGACAGGTTGGCTGAACCTGTAACGTTCGAGCTCTGAGGGGCAGAAAGTCTGCACAGCCTCCCTGGAGCTCATGCCTGTTGAGAAGGTAGCAAAGGGACTCCTGATTCCAAGACTCCATTCCCAGATGCACGTCTTAGCATAATTTCATGTAAAGAAAGAAGGCCAAACATTGGTGAACTGACGCCTTGTCTTCCTAGCTACTCAGGAGGCTGAGATCGGAGGATCATGGTTTGAAGCCAACAAAGGAAAGATCCTTGGGATCCTTATTCACAATCAACTAGCAAAAAGCTGGAAGCCAAGGTATGGTTCAAGTGGTAGAGCGCCAACCAGCCTTGAGCCCCCAAACTCCAAGCTTGATTGCAATCCTCAGTACTGCCACAGAAGGAAGAGACAAAGAAAAAAAGAAGAGGGATGCACTACAGATTGTCAGAGAATACTTCTGCTGGTGTTTTGGGCACGCTGTGGCTCTGTCAGTATTAGGGTGTGTGAGTCCCACACAAGGTAGGAGCTGGAAGGCTCAGTGCACCATCATGGCCCCACACAAGCCCCTGAGCCCATAGGAGTGCCCCTCTTCTCCCTCAGTAAGAGGTCGGGAGGAAGAAGCCAGCTCTGGCCCTGAACTTGCTCACCATATCACACGTGATTTTCCCTCCAGCAGGTGTGAGGGATTACGCCTCCTCTCACTCCTCAGAAGAATGTCCCTTCCATGTTCCACGAACAACAGTGTTGCCTTCTATCATTGTCTCTCCTAGTGATTTCATAATTTATAATTATCTCCGTTCCGAAAAATGTAGACGTACACTTAAAAGCATGAGCCAATCGCTCTGGATTGCGGCGGCATTGTGTTCAAAGTAATTGCCACTCATTTGGCTTTTGAGGCTGTTGAATGAATTTTCCACACGAGATTCCTTAATTTGTACATATTTTATTGCTATGAAATAGGCCTTGGAAAGCTGCCGAAACTGCAGCAGGCCTGTAATTCCAATCTTTAAGTGGTGAAACAGATTGAGTGCAAAGCAGGAGGCTTGAGATAGAGCCCTGGAAACGGAGGCCCCCGTGTCTCCGGGGTCTCCAGGTGTGACCCACAAACAAGCGAGATTAAGGAAGCTTAGTTTGGGCTGAGAGTTCAGCATTGTTTCAGCATCTGCATAAAAACAACTGCGTGGCAATCTGTGCTCTTTTCCTGATCTGTTATCCTTCCTGGAAAGAACATTTGCAGAAAGAACATGATTAACTTGTTTTCCTGCGTACGCAGTCAGAGAAATCGAGTGTGCACAACGCAGCCGGGAATTCTGGGTAACAAATGACACCTGGCCAGGTGTGCTGAGCTCTGGGGCCCAGGCAGGCTCTGCCAAGCAGCCTGGCCTGTGGAAACCCTGCTAGTTCACAGAACCTCATTTGCAAACTTGTAGAATAAAGGGCTGGGAAGAAGGATTCTCAAACTGAATTGGCAAATTTTTAAAAAAAAAAAGTCTTGCATTTATTCCAAATCTCATTTTTTGTTTTTGTTAGTTTTTTTCCCTTGTGCTGACCCTGGTGCTTGAATTCAGGGCCTAGGCACTGTGGGCTGAGCTTTTTTGCTCATGCCCACTGATACTGGGCGGTTTTTTTTTTTTTTTAAATTTTAACAATCACATCTACCCGTGCATCTGTGGCTCACACCTGTAATCCTAGCTGCCCAGGGTGCTAAATTCTGAGGGTCATGGTTCAAAGCCAGCCAAGGTAGAAAAGTCTGTGAGATTCATTTCTAACCAAAAAAACTGGAAGTGGAGCTGTGGCTCAAGTGGTAGAGCACCTACCTGAGCAAAAACAAAAACAAAAACTAAAAGGAGCGATGAGCAGTCCCTGACTTCAAGCCCTAGGATGGCACAAAAAATAAAAATCACATCTCTCTTTGCTTTCCACTCCATTGTAAGCCCAGTAAGGTGACCGAAGGCTAGGTGGCAGACAGATTTCAAGGTCAGGTTGGAAGGTCTTCAAGGTTGTTTCTAACCTGGCAAGGATTTGATGTCATGGGGTCAGTGGCCTCTCTTGCACATCCTGCCACGCTCTCCCATCCGACCCCCACACTGGGACGGGGCCTTCACCCCTTCCAGAGGCCTCTGCTTTCCCGGGTCTTGCAGGAATTTACATGGATAAACTCTCTTTATTGATTTGTTGTAAGATTTCGTCCTCATGAATGCAGAATCCTCGGACTTCTCTGACCATTCCAGACCCTTCTGAAGGGGTGCCTGGAATGCGAAGCACTGACCCCCGAGTCAGCCCCTCTGCCTTCAAGGAATGGGTTTCCATACCACCCTGGTGAGTGTGTCACATCCGTGTGTTCCCTGCCCCTGGCCAGCATGTGGAAGGAGATGCCCGGTGGTGTCTTAATCTCCTGTGATTCTTACGTCTCGGCTCTGGCTTGGGACTATGTGCGAGGTGCTGCCCTCGAATGGGTACGGGTGTCAGTCTCCACTGTGGTATGTGGCTTGTGTCAGGTCCCTGAAGGTGGTGCGTACCCCTAGAATACAGGTGCTTGGGGGCCTGCGATGGCTGAGTTAGTGGGGGACGTGGGGATGGTGGTGTGGAGGGAGCACACATCCGCTGGGCATGAGTCAGGCCTCGCCCTCCTGCAGCCAGGCATCCCGGTTCTCTGTACAAGCTGTCTAAGGAATGCAGAGCCTTGGTTTCCGTTGGGAGAGGCCGGAGTCTCCAGGGAGCCGTGGCAGAGCTCTGGGAAGGTGAGGAGGCCTCTGGAGTGTCCCTTTCCACCTACAGTGCGTTTGTCAAATGACACCCGATTGGGAGATGAGGAACTACCGTGCTGGGTGGCATTCCCGCACTTCTCCAGGTCGTGCCAAACATTCACACATTTTTAAATTTTTTATATATTTAACTTTAAAAAAATTATTGTCATTTATGGGGCTTGAACTTAGGGCCTGGGCACTGTCCCTGAGCTCTTTGGCTCAAGGCTAGTGCTCTACCACTTAGAGCCACAACTCCACTTCTGGTTTTTCTGGTGGTTATGTGAAGATAAGAGTCACAGGGACTTTCCTGCCAGGCTGGCTTCCAACTGTGATCCTGAGATGTCAGCCTCTTGAGTAGGTAGGATTATGGGTATGAGTCACTGGCACCCCGTGGGTAATGCACCAAACACTTAGAACTTTGGTCTACGCCACAGATTGTGTGTGAGAGAGAGTGTGTGGGAGTGTACATTCTTCTTGGATTTGTTTTCATTAAATAAAGTCTCACTATGTTGGCCAAGGCTTGCCTAGACATTTTGTGTAACTCAAACTGACCTAAGACTCTCAATCTTCTCAGCCTCTGCTCTCTAGGATTACAGACATGCCTGGCTCTTTGACCGTGTGTGTGTGTGTGTGTGTGTGTGTGTGTGTGTGCTGGATGGGGAAGGTTGGGTGTTGTCTTTTTAACGACACAGATAATTTTAATAGCTGGCTGCCCCATACATCGGTTGTTTTCTGCGGGGCAGGGGTTGAACCTCGGGTCTTGTCATGGCCATGCTCGGCCGCTGAGCGGCATCCCCAGCCCTGCCCCTCTGTTCTCGGGCCTCCATTCCTCCACTGAGCTGCAGCTTTGGAGGTATATTGACATCCAAAAGGGGAATTCTAGTCTTGATAATTCTTTCATTGTTGTTGTTGGGCTTTTCTTCATTTTTCCAGATTAATTTTTAAAATTAGTCTGTCAAGTTTTGAAAAGTCATCTCGCTGAGAGGTTTGTTGGAATGACATTGAATTTTTGACTATCCAAGGTGTACACATAAAAATTTTCCTGAACTTCAGAAAAGAGCCAGGTGCTGCTGGCTCATGTCTGTCATTTTAGCTACTCAGGAGGCTGAGATCTAAGGATTGTGCTTAGAAGCCAGCCCAGGCAAGAAAGCCTGTGAGACTCTTATCTCTAATTAATCACCTAAAAATTGAAAGTGGAGCTGTAGCTCTAAGTGGTACCCCATATCAACCAGGAAGCCCTGAACCAAGCCTCGTGGCTCATGCTTGAAATCCTAGCTCCTCAGGAGATAAGAGAATAGGAGAGTCACAGTTTGAGGCCTGTCCAGGCCCAAACATTTGTGAGATCACCCTAACTCAACCTATAACATCTGGGTACAGTGGCGTGAGCCTGCTGTTCCAGTGTCACAGAAAGTGTAAAGAGGAGAATTATGGTCCAGGCCACCCAAGGCAAAAATGGAGGCAATATCTGAAAATGAATGAAAGCAAAGCAAAGCTCAAGGTGGTGGGACACCTGTTTGCAAGTACAAGTCCCTGAGTTCAAATCCCCAGTATGGCCAAAGGACAGATAGAGACAGCTTGGCTTGTGACATTGGGTCCCAGCATGGGTGTCCGTGGACGGCTTGTGGCCACGGCCTGCGTGGGCCACCGACTCTGTGCTGACCCCCAGTTGGCTTCAACCAAGGGGAGGCAGCAGAAATAATGTTTTGTGATATCTGAGCCCAGGCCAGTTTCATTTCTGCCATTTTGGGGGGGGCCCCAAAATGGGGGAGCCATGTGAAAGGGGCCTTCAGATGATTCCAACTCAGCCACCATTAGGCTGCAATCACAGGAGAGACTATGAGCCAGACCAGTAGAAGAACTTCCCAGACAACCCAGGTGACTGGAACAGGTGATTGAGATGGATTTGCCTAAAGCCACTAAGCTGAGGTTTGCAGCCTGGACAACTGATGTGGAAATGTAAGCACAGGACATCAAATAATCGACTTTATTAATATTGCTAATAAGCTCGCCTAACATGCATTGTATACAATTATCCAGAGGTCCCTTCTTTTCTGATAAAGGGGTGGAAATTTGCAGAGGCTTTTACTGGGTAATTTTCCGCGATCTGTGATTTCAGCATGGCTATAAACATTATTTTCCCCTTATGCATTGTTTGCAAATGCGTGGTCCTTCGAATGTGATTTATGAGCAAGCTCCAGCTCTGTCCTGTGGGCCATATTTCCTGCCGTATGTCTGGTGTTCTGTAAACAGATGCTCTGTCTACACAAAGTGCCCACGAACCCAGCTTTAGAGCTGGTTGGAAAGGGTGGGAGGCGTGGCTTCAATGGTAGAGCATCCTTGCACTTAGATAGGAGAAGACCCTGAGTTCAAATTCTAGTAGCACAAAAAAATTAAGAATTATTTCCTAACAGCTTCCTTAGTAACAAAGAAAAACAGGCTGCCACCGCACTGTTTGCTCTCAATTGGCTCTAAAATCTTGATAAATAAAATATTGTTTGTAACCTTTCATAAAAGACACCAATCCACCAGGGCCTTGAACTCATACCTGTAATAGACATTCAGGAGGCTGAGAGCAAGGATCGCAGTTCAAAGCCAGCTCTGGAGAAGTCTAGAAGTCTTATCTTCAGTTCACCTGAAAAAAGCTGGAAGTAGAGGTGTGGCTCCAGTGGTAGAGTGCCAGCCCTAAGTGAAAAAGCCAAGCAAGAGCATGAGGCCCTGAGTTCAAGCCCCAGTACTGCCACACACACACACACACACACACACACACGCATGCACACACACACACACACACACACATACACAATTTGACAAACCAGGAGTGGTGGTCAGGCTTATAGGCTCAGTTACTTGGGACGTGCAGACTGACAGAATTGCAATTTCAAGGTAGCCCTAGGAAAGCATTTGCAAGACCATCTCTCAACCAATAAAACTGTGTGTGCTGATACGCACCTATCATCCTATCTACACATCAGGAAGTGTAAATAGAAAGATGGCAGCCCAGGCTGGCCTGGGCACAAACAGGAGACTATATCTGAAAAACAGCAGAAGGGAAAAGGGCTGGAGATATGGCTCAAGGGGTAGAGCAACTGCCTTGCCAGGGCAAGGTCCCAAGTTCAAACCCTGGTACTGACCCCAGGTTAATGAATTCACTATTAAGGAAGTGGCACTGTGGAGGTTGAGCACTCGTTTTGAGCTGAAGAGCACAGGGACAGCGTCCAGGCCCAGTGTTCAAGCCCCACAACTGACCAAAAAAAAATTAATGGTATATATTAATTCACTAATAAATGAATTAAAACACGAATTCCTAGGCCTCATCCTGAAGACTGACAGAGGGTTCTTGGACCTAACCTAAATATTGGCATTCTCTAACCTAAATATTGGCATTCAGTTCCTGTTACCTGGACAACGGGCAGCCCTGCTGGGCACCATGACCAGGGGCCACCGCATTCTGCTGTGGCATGGTGGGGGAAGCCAGGCGTTCCCTTGGTTTTGGAGGCCTGTGGCACTGGTTAAAAAAAAACTAGAGTTAGTTGGGTGAGATCAGGCTGGGCAAATGAGTGATCAGAATGCTGGTGGCCAGCACTCTCCCCATCCTTGGGAGAACAGGAAGTGATGGCGGTGGTGGTGGCGGCAGCGGCGGCGGCAGCAGCATGAGAGATTTTCCCAGGAAGAACACAGACTGACGAAGGCCGTGTGTCAGGGGACGAGCTTCTGCCAACACTTGCTTTAATAAAGCAGGAAGCGCTGGTCTTTTGATGCCGACAAGATAGGGAATAAGTAGAGATTTAATTTTCATGATGGCCATTGTGTAAATATGCACAAAGCCTCGCGTGGATCCGCTGGAGTTATTAATTCAGTGGTTTAATTTTTCAAAAGGGCTGAAATATAAGACTTCTTAAGATTCACTGAAAATATTTACCAAAACACATTCTTGGCTTTGGACTTTAACATTTTTTTTTTTGGTGCTGATCCTGAACTCAGAGCTTGAACTCAGGGCCTGGATGCTGTACCTTAACTTTTTCACTCAAGGTCGTCTCTCTACCGCTTGAGCCACAGCTCCACTTCTGGCTTTTGGGTGGTTAGAGATAAGTATCTCATGGACTTTCCTACCTGGGCTGGCAATCCTCAGCTCTCAGCCTCCCAAATAGCTAGGGTTACAGGGGCCCAGCTCTAAGTTCTGTTTCAGTTAAGACTGAATTCTGGGGAAGCCCTTCCCTCTGTATCCAGGGTCTCTGTATCCCTGGGTTCAACCACCTGTTAGAGAAAATTGCTCAGAAACAATTCCGTCTATACTACACATTACAGACTCGTGTCCTTGTCACCTCCTCCCAGACACAGGGAAAGAAGGATTTGCACTGGCGTGGTAAGTGACCCCCAGGGTCTCCAGTGCACACGTGTGTAGGGCCCTGGAGCCCGCACCTCTTTTATAAAGGATGTGAATACCTGTGGATTTGGGTCTCTGTGGCAGATTCTGGAAACAGGACTGACCTCACATGCCAGGGGACCGGAGGCCCAGGGGCCTGACCCAGGGAGAGGCCCATCTGTGTGATGGTGGCACACATGGCTGTCCTCCTGGGTTCAAGAAGCCCACCGCTTTTGAGTCTGCACAGACCTCAGCACCATGGGTGGAGCTGTTTAAATAAACTCAGCCCCCTTCCTAACAAAACAGAGCTTGAGCAACGATTTCCCTACTCACCTTGGGTTCAATGCAGGCTCACGTGAGGCAAGCTACCTCTCCCTGTGTCACTGGGAATCCTAAAGGCCATGATGGAGAATTATAGAACACCATGGAATAAATTTACATATCACACTAAACTTTTAAAAAAATTTTTCTGGTGGTTCTGGGATTTGAACTCAGGGCTTTGTACTTGCTAGGCAGGCACTCTATTACTTGAGCCATGCTCCCCAGTTCTTTGATAACTTTGTTTTTAGGTAGGGCCTCACTTCCCCCCTCCCCCACCACCCAGGGCTAGCCTCAGGCTGAGATCCTTGTCCCTACGGCCTCCTCTCCAGCTGGGACCATAGGTGACAGGGGTCTCGCTACTTTTTGGTTTGGTGGCCTCAGACTATGATCCTCTCAGTCTCTGCTTCCTGAATAACTAGGATTAGAAAGGCGTGCAACACCACGGCTAGACTTTTTTTTCTTTTTTTTCAGACACAAAGGGAGAGCAGAGAGATGAAGCACCTTGAGAAATGTCGTGCATGTTAATTGTGCCCTGTTGCTTTCTGGTGACGGGGTTTTATTTTGCAGCCCTTTCTGACTTTTATTAGAAACAGGACCTTTTTGTTACCTTTTGTTGCCCTGGGAGTTTTCAAAGCACTGATTTTCTGCCAGAAGAGATTGGAATCAATTGCAGTCTTCCTTTCTAGATAGTGCTAAAACATTTATTTAAGAGTCGAGCTGCCTGCCCGGCCTCATCTGTATTCCAAACAATGTGTCTAAGGGAATAAAGTTCATTCACGCCCGTGCTCTCTCTTATTGACAAATCACACACTTTAGGTGACCCACAGCCTGAATCCTGTCTTCTGGGAAAAGTTTTCTCTAAACTTGTCTGAAAGGATTATTTTATTACATTTCCCCCTGTGCTGGCTGAGTGAGAAGTTCCTGGGGGTAAAGACGGATCAGGGGCAGGGCCTGGGGTACTGGGCATGGGGAAGGTTAATAGACAGAAATAAGCGGCTTCCGGTCTCTGACCTGGTCAGCCAGAGTACTGGGCTGGACAAACTCATTTCCAGAACAATGAACTCTGAGGCTTCTCCTGGGCAGGACACTGAACTGCCCATTTGCATCCAACCACAGGGCAGAATTTCAAATAGGTGGACTGAATATAGAGAGGTTTCTTTCTCATCATTTAAATGGACACAGGATAATTGTAGCTGACCACAGCAAGGGAAGAGAGGGTCCAAAAGAATCTGCGGAACAAGCAGCAAACAGCCCATATAGTGAGAGACCTAGGGGTGGATGTGGGTGGGACTTCCCAGTGAAATGTCACAGAGGGCCTGAGCGGATTGATTGGATGAGGAGAAAGAGAGGGGCTGGGGCTGAAACTGGCTGCCAAGAGTGAGGACGTGTAAGATATCATCTGGAATTCAATATGTAATAACTAGATGCGTATTATGTGTAATATGTGTATATGCTATACCATACATAATGACTGGAGATTTTGAGTAACAATGAGTGTCCTGTGAAATCTGTGAACTCAAACCAGCCCAGTGCAAAGCCCGCCAGAACTTAAGGCTATTAGGTGACTCCTGTCTGGGAGAGAGGTCGGTTTCAGTTGTGCAGAGCAGGTGTTGGAGGAAGGCAGGCCCACTCAGGGAGTGTGGAGTCATCAGGCCAGCAAGCACAGGTCTCTGCTGGGCCACCTGGGCCCTGGCCGCCTGTGTCCACCATTAAAACATGACAGGCTCCCCTCCCCACCCCTGGACGAAGTAGCCCGCGTCTTGTGGAGCTGCCTTACCAGCAGAGTGAAAGCTAACAGACACGAGATTTCACAAACGGTCATAAAACATGGAGTTGTTTTTTTTTCAACGTCAAATATTTATGTGCAACAAACTTGTGAAACTCTCCAGTGAGGAGAACAGCATTCACGAGGCAGATCCCTGAGCCCTCGCTCCTGGCTTGAGAATGGAGGAGACACTTCAAAGAGCTCCGAGCTATTCTGATTGACCAGCCCTGTGAATGGCCCATACCTGAAGGGCCTCCTGGCTGGCCCTGTCTGTGAACCTGGCCCTTTGTGTGAGTCCAGCCCTGGTGTGAGCTCAGGCCTTGTGTGTGAGCCTGGCCCCACTGGTGGGTACAGAAGGGGTAGGAGGCGGGTGTGGGGCAGGGGAGGAAGTAGATTCCCGGAGTGTGTGACATGTAAGTCCTGCCCGCCTGGCCTCTTCCCATCATTCTCTGCTTCCTGGCCACCATGAGGCCATCTCCATGCCGTTTGTCACTTTACCACAGGCTTGAATGCCACAGTGCCAGCCTACCATTGACAGAAACCTCTGGAACCGGGAGCCAGATGAATCCTTCCTTTTCCCTGCTCCTCATCTCAGAAATGTATCAGCTAACACAGAAAAGTCCACGGCAAGTCCAGCTAACACGGGGGAAAGAAGAGGAGAGAGATGTAAAGATATTTGCACACAGAGGAGGAAACATCTCTAGGGGAGATCAGGTAAAACGAAGCAGGGTGTGGGAGGGTGGGATGAGGGGTGATGAAGGGAGGAAAGAGAAGAGGGTGCCATTTCACCTGGGGATACATGAAGGGGGTTGGGGGTGGAGCAGGGCCACACAGGCTGTGTCTCTGTTCACTGTCACAAAGAAACCCATGCAGGAGTGGCAGTAGGTATCCCCATCTTACCCTTTCCCCCCGGCCCCCAATGCCACCAAAACCCAGGGCTCAGACAGTGCAGAGGACCTGGCATGCAGACAGGGGTGAGGTGCATTGGGATTTATTGTTAATAATTCAACAAAACAATCTCAGAAAACATTTGACCACAACTCTCTGGACTGGATGGCTGGGACGGGGCTCTCTCTCCAGCGTTCAGCCCCACCTTCTGTTGTCTTTGACTGCTTTTGCAGGGAGCCACATGGCCAGCCTGGATGGGGGACTTTGAGCCACAGCTCAGTAGCAGCCAGTGCTCCCCTGAGGGTTAGTGATAAGGAGGCAGAGACATGAGACAAATCCCACCTCCTGAAGCACAGGGCCTGGGCTCAGCATCCCCCCACCCCAAGGGGCCTGGCTGGGACTGGACGTGAGATAGCCCCGCCCTCCTCCATCCCTGCCTTGGTTTCCCCCGTGACACCTGCCTCTTGGTGGCAGCATGTCTGCACAGCTCTGGCATACAGGTGGCTCCCTATTGAGCATCCATCTCGGCCTTGGTGGAAAGAATTCAGCTAAAACCACAGAGCCCTCATCACGTTAGTGACACCCCAGTTAGCCATCGCTGACCCCCAAGACCCCATTCTCCAGAGGACAAGCTTTGGGTCTTTGGGAAGGGGTGCTGGGACACACACACACACACACACACACACACACACACACAACACGGGCACTGGAGAGGACCCTCCTAGACTATGCTGCAAAGCAAAACTTACTATTTGAAGACGAATCAGTTTCGGTGGCCTGTGTTTGTGGGACCCCAGATGGCTAATTACCACAGATGGATGTGCGCAAGTTCCAGGCTCATCCCTCCCCCTCCGCCTTCCTGCCCAGCTGCGGAACCTATGGGGCACTGCCGCCACCATCATGGCTCTGATGGGCTTATGACCTCTTACAGCAATCAGAAGGCTGCCGCTGAAGAAAGGCAGGTCATTGTGGAGACAAATGGGCACATATCTGAGCCGGAAGGAAAAAAGGAAATAGAAAACAAAATAAACAGACGTGTGTGTGTGTGTGTGTGTGTGTGTGTGTGTAGGGGGGACTGGAGCACCCACACACAATTATACAAAACAAAGCAAGGATGTCACGGAAATCTGTTTACAGCAAAATTAAGTAAGGCTCCTGCAAGCATTAATTTTCATATCCTCCGCCACCGATGGGTTGTGAGCGTCATTCCCTGGCTTTGATTTATGGAGGAACAAGACCTGGAGTCACCACTTCCTTGCTCTGCAAATCCCATTAAGGCTGGAATAGCTGGGGTGGGGGGGGGATGAGGGAAAGAAAGGGAGGGGGGTCCTAGTGCGGTCAAAGGCCGGCAGCTTAGGCCTGTATGGAGCCCAAGTCAATGCAGATGTGTTTGTCTCTCCTCTTCCTTCTCTCTCTCCTTCCTTCCTTCTCTTCCCTCTTTCCTTCCCTTTCTCCCTCCCTCTTCCCTTCCTTCCCTTTCTCCCTCCCTCTCTCCTTCCTTTTTTCCCTTCCTTCCTTCCTTCCTTCTTTCTTTCCTTCCTTCCTTCCTTTTCCTTTCCTACTTCCTCCTCCCTTCCTCTTTCCTCCCTCCTCTTCCTTCTTTCCCAGTTGTAAACTTCTATATGCTCAGTATAACATTGAAACAACATACAGGAACACAACTGTCCCCTTCTGCCATCTCTGTCCTGGGAACCTAAGGACCTGCCCTGAGGGAGACCCGCCCAGCCCTACTCTGCTGTGGGCCTTGCTTTGAGATCCCATGAATGAAAAGCCTGGCCCTGCTGGTGCCATTTTGAAGGTGCTAGAATTTTTAAGAGGTGGGGCTTAGTGGCCATCCTCAGGTCCTGGGGCACCTGCTGTGATCAGGGTCCATTGTCAGCACTGTCTCTCTGTGGTTTCCTCTCCCTGCATCCTGCCTGCATCCTGCCTGCTTCCCACCACGATGAACATCCCCCCCCCCCAGTAATGAGGCTGGCCCACCTTACACAGAAACTCCAGAGCTGTGAGCTGGGAGAAACCTTCTACCTTTGTAAATAAGGTGATTGCCTCGGGTATTTTATTACAGCAACGGGACTAACAAGAGCTGTGATCTGTGCAAGATCATGTTCACAGCCCTCATGAATCTGTGCTTACTTCCTCAGGGGCACAATTTGCCTATGGTGTCCCTACTGTACACATGCAGGTGCTCAGCGAGCACTGGTGACCTGGCAGTCCACGGAGGAAGCCTAGCGGGGCTCCTGAGTGCTCAGCTGGGATGAGGCCACTGCACCCCTACAGGCAGACTGCCCCCCACCCACAGCCAGGAAAGATGGGCGGCCATGAGGGGAAGATCACTGCTGAGCCCAGTGTGCAGGATGGAACAGAGGTCAGGGCCCTGGGCAGCTCCTCCCAGCTCCCCGCCACAGCCTGAGCTCCCCCACCCCAAGCCCCCCGAACTCTCCCCGAACTGCATGAACGGAGTGAGCGTGACCAGCTTACCCCAGATCCAGATGGAAAGGAGCAGGTGACACGAAGTCCCATGGGTCTGCCCTTGTCCTCCGGGGCCTCTCAGAGCTGACCTGGGCTGGGAAACAGAGTCAGGACGATCACAAAGAGCTGGAGGGATCCTTTTCTTCTCAAGACCTCTGCAAAGTGCGGCCTGGACAATGTGGGCAGGATGGACAGAGAGACAAGGATGGCCTGAAGAGCAGGGCCCGGTCATGCCATGGAACTCCGAAGACCACCCCTGGCCTCCCCAAGACCCTGTCTCAGGAAAAGCCAAACAAGAACAGAACAAAACATCTGTCTCTGGTTATTACTGCCACTGCCGCCAGTCCCCACAGCTACCTCTCACTGACCATTCAATTGCATGCTGTCTTGGGACAAGAGTGAGCCTTTGTCTCATCCTTTATTAATTTGCTTCTCTTTGCAAAGGTCACTCATCAATATAGTGCCCCAAGGTGCCAGGTTTGAGGATGTTGTCTTTCACAGGTTGAAATGTAGAACGTAAAGAAGCCATCCATGGCCTTTATGCGCTTAGCCACGCTGTTTCTACATTAGTCCGCCCAGTCTAGGCACCGTCAGGCCCACTTGGACGCAGCTGTGGGAGGTCAGCTCCGCTCATCTGCACAGAGAGTCTGGAGTAAATGGTGCCCAGCACATCGCATTCACCAGGGGCGGACAACCCATCTCCTTGCTCTCTACATGATCTTCCTGATGTGTTTGTTGGCCTAGGCCCCCGGGCCAGGGACGGGGTGTGATTGTGTCCAGGAATCTGTCCACAGGGGAGACGACGCTGCAATCTGGAAGTTCTGTTCTGAGACCAGCTGAATGAGAGAAAATGCAGCCCATGGCTCGCCTGTCATTCTCCAGGCCTCGAATGTCCCCGGGCAACGCTCAACTAGCTCCCAGCAACGCATCGGTGACAAGATGACACAGCACGTTGAAAGGTAGGCACTAAAGACCTTTGATGGCATCAGAGGAGGCGACGAGCCTCCAGTGAGGGGGAAGAAAAATGCGAAAAATGTGAATCGGGAGATCAAACATCGGTGGCGGAACAAGCCCAGCCCAGGAAGGGAGGAGAAGAGAAGGCTCGGGACAGGACGGCAGCCAGTCCCCAGGGAAGGGTGGCAGAATCAGGGCTCTGAAGAATGAACATGACGGAGCTTCAGAACAAACAGATGGACAGATTACAGCCTAATTGAGATGCTACTTTGGGATGCCTGCCACGGAGGCTTTGAGCTTTCTTCTAGAGGTTGTTCATAGCTGTGCCAGAATATAAATCGACCCCACTGAGACTGAGATTTGGAAGGGAATCAGAAGACAGCAGAGGCCAATTCCCTACTCTCTGTGCACAGAACCAGAGCCCCGGGAACGGCACCAAATTGCCTAACGTGACAAAATAGCAGCAGAAAGTGAGTGAATGTTTTTTTTTTATTCATCCTTTGCTCCTCCTCCTCCTCTTCCTCCTTTTCCTCCCTCTCCTCCTCTCCTTTTCCTTCTCTTCTCCTCCTTCCTCTTCTTGACACCATCACCACCATCATCATCACCACCATCACCATCATCACCATCACCACCATCACCATCATCACCATCACCAACGGAGGCAGTAGATAAAGGGAGAAATCCACACTTTGTGGATCATTGTGAAGAGGAAAGACGATAATTGCTGGAATCCAGTTGCAATCCAGCAATCTCAGAGAAACCTGAAATCTGGAGGATCACAAGTCCAGATCAGCCCCGGCAGAAAAGTTCTCTGCAGCCCATCTCCATTGGGCTGAGGAAGTTTGAACCCAGATCTGTATGAGTCGAAAGTATCTCGCTAAAAACGATGTAATTCTCATGTTAAATATTGCATAGCATCCTGTGTTGTAAACAAATAGCAAAATCCCAAATGACGGGGCTTCATTTCAGGTTGGTTACAGGTGTACTGGGTATGGGTGCGGGTGCTGTCTCCCAGAGCGCTTCCTCTTCTGGTCTCCAGTCGTCTTGAAGTTCATCCATGTCATCAAGCTAAAGCCTCATTCAGCTGTGGACAGGTGGTAGCATCACGAGGAGCAGTAGGCGGGTCCCATGTGCATGGCTGGACAGTTACCACCTGCAGTCAGTCCCCCACGCACAGCCGGACAATCATGAGCCGCAGATACCATGGGCAAGGCCGGACACTAGTGAACTGGCCAGGCACTTTGGCCTCTGTCCTTTCTTCTGACAAGGTTTTTGTTGTAGACCAAGTTGGAGTTGTCTATGTCCCCACAGGCAGGCCCTTCCTTTTTCTTGATCTTTTCCTGACCTCCTGTGTTCCATGGATTTGCAGGAGACTTCTCTCAGGACGTGGGCTGAATGGCGATGATGTGGCTTCTGAGCCACAGAGTTTATGGGCTGTCCTGCGTCTGTGTGCACTGCAGAGTCCGGGGATGGATGGAGTCGCACACTTGAGTGTGTGCACACACACACACACACACACGCACATATGAACCCCCAAGCCTGCGAGTCTCCAGTCCCCCACACTGAGCCCCTCTTTTCCCCTCAGGAAGCTGCTGAAGCCCCCAGGCTGGGTGCCACTCCTTACTGTGAGATTTAACTTTTTGGACATCGACATGACACCCTTCGTGGAAACTTGCAAGATCAACATCCTGTGACAGGTCACAGGGATGGGAGAAACATTCTCAAGTCACCTCCTTAATTATGTGTTGATGGCGCCTGTGAAATGCATAGTTCATGTGTAGACGTGGGTCCCTTCCCTGACACAGCTCCTGGGATTCCAAACTCTGCAACTCGGGGGACCACAACCGGCCTGATCCCATGTGCACTGGATTTGTGTGAGAGTATCCAGAAGGTTCCATGACTCCATGACCTTCCCTAGGTATTGGTTTGCTCCCTCTTGCAGCTTCCCCCTGGAGAACTGGGCCGTAACCGCAGTGGCCTGATTGTAACCAAGGTCTTTGTGTTCTTAGAATAAACAGCACCCACAGGCCCAAAGGGCCTGGCCCACTGCTCTCGGGTGGAGGTTAGTCAGAGGGGGATGCATCCAGGGCCAGACGCAATTCACATGCACACACTGGCTGGGGTGTGTTGTACTGGGGAGAGCGGAACCCCTCTGAACTACTCACAGTCTGACAGAACACAGGAAGCGGAAGCGAGTGCCACTGGGAAGGGTGGAAGCAAGCGAGTGCTACTGGGAAGGAGAGGCAGGGGAAGGTGAATGGGGGCGGGTAGGGGGGAGAGGGGAGGGTGGGCATATGCGTGTATGCATGTGTGCACCTGCATGTGTGCGTGTGTGTATATACACCAATTCCTAAGGGCAAGTTAATGGTCTAGGTCAGCAGGCAAACGAGGAAATTACTTATTTAGCAGCAAGTACACCACGATCACTTCTCATGACAAATCCCTCCCCCACCCTGTCCCCATTGTCTTGAGGGCCCCCTCTAAACTGTAGGTACTTGTTTATTCTGTCAAGATGCCGGCGCCAGATACCAGTCCCCTCCTGCACAGAGATTGGAGTCCTCCAGACACAATTTTTTATGGCCTGTGACCGCAGGAAAACAAGCAAACTTGGGAGAAGGGTAAGGAAGGGAGGCTGGCCTCCGTCTCCCTGCCTGGGGGGCTTTGTCTAGGGGGGAGCACAGGGGCGGTGGCTAGGAGATCACTGTGCTGGTCTGGTGGCCAGTGGTGGTGGTGGGGCGGGGTGGTTTGGTCCTCTTTAGGGAACAGAAGGAGGAAAAGAGGAGAGTGACCACAGGGAAGTGGAGGTCATCCGCCTTGCTGACTGTGTATCACAGGTAGGACGGCGGCAGCAGGGCTGAGTTGCAAAGGCCGCCAACCACACAAGACTCAGCTTGGGGCCGACATGATGACCTCTTCCTCTCATCTGGGCATTGTGAAGTAATTATGATGTGAACGATCAGGACAATGTAATAGTCATGACTTTAAGGAATGACTAATTGTGGTTGGCTTTCTTAATTTGTTTGCCATAGTTACATTTCTAGGAATGTGGAATTGCGCCCCTCCCCACACATGTGGAAGTTCCTGCCACCCCGCTAGGAAGGGCCTGTAGCTGGCCAGGTCACGATGGATCCATTACAGAGCTGTGAGGCCACGGCCGGGCCTCAGCTGGGATTCCGGCCAGGATTCTCTTTCTGCCGCAGGACAGGTGTGCAGGTCTCCATCACAGGGCCTGGGCGCCCTAGTCAGAAACCAGAGCCAGCTCCCCACCCCCTTCCTGGATGCCAAAGAAAGATGTCATTTGCCCCGCCCGATTCCATCCAAAGCAGAGACAAATGCCCTTTCTTGTCCTCCATAAAATATTAAAAAGGCTGGGCACCAGTGGCTCATGCCTGTAATCCTAGCTACTCAGGAGGCTGAGATCTGAGGATTGCTGTTCAAAGCCAGCCCGGGCAGGAAAGTCCGTGAAACTCTTATCGCCAATAAACCACCAGAAAACTGGAAGTGGCGCTGTAGCTCAAGTGGTAGAGTGCTAGCCTTGAGCTGAAGAGCTGAGGGACAGCGCTCAGGCCCAGAGTTCAAGCCCCACAACTGACCAAAAAAAAAAAAAATATATATATATATATTAAAGAGCACATTAGTCACAGTGGTGGTGAGAGGGTAGATCTCAGGGGAGAGGAGAGAATGTTCTAGAGCAGGGCTTTCTACCTTCCCAGGAAAGACAAGATGGTGTTTTATTACCATCTCTGTTCTCAACCCACCTCTGAAAGGATGAGCCAAGCTAGAGGGGGAATTGTGGAGAAAATGAAAAACACAAAACAAGAAGAGAAAGAAAAGATGGAAACCAGTCAGGACTCCAATTTGAAATAGCAGAACTCAACATCAAAGGCCTAGGGTGGCTGGGAAGGTGGCTCAGTGGTAGAGTGCTTGCCTAACATACATGAGGCCCTGGGTTTGATTCCTTGGTACCACATAAACAAAAAATAAAAAAAATTCAAAAAGAAAGAAAGCTCACTAAAAAAGGCATGGAAACTCAAAGCATTAAATGATTAAACAGAAAAAAGATCATTTTGATACTAAGTATAAAATGCTTGAAAAGCTAGTTCAAAACCAAATACAGTTTCAAGGAGGAGGCAACAATGCTTGATAAGAAATGTACTCATTACCTTGCTCATGTAATTGTAACCTCTCTGGAGGTATTTTCACAATAAAAAAAGAAAAAAAAATACAGTTTCTAATATAAAGAGACATTGTATCTTGGTAGTAAGTATAATATTTAGTAGCTTCAAATATATAAAAATTATGGCTACTATAAAGAGAGAAAAAGAGTCCAAGAGTGGTGGCTTATGCCTTTAATCCCAGCTACTCAGGAGGCACAGATTGGGAAGATGGAGGTTCAAGGCTAGCCTGGGCGAAGATTTAGAGAGACCTCATCTCAATTAGTAAGCTTGGTGTAGCGGTGTGCACCTGTCATTACAGCCACACTGCAGGCTGCAGTACGAGGATTGCAGTCATGAAACTTTACCTGGAAAATAACAAAAGCAAGAAAAAAGGCTAGGAGTGTGGCTCAAGCGGTAGAGCACCTGCCTCCCAAGCATGAGGCCCTGAATTCAAATCTAGTACTTCCAAAAAAGAAAGGAGAAGGAAAGTGAACTAGAATCATAAAAGTCAGCATCTTTGTGTTTGATAAATATTCATAGAGTAAAATAAGATCAGATTATCTCCTATCAATCTCTCTGTCTTTAGGCGTCTTTAAACTTTTTTCTTTTGACCTAGAGAATTCATTTTCTTAACAGGAAGGAGTTGGCTCTGTACGAGGCCTTGAGGAAAACTTAATAAACCTCGGAGAACCAAAATTGTGGGTTTCATATTTTCTGATCACAAAGCAAAATAATAATGGTAATTATAAATGCTTAAAATACCCACTTGCTTAGACATTAAAACAAAAACTGCAATATGTTTTTTGAGTCACTGGAGAAATCAAGATCGTAATTATAGGCTGTTGGAAAAAATAATGACAATCAAACAAGGCCGGTCAACCCTTCTGGAATGTAGTTAAAGGAGAAGGAGACACGTCTGCCTGTGGATACTGAAGTTTTCACACAAGAAAGCGTGCAGATAAACAAATACACATTCAGCTCTGGATTCTGGGGTGACAGGCCTCCGGGTGGGTGAGAGGGAGGGGGGAGGGGCACAGTGCAGAAGGTGGGGGGTGGGGGGACTGTGTAACTGGCTAGGCAAGTCTGCAGATATGGGCAGGGGTGAGCCAGGGATGCAGGCTGCTTGTGTAACATTCGCCCTCTTCCATGCTTCCCCATGGACTGCCTCTTTCCCACCCCATGACCATCTCTTCATTCTTGCCTCCATCAATGGTTTGGAAGAGTTGTGGAGAACAAGAACACCGGTCCAGTGTGGCTCAGGCCTCCGAGGTGAAGAGTTGTGGCCTCTTCTCAGGAGCGCGGAGTGGCTGTTGACATTCCCCTTGGCATGAGCCACATGGACATGAACCCTGCAGGGGGAGGGAGGCAGAGCTTGCTACCCACCCCACCTCCTACCCACCCCACCGTGCCTAACTGCTCACGTCTCAGTAGGAGAGTTCAGCTTCAGCACCACTTCACAAGGGGCTGAGCCCCAACATGTCCTTTCCAGACGTGCAGCCTGTGGAGCCAGCCCTCTGTGGGTGGCATCCCATCCAATGGCCCAGTGTGCACAGATCCTCCTTCTAGAAGGATCTAGAATGACACTTGGCATTGCCGCTGTGAGGCACAATTCATGGAGGGAAAGAGGTAGGCGCCCATACCTGGGGAGTCAGTGATGCCTCTGTCCTTGAGAACGGAGCTCAGGGAAGTGGCTAGATACCAGGCAAATAAACTTCCCATTGAGGGGAGGGTGTGGGGCCTTCATGATCTTGTCTGGGAATAGACTGTTGAGGAGAGGAGGCAGGAAGGGCCTGGAGAAACCCAGAGTTTAACGCCCACTTGCCACACAGGACTGAGGCAGTTGCAAATGGATGCCTGCTATACCTGCCAACACCAGCAGAAAGGAGGAGAGGAGGCTCAGACCCTCTCCCCTCACAGCTTTCTCTAGGGACTTGCCCTGCTGCCATCTTGATTTTGGACTTCTAGCCTACACAGTTATGAAGGAACAAATTCCTATGGCCTTTATGCCAAAGAGAAAAGACAGAATGAGTGATTGAAGGTCGCATGTCTGCCACCCTGTTCTCTTGGGATGCTCGTTTCAAAGTTCTCAGCTGTTGGGGAAGAGGTTGCTGCTGCGTTCTAAGGTTCAGGTTTGGCAAATAGCATTTGCAAAATGTGGCCAGAGGTCCTAGCTGTCCATTAGTCCTCCTGTCAAAGGCTTGCTTTTCTCTATTTTTCATGTGTAGGTTCAGTTGATCGGGTTTTAGATAGGGCTTGGCATTCATTGGCCATCTTCCCTATTTCTCTTCTTCTCTCCTGCCTTCAACTTTGATTCCACCCCGCCCCCCCCCCCACTTTTTTTTTCCTGCATAGGAAGAAATGCTTGGTTCAAGAAGGCGTTAACTCAAGTAGGAATCCTGCCAGGCACCAGTGGCTCACACCTGTAGTCCCTGCTTCTGAGAAGGATAACACTGTGAGGATCATCATTGGATGGCAAACCAGGCAGAAAAGTTCATGAGATCCTGCCTCATCTCATAGCTGGGCACAGTGGCGGACACGTTGATCTCAAGCTACACAGAAGGCTGAGATCCAGAGGATCTTGTTTCAAAGCTAGCCTGGGCATTAATGTCCACAGCAGTACATCTCCAAAATAACCAGCCCAAAGTATTCGCTGGAGGCATGGGTCAAGTGGAAGAATGCTGGCTAAGCAAGGAAGCCGAGCTAGCTCAAGGCCCTGGGTTCAAACCCAGTGCCAGCAGGACAACGGAAAGTAAATCTTCAGTTCTGGATGAGCTTACTGATTGGCCACCGAGTTTCCTGATGACCAGTGATGCCCGTGTCTGCAGGTGACAACAAGAATCAGTTCACACCTTTATCTCATGTTTGCTATGGTTTGAAACTCTTTCTAAAGCTCAGGCTGGAATCTGGTAACCACTATGGTGGTATTGGGAAACTTCAAACATTTTCCTTTTGGCTTAGTTTCTAGAACATTCTTCCAGGTGCTCTGATATGGACTAGCTTTGCAGAAAACCCCCTGCAATGTTTTCCCAGCCAGGACCTGGAGGCAGGGAAGGAGAGGGAACAAGGTATGTTCCCATCCAGCCATGCCACATGTACATCTCAGCATTGTGGAACATTCCAAATGGGCTTCTATGTCTTGTGGGCTTCAGACAAACCACCAAGGGAAGAAATGGTCTCCAGGATGTTAAATTTTTTGTCTTCCCAGAGGCATTATTGAGATCTATCTGCCCATGGTGGCAAGTGAGGGGCTGGGTTTCTTTGAGAGGCAGAAGAGCCTCTTGGGGGTCTGAGAGAGGAGAAAGGCACCCAGACCAGCTCATTAGAGGGCTCAGAAGTTAGATCTGTCCTTCCAGAAGGCTTCTCTGTGGTCTGCATCCTCCTGGCTCCCAGAAATCAACAAAGACCTTTCCATGAGGGCTTCCCACAAGGTCTGCAGAAGATCAACAGAAGAGAAGATCAGGGGTGGCTCCAAAGAGCAGCCTGGATGGTTTGAGCTCTTCCAATCCCTATGATTGTTGAGCCCTGAGCTCCTTCCAGTCCAAGTGAGCACCCCCCAGGGTGAAGTGGGTCTGAAGCCAAGCCCACAGCTGGGTGCCACCAAAGATGATGACAGGCCTGAAGACTGAGAAGTGCACTGTGGGATGATGATAGCCGTGAAGATGTAGAAATGCATTGTGGGATGATGACAGCTATAAAGACAGAGAAGTCCATTGTGGGACGGATGACAGCCTTGATGAAGGAGAAGTGCATTGTGGGATGATGGCAGACATGAAGAGGGAGAGGTGCATCATGGGAAGGGAGACTAGAGACAGGGCCTAGAGCAGGGTGTAAAAGGTGTTCTGACTGGGAAGATGCTGGGGTAGTGACCTCACCTCTGCTACCACTAAGCACGCTTGCTCTTCCTGAGCAAGTCCCTGAGCCATGTGGCCGAGCTCTAACTCAGGCTCTGTTCCAGGACAGCAGCCTTCTGGTGGTCCAAGAGCATCAGCCACGTTTGATTCATTCCCTCCAGCTCAGTCCCCTTTGTGATTCACAAACGCCCCTCGCTAGGTTCTTTTGTAGGTTTTTACAGGCTTTTGAAGATTCAACAGACTGCAAGTGGGAAAAAATTCATGGAAGAAATTGCCTGTGACCATGTATGGCAAACATTTGCTAGGGTTTGTTTCTTGTCCTTCTTACCTAAATACAGCTATTACGATATAATTGCAAACAACATTTAAATAGCATTTGCATTGTGTTAGGTATTACAAATAGTGTGTGGATGAGCTAATGTGGTTGTCCATGGGTTCAGCACAATACCACACTACATCTCTAAGGGGTTTTCTTGTCTACAGGGCTCCAGAAGTCAAGGCCTTGTGCAAACTAAGCAAGCACTCTACCATTTTAAATACAATCATAGCCTTTTATGTTGTTTTTGTTATTATTAATTATATTATTATTTTTGAGACAGGAGCTCAGTATTAATTTTGTCCAGGCTGGCCACAACCTTGTGATCCTCCTGTCTCCAAGTTCCAAGGAGATGGGATTACAGGCGTGCACCACCATGCCAGACTGAGGTTCTTGCTAATGGACAAGGCAGCCCATCCTGCAGAGTCTATTACAGAGGGTACCCAGTCACCCCTTTACCAAGTTCTTCATTACTGAACACACACACACACACACACACACACACACACACACAGAAAAGGAAAAACAATTTTTGTCTCAGCATACTGGGTTGGAATGATCCTGGAGCTCATCTCAGCCTCTTCAAAACCATCTCAGTCTACCTCCAGCCTTGCGTTCTGGGGGTATTTCAGACCATTCCAGTCTGGGGTTTTCTCTCTTTCAACTCTAGTCTTGTTATTTTTAGCAAATGCTTGCTGAGATCCGGAAAGCCTAGGCCAAACCTGTTGGGTTGTCCTCAAAGCTTTGACTCAGCCCTTGTCCAAAACCTGCTTCCAATTTTCAGACTCGACGCCATCAGCTATCCACACACCCCACTAGTCGAGTCCCTGCCTTGCCCTGCCTGTCCCAGGACACGCACATATCAATAGATGGTGCTCCATCCACAGGGAATTCTGTACACTTCAAATCTCTGACCAGAGCAAATCTCTGACCTGGAAAGACATGACCCCTACCAAGCTGGGTGACAGGCTGGAAGCCTCACATGGGACCTTCTTTACATCAGACCAATGCAAGATAAAAAGCCTCATCCCTGTCTGCCCTGAACCGCCCCCCCCACCCCACCTGGGCCTTGGCCTAGAAACCTGGCTGGCTTCAGATCAACCAGCTAATTACTTGTGCTGTAATGATCAACCTGCCTAATTTATCACTCCTTTGAACATTTAATTACCCAGCAGTGCAAGACAATTAGGTTTGGAATTAGGATAAATTAAACTGCTAGCTTAGCAACTCTAAGGACACGGAAACTATCACCAACGCCATCCGCCAAAGATCCGATTGAGCCATGTGGCAGCTCCAGCCCAACCAGCCCAGATGTCCATGGGAGCCAGTGTGGGAACCGGGAGCAGGGAGGTGGGTCGTTAATTTTGAGAGCGCAAAGTGGGGTCCAGAGCTTTATTTCTGGCTATAGAGCCTCACAGAGCTTGTGATGATCGATGGTGTTATTCCGAGATCCGCTACAAGCGGAACTTAGTGTTCAGAAAGGCCATCTTCAGGGTCAGTGCTTCATGGGTCTGAACTGACACTTGCAACGAAGCATGCTATCCAATGTGGAAAAGTGCCTGGCTTGCATGGTGAAGAGCTTATCTGCAGGGCTCACCTCCTGAAGCTCATGACTGGCTTACCCCAAAGGGCTGAGCAGTCCACTTCAAACATCTGAGGTTGGCAATCAACACAACTCTTTCATAGGTGGATTTTGGTCTATCTAGTTCCCTCCCTCCCTCCCTCCCTCCCTCCTTCCTTCTTTCCTTCCTTCCTTCCTGTGTGGGCTTGAACTCAGAGTCTGAGAGCTGTCCCTGAGCTCTTTTGCTCAAGGCTAGCATTCTAGTGCTTTGAGCCACAGCACCACTTTTGATTTTCTGGGGGTCCATTGGAGAAAAAAGTCTCACAGACTTTCCTGCCTGGGCGTGGCTTTGAACTATGATTCTCAGATCTCAGCCTCCTGAGTAGCCAGGATTACAGGCATGAGTCACCAGCTTCTCTTTCTTTCTTTTTGGGTCTAGCTAGTTCTAGAGTAAACTTGGTCCTCTCTGCCCTACCCCTTCATCCAATGTGTCGGAAGGCAATTCTTCTCCCAGCTATTGTGGAGGAGTGCTCTCTTCCCCTGGGCTGCAGGATGGCTGCCACAGGGTCATGGCTCCTTGAGATATCAGGGGCTTCACCAGCCCATAGATATCTAGTTTTAGAGAATTGTTCAAGGATCGCCAGCAAGCTGGGAAGCGAGGACCTCAGGCCATGGCACTGCTGTAAGATGTTTGCTGAAATGCGTTTCTTTGATGTATTTACCCTGGATGAGGCGGATCTGCATGGTGTCACCAAATGACATCACATCCCTGCTTCATCAACAAAGACATGCTGATGAAGCAGAAGGCAGACATTCTCTAGCATTGTTCTCTGTGCACATTAGCCAAACACCTGCCAGATATGTTCAAATTAGAGACCAAGTGGCAGAGCCTGCCACACCATTTCTCTGGCTGCAAAAAATTATTAACTCAAAGAACAGGCATCTTTAACTCAGCCTGTTATTTAGCTACTGTTCCAGGGGCTTGCTTGGGCCTAGAGAGAACTCCATTAATCACCAGCTGAAGGAAGTTCCAGGCTGTGGGAGACAGAGCCACCGCGCCTGCCTGCTTCCTTCCTGTCAGCAGGGGCGAGCCACGGCAATTCATTTGCAGCAATCATTTTCTTCCATGGCCCCGGGAAGGAAGAAAAGAGGAAGGGTTGCAAGGCTTGGAGGGGAGAGAGTTGGAGGGCTGGGATGAGGCACGTGACTGAGCAAGGCCTGTTGTTTCTGGTGTGTGGCCCTTTGACTGTTGATGGCATGGAAGGTTCAGATTGGTGGCTGCAAGTCTCTTCTGTCATCTCCTTCCTTGGGCTTCCCCAAATCTCCAACTCAAAAACAATATCAGATCCTGGGGCTTGTCAGTCTTCACAAGTGTGTGGGCCAATGTTCTGTCAATGTGTGTGTAGCATGGAGAGGTGGATGGAACAGGCATAGTGTTAAATGGATGGACAGATAGACATGGCAGACAGGATGGACAGACAAACATAGCAGATAGGCGACAGATAAAGATAGATAGTAGATAGATGTCTGGGTGGGTGAGGTAGAGAGGTAGATCATTAACTAGGTGATTGCTAGCTAGATGATAGCTAGATAGTATATAGTAAGGACAGATGGATGAGTAGGTAGCTAGCTAGGTAGATGGTAGATGGATGAGGTAGGTATGTAGACAGATGATAGCTATAGTGATGGTAGATAGATAGACCTCATATTGGTATACTTATTCTATATGGCATGTCCTTGATTTGGATCCAGAACTTGAGGAAAATGAGCTAGAGTAGAAATTCCAGGTGACATGAAAAGTGTGTGTGTGTGCACACACGCTCATGTACACATACATACCCATGGGTGTACACACACACACACACACACATACACACTCACTCATAAAGGGCAGGAGAGAGCAAAGCTGTGCCCAGCTAGACCAAGAAGCACAAACATTCCCATGCATTTTGAGATCAGGTGTCACCTGTTAACCAAGCCAATAAAATACAGACCAGAGCATGGTATTCAACAGGTGCATAATAAACCGCACATTTCCTCAAATGCCTCATTGTGCCTTTCCAAGCCTTGTGCCCCTATGCAATTCAGTCACAAATGTCATCCTGCTAGGATCCGGTGCTTCTTCATTTGGCTTTGTCCCTTTTGAGAGCTGTCCTTAGAGCAGACGAGGGAACAGCCAGGGCTGGGAGCAGAGGCCATGGCCCCCGTGCGCAAGTGCCGTCCGGCCAGCATGCAGACTGACAGGCGGGAGCAAGAGGCACTCCTGGAATGAATTGAAAATTGTCATTCCGTCAAACTTAGTGACAACATTATCTACAGATCTTAGAAAAATCAGCTCAGAAAAAAAAAAAAGTCCCTGGTTGGTAGGGATCCTCTCAGATAGATTGAAATCTTTCCAGGCTATTCCTCAGGGCTCATCAATCAAGAGCAGTTGTCATGGTGAACAGCTGAATGGATGGTTTTCATTTAATTATCTTCCACCCTCTAGATATTGAAAGCCGTCGGGGAGAGCAGGCTCTGCTGGCCCCATCTCTCTGGCTGAAATGATGCTTGCTCCCCCTCAGGCTACTTCTCCTAGAGCCACTCACGCACTCACTCACACATTTACTTACCAATAAATAAGTTCCGAGAGCCTACTCCATGGCAGGCACCTGATGCTTCTATACATGTCAGCCCCAACTCTGATGACACACACTTCAACTGGCAGAAGACAGACCTGCAGGCAATTGCGGAGGTCAGGAGTTGTGCAGTGCTTGCTGGGGCAAGTTCACTCTCAGCATGGGAAGGCGCCAGTGGGCATGGAGCAGTGGGCATGGAGCAGTGGGTATGGACCAGTGGGCGTAGACCAGTGGTCGTGGAGCAGTGGGTATGGAGCAGTGGGTATGGAGCAGTGGGTATGGAGCAGTGGGTATGGACCAGTGGTCATGGAGCAGTGGGTATGGACCAGGAGGTATGGACCAGTGGGCATGGAGCAGTGGGCATGGAGCAGTGGGTATGGAGCAGTGGGTATGGACCAGTGGTCATGGAGCAGTGGGTATGGACCAGTGGTCATGGAGCAGTGGGCATGGACCAGTGGGTATGGACCAGTGGGTATGGAGCAGTGGGTATGGGCCAGTGGGTATGGGCTAGTGGGTATGGGCCAGTGGGTATGGGCTAGTGGGTATGGGCCAGTGGGCATGGACCTGTGGGTATGGACCAGTGGGCATGGACCAGGAGGTATGGACCAGTGGGCATGGACCAGGGGGTATGGAGCAGTGGGTATGGACCAGGGGGTATGGAGCAGTGGGTATGGACCAGTGGGCATGGACCAGTGGGTATGGACCAGTGGGCATGGGCCAGTGGGTATGGACCAGTGGGTATGGAGCAGTGGGTATGGACCAGTGGGCATGGACCTGTGGGTATGGACCAGTGGGCATGGACCAGGGGGTATGGACCAGTGGGTATGGACCAGTGGGTATGGGCCAGTAGTCATGGAGCAGCAGTGGGTATGGAGCAGTGGGTATGGACCAGTGGGTATGGAGCAGTGGGTATGGAGCAGTGGGCATGGACCTGTGGGTATGGACCAGTGGGCATGGACCAGGGGGTATGGACCAGTGGGTATGGACCAGTGGGTATGGGCCAGTAGTCATGGAGCAGTGGGTATGGAGCAGTGGGTATGGACCAGTGGGCATGGACCAGAGGGTATGGACCAGTGGGCTCGGGCCAGTGGGTATGGACCAGTGGGTATGGAGCAGTGGGTATGGACCAGTGGGCATGGACCAGTGGGTATGGGCTAGTGGGCATGGGCCAGTGGTTATGGGCCAGTAGGTATGGAGCAGTGGTCATGGATCAGAGGGTATGGACCAGTGGACATGGACCAGTGGGTATGGACCAGTGGCTAGGAGCTTCGATCTGGTTGTCAAAGCGCCATTAGTTCTTATAAGTGTGGAGAAATCAAGACACCCTTTCCTCAAAGTACTGAAAGAGGAAAGCAAGGAGGTGGAAGCTAGTGTGGATGAGCTAAGAGGGAGACAGAAAAGCTTCTGAGGTAGGAAGAAGGGTCCTGGGGCAGATCCTTGAACAGCATTGTGATTTTCATTTGCAGTTGATCAGATAATTGGATGTCAAGGTTAAGACATATCAGAATACAGGCTTGTCTTAAAGAAATAGTTAGATTGGAGACAACTCAGTAATACAGGTATCCATCACATGTCATCCATCATCCACCCATCCTCTATCCATCCATCCACCCATTATCCAACACCCATCCATCATCTATCTACCCATCACCCATCCATCCATCATCCATCTGTCATCCACCAGCTATCCATTTACCACCCAGCCATCACCCACCCATCCATCATTCATTCATCCATCCATCCACATACAAATCCATCTATTCATCTATCCATCCATTCATAATTCAACCTACTGATAAATCCCATGATCTATGTCTCATCCATCCATTCATCTAACGATCTATACTCCATCAGTCCATCTATTCATGGATCTATCCATTCATAATTTATCCATCCATCAATCACCTATTCATCTATCTATGCACAAATCGATCTTATCATTTATCCATTAAAACATTAAAACATCTACTGATGAATCCACCCTTCTTTTTTTCCTTCTTTTCATCTACCATCCACCCATTCATCATTGATCCATCATTCATTAATCTATCTACCCACCCATCCACTATCCATCCATCCATCCATCCATCCATCCAATAGCAAATGTTTTCTGGGCATCTTCTGTGGGCTTCTCCTTTGGTGGAGTTGTGGGGGATACATCCTAAGCAGCTGATCATACAAATATTTATTGAGTTGTAAGTAAGAATCACACTATATAGCAAAAATTCATGATGTGATCTGGAAGGCTCACCCCGCCACCCCCCCTACCCCCCCAACACACACACACACAGTGCAGTCTTCTATTCTGCACTCAGGCCTGAGGAGTCTAGAAACTGGGCCCAGTTGCTCATTTTCCTTTTAGCATTTCTTCATCCCAGTTCTCAGTTGCAGATACTGAGGAATGAGCTGTGGGACTAACGCCCAAATAACTCCTTCTGTAGATGGCAGAGCCCTTGAGCCATACTTGGGCCTCTCCAGCTTCTTCCTGCTCCCCTCTGGGGTCATGGAAGACTCCTATGTCCAAGCCATCATCCAGATGTGCTGGTGTTTAGTGGTGGCTCCTGTGGGGGGTCACGAAGTCGGGGCCTTCAGTTCACTTGTAGGAAGAGGCAGGATGTGCTTCCTTCCCTTTTCTCTGCCATGTGAGGAAACAGTGCACACAGTAGGTTCCTTCTGAGAATGGGATTTCCCTCTCTTCTGGCTCTCCTCAGCTCTTGTGTTTTGGGTTGTATGAGTGTGTGTGTCCAAATGTCTCCTTTTTTTAAAAAAAAGAACAACAATCATAGTTGTCCATCTGTCCTAATATCTTCATTTTAACTTACCTTAGCAAAGGCTCTATTTCCAAATAAGACCACATGCTGGGGGTAAGAACTTCAACGTATCTTTTAGGCCAAACAAAGCTGCAACTCCTAATTCCCCACTTAGAACCAGACTTGCAAAGCAGGTCTGGAGTAAAGCTCTCGCAGGGGCCATGGGCTTCGCCGAGGACTTAGCTGGGTTTGGGCTTTGGGCCTATCTTTGTATTTTAGCATATAGTAATTACACAGAGATGTGCCACTGGGATATTTACATATGTGCATATAATACACTTCCAACAAATTTACCCCATTGATTACTATTCCTTCACCTTCCTCCTTTCCTTCTCTCCTCCTTTTTAACCCTTTTTGTTTATTTGTTTGTCAGTCCTGGGGCTTGAACTCAGGGCCTGGGCACCCAGGTCCTGAGTTCCTCAGGTTCAAGGCTGGTGCTCTACCACTTGAGCCAAAGCACCAGTTCCAGCCTTTTCTGAGTAGTTTATTGGAGATAAGAGTCTCATGGACTTTCCTGTCTGGGCTGGCTTTGAACTGCCCTCTTCAGATCTCAGCACGAGCTACCGATGCCTGGCTTTTCAAACAGTTTTTAGTGGAATTTACTTATATACCACAGATAGATAATTACACACACATTCAGTCCTACACATACACATCCAAACATGCACACATATACTCACATACACACAATGTACTTTGATTATTTCCCCATCCATCGTCCATCATCCTGTCTTTCTGGGCCTGTCTTTGACTGTCCCGGGGCTGACTCAGGCTTGAAGGTCACCATCCAGAAGCAATGGAAGGCCTCAGCATCCATCTGAGCCTGGACAAAACACCACAGTGCAGCTACAATCACACCCTTTCCTTTCTTAAGTCTCTGACAACTACATTTGTCTCACAGCTAAGGAATCCAAGGAACACACAGCGGCCTTGCTTGAAGACTTGGTGTCACGAAGTCGCTACCTTCCCTCTCCCCCCTCCCTGCTAAGGAGGGAAGGGATGGCTGGGCATCATATCTCCTCCTGGACGCACTGAGCAGGCACATAGCACAGGCACGGATGTGGATTTCTGTCCCTGTCTGCTATCTGTCCTGAGTCAACCAGGTGACCCAGAACTCCAGTCTCTTCATCTGTCAAACAAGGGCTCTTCTCGCTATAAAATTCTATGATTTTTCCATAATTGACCAATTAAGCCCAAATAGTCCCTCCGACAGACAGCCTCAGATATGCACTTTAGAAAATCCACTCAGTGTGGAAATCACGCACCCCTTTGGTGAGCATTTATTATGTAGCGCTCTGGGAAGCCGACCAGAATTTCCTCCCTAATGGGAGATTTGCTCTAAGCTTAAGTTATTTTTAAAAGGTAGACAAAAACCCATGATATCATTCCTCTATTAATCTGTGCGTGTGGGAAAAAGATCCCCGCCAGTCCTTAGATAAACACGCCAGAACAATCACAACCTCTGCAGAAAGGTACTGAGCTCGAGACAGTTACTGACAGCAAATGTTATTTGTTCCAAGGACGCCGCTTGCCTGGTCTTCTGATGCTGTGTGCGAGCTGCCAGAGTTGGCAACCGCTTTTGTCTATTTTGGGTCCTGAAATACTTTGGAAATCTTTCCCTTGTGATCCGGCGTTCAGGAAGAGCAGCCAGCACTGACACGGGGAAGACCAGATGGGGGCGGGCAGCACCCACAGGCCTCCCCTAAGTCCACCGAAGCTGTGCTTGTGATCCCCAGGTGATCAAATACCATGGTGTCTGCCAGGAGAGAATGACTGGGCACATCACACACAGCACATCTGCGGAATAGAATATGATAGACCCTTAGAATAATATTTAATGGTGCTCAAGACTGAGTGGACCTGGCCGGAGAGGGGACCCAGTGAGGTCTGTTATGAGGATCCAGCCTCGCTCCTCCCAGATCCCAACACCAAGCATCTGCAAACACAGCAGCGTAGGCAACTTAGGAACTTAGATGTAGCTAGCCGGGCAGGCAAGGTGGGCTGGCTCCTTTTGGTGGGCAGAGAGACACCTAGGAGATGAGACTTCCAACGTGTCTGCGTGGTCTTTCCAGAGGTAAACATCAGGGTCTTGATTGAATCGATGGTTTAATCCACTGGTGGTTCGAGGGTTCAATCTGAAGGGAGTATTCAGAGGTGGGAGGTGGGGTCTAACTGGAGGAAGTGTGTCCCTGGACCTGACTCTTGTCCTGGCCGCTTCTGGGTATGACTCGCTCTCCTTCCTGTCTGCCGTGTGGGGAGAGGCCTTCTTCCTTCCCTGATGCTGTCATAGGCCCAGAGCCAGGGGGGCTCTCCAGGAGCCCAGATCCCTCACTCTAAGTTGTTTGTGCCATGCATTTGTTCACAGCAGTGAGAAAAGTGAGGGACATGGGAGATTCAGCCAGAAAGAATCATAGATGGGAGCCTCTGGTGAGCGTCAGAGGATCTGAGCTAGCACAGCGGAGCGGCAGGGATGAGGGGTCCCAGTGTGGATGCCTGCCTCATCCGGCTGGCCCTCGAAGACTCTCCAAACACCTTCTCATTTCCTGATGTCCTAAAGAAACATCTAGACCCTTCCTGGCAGAGAAGAGTCATCAATCAGAAGGGCCTAAGATGGAGCGGGCTTATTTGACTCTCTGTAGAGACCAAAGTTCCTCTTGGAGATTTCCAAGAGGCCACTTTCACAGATGCCTTTCTGATTGAAAAATGGAGGCGAAGTTCTCTCCACAAAATAGTCTTGTCCATTCACTAGGCAGCTGAAAGGATCACCAGAGCCTCACACAGAATGACTCCAGCCGTTGGCTGTTCACTGTGAAAATGGCTGATTCTCTCTCTGTGTCTGTCGTGGCTGTCTGTCTGTGTCCATCTGTCTGTCTCAGTCCCTGTCTGATTTGCCCTCCTTCCCTTCTCCCTTTCCCTTTCTTGGGATGCACATATGAGTGATCACTTCAAGGTGGAGCTCTTCCTGATAATGAGCTTGGCCAGACCTGACCTTACTTGGGTTTGGAGCAGAAAAATCAAGAGATCACTAGATGGCTCTGCTTCCGAGGCTCTGGAGCTCCTCACTGCCCCACTCGGAGCAGAGCTGTTGGGACCAACGCCTGTCCCATTCCACATGCTCCAACCTGGCTAGCATACGCTTTCCCAGCTCCCACCTGCGGTGCACTGGCTCTCAGAGGGCTGCCAGCCGGAGTGGCCTTTCCCTTAGCTACAGATTTCAAAATGGCTTGGCAAGCAATGGGGGGGGATGGGGTGGGGGTGGGGGATGATGAGGACCCACTTTCTCTCTCAAAGGCTTCTGCAGACTTTTAAGATTGCTGCTCCTTTGCCAACTCAGGCCCCACCATTCTCTCTGCCCCCCCCCCCCACTCGGTGTTCAGCATCCTTATAAATGAGACCTCTCTCTAGCAGTTGCGCCTCTCTTCCCTGTCTCCCCGCTTCTCTTCCGCATATCCATTCCTTGTGCTGGGGAATCATCCATTTACTTTGTAGCACCATCTCTAACGAGCTGAGTGGCTCAGAGAAGCCATTTCCCCAGCAGGTGCCCCAACCCCCAGCTTTCATTACAACTTCTAAGCCTCATCCCCACCCCTCGCTCTTCTCGCCCCCACTTATGTGAAGAGCTCATGACAGTAATCAACATAAGGAGGGGGCCAGGAAGGGATCCATTCACAAAGACTTCTGAGCGCTTACCAAGGACACACTTGCCGCCTGCGGTGCTCAGAGCATTCCCAGCCCCTGTGCACACGTTCCCTTCCAACTCCCGCATCTGAGTTCTGGGTTCCTCATCAGGAGGCTCTGATTCCTGCCTCCATCTCATAGCTTGTTGACATGCTTCAGAGCTTAGAACTTCTTGGTTTAGCTTTGGAAGGTCAGCGGTATCTAGGAACCCATCCAGCTCTTCTGGACTTTTCCAGTTTCTTTGAGTGTGCGTTCTTTCATTAGTTGGTATTTGTTGTAATAGTCCTGATTTCATCTCTGATTTTATTAAGTTTTTTTCTCCTTTTTTGGGGGATTAGCTAGGGGTTTATCAATGTACTGCCTCTCCCCTCCCCTGCGGAAACCATTTTATTTGTTTGTATAATTTTTTAGTCACACACATACACACACACACACACACACACACACACACACACACACAGGTTGAATAATAATTACTTTCCTTCAGCCTGGACTTTGAGCAGGATGGTTGCTGTGCCAAATGTAGGGATGTTTAACATTTCAATATTTCCCCCAAAGAATTGTACAAGACGATATGTACCTCTCCCAACTCTATGAGCGTGGCCTGTTACCATCCATGGTGATGACATTTGAAAAGTTGTATTGGCTTATTCCAGTTTATTTTGCACTTGTTAATTTGTGGTCGGTGACATTAAGTATGTGTATATACTGCCTGGTTTAGTTGTGCTGCTTATTTTTTCTTTAGTTTTTTTTTTTTTTGAGTGCCTTTCTATGCCAGGGAGATGGGAACAGACAAGAATTCTGCTCTTGCTAAAGTGAGATTGATCATTAACTCTCTTTCTCATTGATTTGCCACGGCTCACTGTACACTTTGGAAATGTGTCCTTTGTCTATAATGGACTCTAAATTCTGAAGAGAAATGGGATTTTTTTTAAAGGCACAGACCCATAGAGGACATCTTTTCTGAGTGTGATGGTATTTATCCTCCATAGGACCAGAAGTGGTTTTTCTAGATTAGAAGCAACAGTTGCAATTGACTGTTCATAATTTTCCTGATCTACCAACAGGGACCAGAAGACCCAATCCTTCTTAGCACAGAGAGCACAGAAGAGACAGTGGAGCTGAGGGGGATCCCAGAATCCCCAATGCCCAGTTTCCAGCTGGCCTTCCTTATTTACTTTTTCTTTCTTTCTTTCTTTCTTTTTTTGATTGGTCATGGGGCTTGATCTTTGGGCCTGGGTACTGTCCCTGAGCTCTTCAGCTCAAGGCAAGTGCTCTACCACTTCAGCCACAGTGCCACTTCCAGTTTTCTGCTGGTTAATTGGAGATGAGTCTTACGGATGCCTGGACTGGCTTTGAACTGTGATCCTCAGATCTCAGCCAGCCTCCCTCGGCCACTTTTTCATTTATTTAAAATGCATTGAACAGTACTTCATGGTAGGGCCTGACAATGAAGTCTCAGGCCTGAATCCAGAAGTCAGAATTGGGACCCAATTTCTTTGAACCCCCAAATAATAATCATTTTGGGTACTGGATTGGAAGTCAATAGCTTTAATCTGAGTGTTGGGGCTGTGTCATTCAGAGGCACAACCTGCATCCAACGATGTAGAACGAGATGCACAGGGCACAGAGGGCTGGTGCCCTCAGAGCTACTACCATGTGGTTTACCTTTCCAGGCAGAGGGGCTGGGCCAGCAGCAAGGGCACCGGCCCACCTGGCCCGGGCAGTTCACCTGGGAAGACAAAATCACACTGAAGTCTCTGGAGACAGCTGTCCATGTTTCTTGTGTCATTCCTGACACAATTTTTCTCAAGGAGGAGCCACCACACCTGTGATGAATCCTGCTGGGCGTCGGCATCAGAGGCGACCAGCATATAGTCTGCACGACGATATTCTAGAAAGCTCTCCCAGCACTGTACATTGTTAGCATCTAGGCAGTTTGCAAGTTTTTCACATACTGAGGGGGTAGTTATAATCCATCGTGGGTGTATTTTTTTCCTGTCTGGGGACAACCCAGACTGACACCCCATTGTCTGAAAGGAGGGGTCAGAGGAGGTGGTGTGTCCTTCTAGTCCTGCTGTGTGTGCAGACTTCTGGCTGGCAGATCCTGAGTGCCCGAGGCTCAGCCCTGGCCTCACGCAGCAGCCACAGTCTGCAGCCTTCTGTAGACAAAGTGGTCCTGCCACAGTGCATCTACTCAACCTGGACCTAGGCGTGGGCATGAGTTCTCTTCCAGGGTCCCGTGGCCCAAATAACAGGGCCTCCCTTCATCCCTGCAGGGGAGAGCCCACCATCCCTTGAACTCACTGAAGACAGAAGAACCATTTTGGGGAGGCAGGCCGTGGAAGGGGTGACGTTGATTGAGGTGCATTGTACTCATAAACTAACATGCTCAATTGAACCCCCTCTGCACAATTACTTAAAGATAATTAAAAAATAAAATAAAAGGAGAAATAAAATAAAGAACTGTTCTTTTTTTGTGTGTATGTGGTGACACTGGGTCTCGAACTCGGGGCTTGGGTGCTGTCCTTTACCTTTTTTCCTCAAGACTGGTGCTCTACTGCTTGAGTTATAGCTCCACTGCCAGCTTTTGGGTGATTAATTGGAGATGACTCTCATGGACTTCCCTGCCTGGTGCTTGACTGTACTCGGTCATTGTGTGCCGCCATCTTTGGCATGGCAGTTGTGTACGGTCTTCCAGCTATGGGCTAAGCGCTAATGTCCTAGCTGGCTTCAAACAATGATCTCCACTGTCACTCCAAAGCAGCAAGGATTGCAGGCTTTGGCCCCTACCCCCAGACTTTTTATTTTAAATAATACCTGACTCATTAGCTGAAATAAAACCATCACTTAGATCCTTGTTCAATTACGTGCTGATTATTTAATTGACATGATGTAGACAAAAAAAATATTGATTTCTTTTCCTGATTCAGTGAACATTCCTTGGGCTGGGTGTTAAGTAAAACACCAAGAAATCTCATTTCCTTGGAGGTAGAGAAAGCTCTGGGAATGATGTGAGAATGAAAAGTCCGCTGTAAACGTCCAGTTCCCCAGCATGAAATTCACAGAGTCCAGACAGTTGGAAACCCAAAGCCTGGTGCATGACAAAGCTTCTTTTCAGAAAACAAAAGGACTTCATTTGGGTGTAAGATGATTTCTTGTACCACTACCTGCCAGATTTCAGTTGTACTTGAGATATATACCTTGCCTGTGTGTTCATAAATTGCATATAAATCAAAGCTGTCCTCTCTACGGTTAAAAACATCCCTCAGCAGGTTCTCTTTTTTTTAAAAAAAAGAGCCAGTTTATTTCTTTCACAGATGTTCATACAATTAATAGAATTCATGTGGGTATCTGTGAATCAGACCTGGAAAAACATGAATTTCTCTCCCGTTTCCCCCTAGCTGCTCTTAAATCTAACACATTCTCTTAACCAGCTGGGCCTGGATGCCTACCTAGGCTGGGCTTACAGGAAGCAGAGCAGCATGGGGCTGTAATTCCAGTCCAGGTTGAACAGCCTCTGGAATGCAAGAACTCCGTGGCCAGAAAAAAGAACAGGGAACTGGAGCTGCCCATCTCTGATTCTGTTCAGTTTGCCCAGTGGCCTCAGCTGACTGTCAGGAGACTCCTTTAGATGTGTGTGTGTGTGTGTGTGTGTTGATTGAGGGGCTTGAACTCTGGGCCTGGGTGCTATCCCTCAGCTCTTCAGCTCAAGACAAGTGCTCTACCACTTGAGCTACAGTGCCACTTGCAGTTTTCTGGTAGTTTATTGGACATGAGTCCCACAGACTTTCCTTGCGTGGTCTGGCTTTGATCCACAATCCTCAGATCTCAGCCTCCTGAGTAGCTGGAAGGAAACGGAGCTGGAAACCAGGCCCTGGAGGAAGTGAATGCTCCTATGGCAGACACAACAGGTTCAAATCTTCAGGGTGAGTGAGAGCCAGGACACGAATCCAGTCTACCCTGACTCTTTCTGCTGCTGGGATTACGGGTTGGCGCTACTGTCTTGAGTCTTACGGCCAAGGGTAGCAACCTTTTGTAAATTATAGTCTCTAAGTGCAAGTGTGATCTCACCACGTCATCCTGTCATACTGGAATGCTAACTTCCAGTAAATGAGTGGGAAAATTGTCCGTGGCAGCTTGATGAAGGCCCCAGATGGACAGCCTCACCAGGGTGGTTGGCAAGGGCCGCCCTCCACTGCCAGGCCGGGAGCTGTCTCCATGGAAACCGGAAGCCAAGAGTTTCTCAACTAGATCTCCACAGCAAGAGCTCCCTGGTAAATTGTCCCGAGTGGGAATGAGATGTGTGCTGATGGGGACCCCATCAATCACACCTCACCCAGAACAGGGAGAAAGATCTCCCAAATAACCACACACACACACACATGTGTGCCAGCCTGTACAGAGCTCCGAAATCTGAAGTGTTTCCAGCTTTGCTATGATGTTACAAGTAGGGAACCCCAGACCTGATGAGTTAACCTCCCAGTCAAAAAAGCTTAGTGAGACCTCACCTCAGCAGAAAACATTGTGTATTGTGGCACATACTGGTCATTCCTGCTTTGGTGGAAAACATAAATAGGAGGATTATGGTCCAAGCTGGCAGGGGCAAAAAACAAGTCCTTATTGCATAAGAAGGGTTCCTGTTTGAAAGCTGAGGAGTTTCTCAGCTGCTTCCTGACACCATGAGATGCTAGAAACCAAGACAACTGTGGCCATGCTGAATCTAGACCCCCGAGCCCAAGCCAGAGACAATACATTTTGAATGGAAAGATCTCCAGTCATTGTGAGTTTTCTACAAGTCCTTGGGCCGACCCACAGCCTATAGCAACATCTGTAATGGTTCTGGTTTACGTATATGAAGTGTCCCTCACAAGGCCGATGCACAACAGCTTGGTTCTCAACTGGTGGTAACATTTTGGAAGGTTCTTGAACCCTTCTAGAAACATTTAAGACCCAAACAATAAGAACTACCTTGGAGAAGAAGTAAGAATTGACCAGGACTGGCTGCTCCTTGGAGACCAGGGAGAGGTGGAAGCAATGGTGGCTGGAGGCAGGTAGTCTGCCAGGCGGACAGTGGTGTGATGGGAGGGGAATCCAGCAGCCAGGATAGCAGTCAGAGACACAGGAGGTCCTGACGTGAACGAGGAAGCTGTCAGCCGCTTTGGAAACAGGGGTGGGTGGGAAGAAGGGGGTTGCCTTAACATGTGGATCTGAACTCAGAGCAACGTACCCTTAAGGCATGGGCATGAACTCAGAGCACTGTGGTCTTAATGTGTAGACATGAACTCAGAGCACTGTGCCCTTAAGGTATGGATCTGAACTCAGAGCACCATGGTCATAAGGTGTGGACATGAACTCAGAGCACTTGGCCTCGCTTTAGAGCTCTGGTCTCCAGGCTCTCCATGGACACCAGGCCTCCTCCATGAGTCTCCTCCTTTGGCCATTTTGCCATTGGTGTTCTCATGGGTCAGCTGCATAGGAAGGAGGGGCCATGGCTGAGTTCTCTGTGGGGGGGGCAGCTCTGGATGGCACACGGTCATGAGGCTGGTATGCGCGGGTGCACGCGCACACACACTACAGCACCATGGAAATGAGTGCGGGGAGACATCACACTCCCCATCCCCCCAATGCCTTGCCCCCCCTCTGTCATACATTTCCTCTCCAGCCTTGTCCCTGTGTCCCCAGGCTGCAGGGCCAGTGCTGGGGAACTGGAGCTGTGGGACATTGGTGATACTACATGAAGCTCAGTATCTGTGATTTGCAAGCATCATTCATCAAACCTGCATCCTTCCACCAGCATGAACACCGGATCATTGAGCTGGAGATCTGCTACCAGTGAAAGCACGCTCGCACGCACGCACACATGCACGCATGCACACACACACACGTGTGCAAAGAGGAAGGACTCAGCTTCTGCTCTCTCCAGATAAACCCTGGCAGGTGACGTTCCCAGATGTGTGTTCTCACTTCTTCAGGCCAAAACGTGCTTCCCCTGCAACTGCAGAGCCTCCAACACAAAACAAGGCTGAGGGCAAGACCAGGTGAGATCTAAAGGGCAGCTGAACTGCTTCGCAAAGAAAACAGAGGCACTGGAGGGTGGCCGCCACAAAATCAGTGAGAATGACCGTCACGTTTTTATCTACATGGTAGCCAGCCGACTCCATTCTTCCATGGGCTTTTTTTCATATGCTACAGCAGTAGAAGAGGAGGAAGAAGAAGAGGAGGAAGAAGGGGAGGAGGAAGAAGGGGAGGACGAAGAAGAGGAGGACGAGCAAGAGGAGGAGGAATGGTTTTATGGATTGAGAGGAGGAAAAACACTTAACTGGCTCTCCACCTAGATCCAGTAAAACCAGCCGGGACCATTGCAACCAGATATCTGTGGAGATTGGTTTCGGGGGGTTTGCCATGGGTTTGCACCATCTCGACCATCTCTGCCTCTCTCTGCAGCGTTTCTCCCGTGGTCCTTGATTTCTTCCTTGGGGATCTGTCTGCTGGGCCTAACTCTCTGATCTGTCTTGGGGACCTCTCTGCAGGAAAAACATGACTATCCCCTCCCTCCCCTCTCTCCCCAAAGACCCAGTCTCTCTCTGTGCAGACATGTTGAGACCGCTTTCTCACCTCACTCCTTCTGCAGCAATAGCGCCCAAGGTCTGAGCTCTGGCTACAAGATCTTTAGAGTCAATGGCAGAGGTCCTCTCCCTGAGGACCTTGAACCTACTCCTGGCTTCCTCTCAGCACCCAGCTGGCTCCATTACAGAGAATTGGAGTGGAATTATCTCATCTCCATGCCATCAGCCTAAACAGGACTCTTGCTTTTCGTTATTTTAAATGGCAGATTGTGGCACCGACAGGGATCTATTTGTTGTTGTTGTTTTATTATCAGTTTGGTGGAGGGTCTAAGCTTTGAACAATGAATAAGCAGAGACACATGTGGTACGTGAGCTTCGTTGTGTCACTCTGGCTTTCCTTCCCATGGGTAACACATTTTTTAAAACATGGGTTTATAATCGTGACTCCCTGAAACCATCACTCAAACTCTGTCTTGGAGAACAAGGCTTGGAAATGCAGGAGGAGATCTGTCACCCAGACATAAACATTACAAACTTGTTCTCAGATTCAGAGGCTCTAGAATGAATGTAAGAACTTGCACAGTTGTTGCGCGGTGAGATAAAGGGGATCCGTCTGGAGATGACAAATGCGCGTGGGCAGATTGAATGATGATGTTTCTTTCAGACCGGGGATTTTTGAAGGATGGATTGGAAGCTGGGGCAGAGGGTGGATCCCTAGCAGCTGTGATGTCTCTGGGCACATTCAAAATCTTCCATTTAAAAGAGATTTCATGTCTTGTTGGCCTAGCACGTTGTAGCTACTGACAGTGTAAAGACCAGAACTATAGCAAGTCCCAAACCCATGAAAGATGGGAGAGGCAGTTGAATCACTGTAGAGACAAGAAAAGCTGGATCCTGTGCCCTCTGTGAGGAAAATGCTCAGCTCACGCATCTGCCAGGAGCTGAGAAACACGAGGGACACAGAGGGAGAAGACCAGCAAACAGAAAGAATGGCCGGATAGAAATGCTTAAAAATGTGATTATTTTCTAACAGGCAGAAAGGTGTCCTAATTTTTATTTTTCTTCTAATGCATTAATTTAAAAGTATGATACACATGCCTGCAACCCAGTTACTTGAGAGATGGAGACAGGGTCAAAGTCCAAGGATATAGCCTGGAAGGAAAGTAGCAAGACCTCATCTCAAAAGCAAGCAGGGTGTTCCAGGCATGATTGTAATCCCAGCTACTCAGGTGGTGGAGATAGGAGGCTCACAGTCCCAGGCCAACCTGGGCCAAAGCACAGACTTTATTTGAAACTCACTAAAAGCAAAAGGACTGTGGGTAGAAGGATGGAGCAAGCGATCCAGTAAAGGGATCTAGCAAGAGCAGGGCTCTGAGTTCGAACCCCAGTGCTGCCCTTACCCCAAATGTAAAACACTTACGTAACCCCCAGGGTGGCCTTCCTGTAATGTTGAAAGAGGAACACAAGAGGAAAGAGAAAAGATGGAACGTCCACCCTTTCTTTTGCAGCAGCCATTTTCCTTGACAGACATAAAACCACGCAGCCTGCCTCATCTGAGCCAGTCACTTCCTCCCTGTGAGCTCAGCCCAGCTGTTCTGAGCATCAGCTATTCAATGCCGCCATGATGGTGGTTATTCTTGTGGTCTTCTTCTTCCTCCTCCTCCCTTCCTCCTCCCTCTCTTCCTCCTCCTCCCCCTTTCTTCTTGTACTGAGGTTTGAAATCAGGTCCGTGCACTCTACTACTTGAGCCACACCTCCAGTCTCGCCTTGCGAGGGTAATTGGAGGTGGAGTTTCTCTGACTTTTCTTTCTGTGTAGGCTTTGGGCTGTGATCCTCCAGGACGCAGCTTCCTGAGTGGCTGGGATTGCAGACATGCACCACTAGTGCTTGGCAGTTTCTCTTACGAGTGAGGCTCTGGCTGTGATTTGTGGGACTGAGTTTGTTCCCATGTCACTTCCCCTGGAAGTTCATCTCTGCTCCCTCCCGAGGCTGATGCAGGCCATACCTTCATCCCTCCGGCCACCATTTGCTTCTTGTTCTTTTTTCAATGTTACCTTCACATTACCACTTCTATAAGAGCCTGTTCTTTCTATTGCACGGGACCCATTTGAAAGACTTCACCAGTCATGTTTCTGGCTCTGCCCTGAGGAATAAATACAGATAGAATGGATAAGCAAACTGAAGAAAGGACAGAGGGTTGGATGGCTGTCCAGTCCCCTCATCGGATGAGGACTCTGACTAATCTGTCTGCCTTTCCTCCTTGCTGGTCGCTCCATTTCCCCTCTACCTCTCCGACCTCACCCCTTGCACTTCCTTCTGGGGCTTAGGGCTTCGCCTCCCTCACTTCCTGCATTCCAATCACATGACATCCCCTCCTCCTCTTCCCGTTACATCCCCATGTGCAATATTCTACCGAATTTTATGGCATCTCAGATTCACCAGCCCGCAATCCTGCTAAAGGCCAAAGCCGGAGATAAAATACAAGCCTGCAAAAGGAGGCCCACTAGGGAGCCACCATTTTATGTACCTGCCAGCCTAGCAGAAGGGGCATCAAAGATTAGATGACCTTCCCTGGAGAAGAGGGGGCTTCGGCACAGTGATGCCGCCTCTTGCCTCTTCTGAGAGGAAACGTACCGTTCATCTTTTCCATCTCTATCTTGAAACTCCAGTAAACTCAGCTTTCTAGTTCAGTGTGTTTTGTATGGGAACACAGTTGTAAGAAACAGAAGCTGCACTTTGGGAGGTCGAATCCGGGGTCTTTATTGGAAAGCCAGTGCTGCAGGTGGACTCTGGTCACAAAGACCTGCAGCCCGGTGAATACACTTAACACTGTCAGAAAACTGAGCCATGAGAGCAGGAGAGGAAAGAAAGAGCAGAAAAACGATACCAACAAACCAGATCAACCCCACTGGAGAGCTGAAACGGGACACCACGGAGACTGGAGCAGAGCCAGGAGGCCTGGTGTAATGGCACCTGGTCCTGGCCTAAATAACATCAGAGTCATGGGGCAGGGTCACAGGAAACTGGAGAGTGTCCTGAGTTCAAGGCACAGGACTGGCAGGTCCAGTAACCTATGGTCCAAATCCCTGCCCTGCCTCTAGGAATTCAGGCATGCCCATCATCTGGGGGCAGAACTTGCCTGCCTCTACCATGAAGACAAGATGGTGCCAATTAAACCCAATTGCCTATCATCCACCATACAGCCAAGGGGGGCGTGACCTCTAGTCATCCTCCACTTGAGGGGCGTGGCCCCTGGTCATCCTCCCTCAGAGAGGCGTGGCCTCTGGCCATTCTTCTGAGGGGCGTGGTCATCCTCTGCAAGGGGTGTGGCCTCACCCTCCTCCAGCCCAGGCCTTCTGGTCCCTCAGGAACTCTGCCTGGGTGGCAGCGGCCCTAGGATGGACATCTGGATTCCTGTGGGTCGCAGTCTGTGTGCGCTTCACCATTGGAGGGCCTCCTGGGCCTCCGGAAGGTGTGGATCTCCAGCTGTCCGCACGCTGCCCTTACAGCCTGCTATGAAATTAATGGGACTTGACAATAATTATGTTGGGGATGTTTAGATCGATGTTAACGGCATTGGTAAATGGATTAGTGATTTAGAAAAGGACTTCCTGCCGGTGGATCGATGAGGGGGGCGTCGACTCCACGGCCGGGGCCGGACAGCGTGCTGGGGGTCAGGCAGCCCAGCATGGGCGGCCAAAGCGTTTGTTCTTCCTGTACCTGAGTGTGTGTGAGTGTACACGAGTGTGCTTGTGAATGTATGTGTGAGTGTGTGAGTGCACATGTGTGCGAGCGTGTGCACATGCATGCATGAGTGTGCATGTATGAATGTATGTGTATGTGTGAGTGTGTGTGTATTGTGCACGCACCATGCATGCACCATCCTCTGAAGAGCTCTCCCGCCAGAGATCCTTCAAAACTGCCAAAGTAGGGAAGGAACTGGAAGAGGCAGAGAGGAGGTTGCGGGTGAAGAACACAGAAATCCACTTGCCTGGCAAGGAAGATGGCAGAGCAGAGCTTGCTGGGAGCCATGGACTGGGGGAGGGGGGCGGGGTGGGAGCCATGGACTGGGGGGGGCAGGGGGGGCCAGGGCAGGCGGGTGGTCGATGGGATTGGAATGGTGTGCGTGCAGGTGGGAAACGCCACTGTGGACAATTAGCAGGCACTAAAGTATTCTCAGAGCAGGGAGGCAGGGCGGCAGGGTGGCAATGGAGCCCATGAAGTGTGGTCACAGCCCTCCATGGACAGTGTGTGGAAATGGAACGGCGGAGCTGTGGAGAAGGTGGGTTTGGGAAGGGGAGGGGCGGGAGGGTGAGGTCGGAGGGGTGAGTCTGGGTGAGCTGAGTCTGGGTGGGCTTCTTGGCACACCTGTGTGGACACACGTCAAAGGGACCCACCCTTCCCTGTGCAACACTCACACGTGCTAGTAAGAGTGTGGATAAAAGCCTGCATCCATGTTTGGTGGCCTTGATCAGAAGGGGAACCTGGGATATAGGAAATGGTGTGACCTGGGCGGCGTGGATGGGACTGCAGGCATCCGCGTTTGCTCCGGTTCGTTGCCCTGACACAATGGCTGGAAGGTTTGCTTGGGCTCTGGGTTAGAGTCTGCAGCCCACACTCACTTGGCTCCCTGGCTCCCTGGCCCTGGCTCCAGGCCTAAGTGCTCACTCAGTCCATAGGGAACGTTCACTTCTGCCTTGCAGTCAATTGCAAGGTGAGGGTCTTAGTCCATGTTTGATGCTGTGAGGGCCAACAGGGTGGGAAGTTTGTTTTTAAAAAGTATGAGGGGGGCTGGGAAGGTAGCTCAGTGGTAGAGTGCTTGCCTTGCATGCATGAGGCCCTGGGTTCAATTCTTCAGCATCACATAAGCAGAAAAAGCCAGAAGTGGCACTGTGGCTCAAGTGGTAGAGCGCTAGCCTTGAGCTGAAGAGCTGAGGGACAGTGCCCAGGCCCAGAATTCAGGCCCCAGGACTGGCCAAAAAAAAAAAAAAGTATGAGGAAGTTTGTAAATTTGTTTCAATGATTGCTATGCCATTTAGAAGGTAGTCATTACTAAAGTCACACACAAGTGTGTGTCTGTGTGTGCGTGTGCGTGTGTGTATTTTTCTCGTGGTGCTGTAGGTGGGACTCACGGCCTTGGTTTTAAGATGCTTAAAAATATCTTCACTGAAAATTTGCACGAGAAGTTGAGCTGCGGTTGCATGAGCAAAGGTAAAGACTGGAAGGAAGCAGGCTGCAGGGGCCGAATCTCTGCCTGCTAACCACATCCACTCCATGCCCGGCCTCTCTCCCCGCCCAGTGCCAGCCTCCGCTTCTACAGAACTCCTGCTGTAAGTGGGAGCCAAGGCATAAACCAGCCACAAATGTCCTCAACTCGTCTCCCCTGCCCACCCTCAGCCTTGAGTATTACAACACTGGCAGGGCCTGGATCAGCGTGGTAGCAGGGAACAGAAGATGAGAGCTCATGTGCAGATGAGAGGTGCCTCCCCTTTTCTTTTCCACGACCATCTCGCAGATCTGCACCATGAAGCGAACAAGGGCATCGTGCTAAACGCCTGGGCTGCGAAGTTCCTGGAATTGGCCTGATAGGGTCATCACAGGGTTCTGAGAACACACGGTGTAGCAGCAAAATCAGACAGCTAGAGGCAGAGGAATGATGTGTGTACAAAAGCCTGGTGAGCTGCTTTGAGCCTGTCATCCCTGAGCTAGTTGGGAGGCAGGGATTGGGGGATCATGGTTAGAGGTCAGCCTGGGCAACAAGAAATTTGTAAGACTCCATCTCAGCAATGGCTGGGTGAGTGGTCACCTGCCTGACATCTCAGCGAGGCAGGAAGCACAATGTCTGGGAGCGGTGGCAGAGACAGGGAAGCACCATAGGAGGGTCACTGTCCAAGCTGGCCTAGGCATAAAGCAATACACTGCCTTGAAAATAACCAATGCAAGAAAAGGGCTGGAGGCGTGGCTTAGGGGGTAAAACGCCTGCTTAGGAAGTGTGAGGTCCTGAGTTCAATTCCCAGTACCACTCCAAAGAGGTTTACTCAGAATCTATTCCACATGGCCCAGTCCCTGCTCGCTCAGTCTGTCATACGCACACACACACACACACACACACACACACACACACACACACACAGTGTGTCTGCGCAGGTGGTGAGGGTGGTGTAGGAGTGTGAGGCTCTCTCTGCCTCACAAAGCAGCAACAGTACACCCTGGAGCCCAACAATGAGAAGGTTCTGGAAAAGCACTGCCATCCGGATTCTCATCGCAGTCAGAATCTCAGTGCTCATGCTGACCTTAATGTGCACAAAAGCAACCCCAGGGCCTGTGTTCAACGTGTGCTGTGGAACTCAAAGGCCGAGCTGAAGCCCAGCTGCGAATCAGAAAGCCAACAGATCCCACCACTGACGAAGGGTCCAAAGGGGCGTGTGACGCTGGCACCACACACCTGCAATCCTAGCTACTCATAGGGCTGGAGGATCAATGTTTGAAGCCAGCCTGGGCAGAAGAGTTCACAAGACTCCATCTGCAGTTAGCCAGCAAAAAACTGGGATGGCGGCGAGGCTCAAGTGGTAGAGCGCCAGCTGTAAGCAAGGAGGCTAGTTGAGAATGCAAGGCCTTGAGTTCAAGCCTTGGTATCATTACACACACACACACACACACACACACACACACACACACATGGGTAATTGAATAATAAACAGGAGAGGATGAGTGTATTTGAGCTGGGTTCTGAGGGAGGCCTTGGGCAGATGACCCCAGGGATGAGTGGCTCTGGTAGAAAGCTGTTCTCAGAGAGGATAGCAGTGCTGCAGGCCTAACAGAGCCACTGGCCTCACCAAAGTGGGGCCTTGTGAGGAGAACCTATGGGAAGCCTTGGAAAGTTCCAGCAAACTTGGACAAGGGAGGAAGGATGCCAGCTGTGGAGACAGCCCAGGGAGCTTGGAGGCAGGGGCTGGCGTGGCCCTGTGTGTCCAGCTGACTGGGAGCGAGTCCACATAATGACACAAGGAGAGACAGAGATGAGGCCTTCTGGGGCTTCTGACATTTTCCCTAAAAACAGAATCTTGCCAGGAACTGTGGCTCACACCTGTAATCCCAGCCGCTTGAGAAGTAGAGATCAGGAGGATCGTGGCTTGAGGCTGGCCTTGAGGAAAACATGATTGAAATCCCTACCTCAATAAATAAACTGCGCATGGTGGTTCACGTGGAAAAGAGGATTGCAGTCCGAGTCTGGGCCTGGCAAAAGCCACAGAAACCTACCTGAAAAGTACAGCAAAAAGGAGCTGGGGGGGTGGGTCTCAAGTGAATGAACTCTGGTGTACCAAGGGCAAGTCCCTGAGTACAGACCTTAGTGTGGCCAAATAAATGAGCACTGGGGGCTCATACCTGTAATGTAATCCTAGCCACTCAGGAGACTGAGATCTGAGGATCGTGGTTCAAAGCCAGCCTAAGCAGGGAAGTCCATGAGATTCTTATCTCCAATAAACTATTCAGAAAAGGCTGGAAGTGGTGCTGTGACTCAAGTGGTAGAGTGCCAGCCTTGAGCCAAAGGAGCTCAGGGACAGCACGCAGGTCCCAAGCTCAAGCCTTAAGACTGGCACAGAAAGATTTAAAAGGATGGAAAATTGGAAGCCTGGCGCAAGCACCTGTAACAATCCCAGTACTCAGGGAGGCTGCCGTAAGAAGACTGTAAGTTAGAGGCTGACCTGATGCACAGCAAGGAATCGTCAGGACTTACAGAGAAACCGAGGCACGATGACTTGCTGGCCCCTTTGCCAGTCCCAGCCTTCTTCATCCAGCACTGAGTCCTCCGGGTGGCTGTGGCCATGAACAGTGGAGCGTGAGCCTGGCAAGCGAGCTGGACAGCGAGCCGGTGGATGACCTTGTAATTCTCATGGAGGAATTTCAAAACCCTTGTAGGAAATGGGGAGAAAAAGACAAATTAAGAAGGAAAACAACCTGTCCGGAGTGTTCGGCTGGGAGAGACGCCTCCACAACAACTTTATACCTAATTTAAGCCTCGGAGCAACTCTGTGTGGTCATTACAGGATATAATGGATTTACAACTTTTAATTATGTTTTATGGATTGTGAACATAATGTAATTAAGAGTCTTTTTCTGAGAGGCCTGAGTAATGAGCGTGCGGACGGGCGGGTGTGCGGCAGAGATCGCTGGGCTGCGTGGGCCAGTGCTGTCAGGTGTGGGGGGGGGTGGGGAAGGAGGGAGGGAGGGGTGAGGAGGGGACTCAGGGCTTCTGGAGCCTGGACCACGTGGGAAGGTGTACAACAGGGTGCAGTCAGGAAGCCCTCCTGTCTGGGTTTTTGAGGTCCCCACATTTGCCCCCACTTCACCGTCCCCACCCCCTAAGCCTACCTTAGTTTATACCACATTGACTTCTTCCTTATTTATTTATATATTTACTTTTTGGCAGTATTGTGGTTTGAACTCAGGGCGTCCTGTTGCTAGGGTGCTCTCACACTTAGACGACTCCCCAGACTTTTAATTCTTCAGTTATAGTTCAGATCAAGTCCCAGGCCTCTGTCCTGGCTGGCCTCTGATTGAGATCCTCCTGTCTCCTCCTCCTCCTGAATAGCTGGGACTACAGGAGTACGCCACGATGTTACGCTGGTATTTCTCATTTTTAACATGGGGATCCTGCTCTGAGGTGCAAGCTGGCTCAGACCTGGAGACCCTCCTACCTCCGCTGCTGCAGGGCTGGGTTTTCAGGGCCACATCACCACGCCCACCTTCCCTTCTGCAGGACTGTGTGATACTCTGTCTCACCTGACCAAGGACATTCAACAACCACACCAACTCCTCCCCGTGCGGGGTGCCCCCTCCCTGCTGGCCCCCAGCCTCAATGTTGAAACTGTTGGTCTTTGGGCATCTGTCACCCCTCAGACTGCTTCTCAGCAGTCTCCTGAGCTGGGCCCTGGCCCTTCGCTCTGTCCCTCCTCAGTTCTCCCTCTGTCTGCCCTGGCTTGGCGGCCTGGACCCAGTGCTCATACCATTTCCCATCTCATTCCAGTGCATACGGAGTCGTGTGCCCACCTCCTGGCTCTGATTTCTGAGGTTGTATCTCAACTAAACAAGGCTGAGTCTGTCTGAGAGGGCAACTGACAAACCGTAGCCCAGCGACACAGCCCAATAGGCCGCCATCTGTGTAAGCTTGTATTTGTCAGTGCTGGGGATGGCACGCACCACCTTGTGCTCCAATTCTGAGCTGTATTTCCAGCTCTTGGATTTTTGTTTTGAGACAGGGTTACCCTACGTAGCCCAGGCTCACCTTGCACTTTCTTCTGAGTGCTGGGATTATAGCTGTGAGCCACCACACCCAGTACATTTTCTTTTCCTTTGTGGTGTTGGGGATTGAACCCAGGTCCACGCTGGGCTAGTGCTGAGCCATGACCCTGGCCTTTTCACGTTTATTTTGTTCCTGACTTTGCCTGGAATGTCCTTAAACTTGAGATCTTCCTGCTTCTGGCACCGTGAGTGCAGAAATTCCAGCCAGTCCTGTGGACCCGGCGCACACAATACTCATAACATGACCTGTGACATGATTCACTCCTGTGCAGAATTAGGAAAATAACCCCAGCCTTCATGTTTAACTCAGGGATTGAAAGCATTTCAGTTGTGACCTCAACAGCAGAAATCAGATGCTAACTGAGGCAAAGCGGGGGCTCCCTTCCCTCCCTCTGTCCCTCCCTCCCTCCCTCCCTCTCTCTTTGTAGCCAGCTGTCTCCTGAGGATAAAATTCACAGCTCACAGCGTCTTCCTGATCTTTCCAATGCTCCTCTGCCCACAGGATGAGCTGGGGACAGGCCTTTTGGGCTGAGTCTCCTGGGGCAGGCGCCCTCTGGCAGGGTCTGAGCATCTCCCACACCAGCCCCCGGCCCTCTCCTGTTCCATCTCTTGCAGCCCCAGTGCCGGCAGCCTGTTCCACCATTGGCCTGCAGGAGGCGCGTGAGTCTTCTCCAAGCCGGTGGATGGCCAGGGTGAAAGCCCAGACACCCAGCGCACCGTGGAGGGGGAGGCTGGGTGGCTGGAGGCCCCTGGCAGGTGGGGTCAGCTGGGCTCATGTGGTCAGATGGTGTCAGGTGGGGTCAGGTGGTATCAGGTGGCATCAGATGGGGGTCAGGTGGTGTCAGGTGGGGGTCAGGTGGGGGTCAGATGGTGTCAGGTGGTGATGTGGGAGGACCGGGCTTGCCTCTCCTTGTTTCAGGTATGTGGTTGGTGTTTGGATTGTCTCCTTTGCTTCATGTTTGACACCCAGGACAGAAACCCCATCTTCCCCTGGGGGGTGGGGGGCAAGAGCCATCTCTCCTTTCTAGAAACCTAGGGCCAAAGTGGGCTCTGAGGTCAAAGGCCGGCCTGGGACAGCTGGACCGGGCTGCACTGTCCTGAGGGAGAAGGGAGTCACCTGGAAAGAGAATCGCGTCCTGCAGGACAGAGGCTGGGGTGGCGTCTGCTGACTGGGCCCCCGGCCTTGAACTGCGGCCTCCACCTCCACCTCAGTGAAACGCAGGGGCGTAATGCCATAAATCAAAGAGTGTGCAGAGGGGAGCTTCACGCACAGGGTCCACATGGGTGACATGAGGCCTACGGGGACATGAGGCCACTTTACTCCAGGCTGGGCAGGGAAAGCATGCAGCTCATGCAGCGGCGTGCACACATGTACACACACATGCATGCACACACATGCGCACATGTGCACAATGCACACATGCACATGTGCGCACAGACAGTGTTTGGGGAGGCCTTGGGGTGGGGGTGGCTCCGGCACCCCTGAGGTCCCCAAACCCAGGCCGCTGTCACAACAGTTTAGCCCCAGGCAGGTGTGATGGGTGGGGGGTGGTGGTGGTGGTGGTGGAATGCAAATCGCTGCCAAATTGATTCATCAATCATCAAAAAACAATTTGTCCAAGAACCCGCAGGTGCTGCACTTGGTACTAAGTCCATGTCAGGGCTGGTGGCTGCTCTGATGAATTTTTAAGGAAGAAATTCCTGAGCTAGGTGCTCCACGCCTGCCATCCCAGCTCCTCAGGAGGCTGACGTCTGAGGATCATGATTCAGCCCAGGCAGGAAAATCCACCAGCCCCTTACCTCAATTAGCCAATAAAAACCCAGAAGGGTAGTCGTGGCTCAGGAAGAAGAGTGCCAGCCTTGAGCACAAAATCTCAAGGACAGCGGCCAGACCCTGAGTTCAAGTCCTGGTTAACCTCTTGTCCCTCCACATAAAGATTCATGAGCTGTTGCCTCTGAAATTCTGATGCAGTGAGCGGCCCAAGCATTGAGTGCAGAGCCCGATTTCAGGGCTGTGATGAGAGGAAGCGTGGGCAGCTGAGGCTGAAGTGGCCTTTTCTTCTTTGGCCCTGGGTGTTACGGGCTTTAAGAGGGAGTGGAGGCCACAAGGCTGGAACTCCAGCTCTGCTATCTTTGAGCTTTGTGCTGGGGCAGAGTCTGGGTGAGGAGGGTGGAGGCTGGGAGGCAGGGAAGGTCAAGTCCTTCAGCCGGAGGCCGGTGTGGATGGGGAGCTGGAGGGGACTGTTTGCGGTTTGCTTTTTTCCTTTGTTTGCTGTGCTAGTTGCTTCTCTGGTTTGCTAAGCGGTACTCTCAAGAACGTGATGGAGGGAGGCTCAGGGCCAGGGCCCACAGGCAAGAATAAGTCAGAATCAACTCATCTCCCTTTCACAGTGGGCTAGACTGGGAAGGCCCAAGGCCCCAGCAGCGGTCCTAAGCTCCCAGATGGCCACCAGAGGCTGATTTTACCAGACACAGGCCCGCCCCGCCTCTCCTGAGAACCTGACATGGCTGCAGGGAATTCTACCCTTTCTGCTTGCAGGTGGTTTTCAGATAGGGTCTTCGGTGCTGGTTCCTAGCCCAGCCTCAGACTCTGATCCTCTAACCTTCGCTTCTACCCTCCATTTATAGTTTTCCTTCGCTCCACCCTCCTCTGCAGGAGGTGTGGCCCGTGGGCCAGGGCGGGGGGGGGGGCGGGCCGTGTCTGCCGTCCTGGAGGAAATCTTGTTCTGTCTTGTTTCACAGCTGGGCAGCCCCAGCTCGCCAAGCCCCTGTGTCTGTGAAGTCACTCGGCTTTCTCAGTGTCTGGGCAGCAGGTGGCAAAATGGACAATCAGGCCTCTGCGCATAATTCTCACCTGGCTCACACAGCCTTGTGACAAGGCCTCTGCGCCATGTCGCCTGTGTCTAGAGCCACCCCGCATGCTGGGGCCCACCCGCTGTGGCCCTGGCACTGGGCACTTCGGAGGGGTCAATGTCCTTTCCCAAACAGCACCTCCTCTCTGCCCAGCGGGCACAGCTCAGGACACAGAGGGCAGCTGTTGGAGGACTGCGAAGGAAAAGGAGTGAGGGATATGGAATAGGCTTGGGGGGGGAGGGGAGGGGAGGGAGAAGGGGAGGGGAGAACATGCCAGGCCCTTCACCCTCATGTGGGAGAGTGGACCAGCCCAGCTGCTGCTGAGAGTGGCAAGGGAAGGAGGGGGGAGGGGGGGAAGGAAGAGGGGGAAGAAGGAGAGGAAGGAGGGGGAGGAAGGAGAGGAAAGAAGGGGAGGAGGAAGAAGCAGGAAGAAGGAGAGGGAGGAGGGGGAGGAAGGAGGAGGAGGCTGGAGGGAGAGGAAGGAGTTGGGGAGGCTCATCCCTACCAGGGAAGGCTGGTGTGGACATGTCAATATGAAAACTCCCAGGAGCACTGTGGTGTGGAAGGAAAGAAAGAGAAGGAAGGAAGGAAAGAGGAGGGAAGATGGAAGGAACAAAGTAAAGAAAGGGAGGAGGGAAGAGAAGGAAAGGAAGGAAGAGAGGGAGAAATAGAGAAGGAAGAAAAGAAGGGAAGAACAAGAAGAAAGGAATGAAAGGAAGAAAGATGGGGAGAGAGAAAGGAGGGAGGAAGAGAGAGAGAGAGGGAGAGAGCGAGCGAGCGAGCGCAAGTCTACCTGAGGCTGGAGGCCTGGGAACCACTCTGCAGGCTGCAGACTGAGCTGCTCCGGCTTGGGCTCAGGCTCTGGCTCCAGCATCTCTTCCACATTCCCCCCATCTGGAAGGCTCCCTGTCTGTTCCCAGGGCCAGGCTCATTGCCTGGCCTGTGTCTGTCTGGGGAGGGTGTGTGGTGCTCACATCTCCCGACGTGCAGGAGACGCCCACCCGAGTCTCATTGTCCCATCACTACTGTGTGGTTGGGGGTGCCTAGCACCCCCCTCTCCGGCCCTGGCCTGCTCTGTCCCGGTAAGCCCTCGGCTCCCTGCCACCCGCACACATAATCCCGCAGAGCCTGAGATTCATTTTAACGATTGATTAGAAGAGTCAGTGTTGTACGGGAGGATTAAGAAGAGAAATGTTTGGCTTCTGCTTAAATCTCTGTTATCCCCAGTGCCTCTGAACTCAGACTCTCCAACTAGATGTTAGCATCCAGCGTGGAAGAATGCAAGCACCGTCTCCAATACCTTTTGCCAGCCTCAGTTTCTCCACTGGCTGATGAAATGACCTGGATCAAAGTCATAACCTTGCCAAGCCCAATTGTTTTATTATGATAAAAGTCACATAAGCTTCATCACCATAAACAATAGTAGATTATTATCATTATGAATTATCATAATAATGCCAGGCAACTGGTAGAGAGCTTCTCCAGGCCAGTCTTGGCAGAAAAGTGCCCGAGACCCTATCTCAAACAGAAACCAGTACAGTTACAAGCACCTGTCATTCCAGCTACGCAGGTGGCTAAGATCAGGAGGAATGTGGTTCAAGGCTGGCCTGGGACAGCAATGTCCTGGAGACCCCACCTCAATTGAAAACCCAGCCTGGCTCGTGGGCACACCTGCCATCCCACCTACCACCGGAGGTCTGGCCTGTAGGCACCTGTGTGGGTGGGAAGTCAGGCTTGACCTCAGTCATCAGAGCTGGGCTCAAGCTGTAGAGGGCCTGCCTGGAGAGCATGAAGCCCGGAGTTCAAATCCCAGATCCACCCGAAAAAACATTTTCAAGGCTGCCTGTCACTCGTGTGGTCGAGAAGCGGAGAAACTCAAGACAGGAGCAGTTGTGGCTAGGCCGCCTTGTCCCCCCCCCCAATGCCAGGGGCAAGAGAACCCCCTCCCCCCCACCCATCACCCCCTCCCCCCCACCCATCACCCCATACCAACCCGGAGGCTGGCAGACTCAGTCAGCTCACTGGCAGTGAGCGGAGCAGTCCCTCACTTTTGGGTGCTTTGTTAAGTACCCGAGGAAGACTTAAGGAAGCCAGAACAAAAGAACAAAGCAGCAGCTCGCAGGATTCGGTGTAATAAAGATCAACGAGGGGCTGGGAAGGTGGCTCAGTGGTAGAGCGCTTGCCTTGCATGCATGAGGCCCTGGGCTCGATTCCTCAGCACCACATAAGCAGAAAAAAAAGCTGGAAGTGGCGCTGTGGCTCAAATGGTAGGCGCTAGCCTTGAGCTGAAGAGCTGAGGGACAGCGCCCAGACCCAGAGTTCAGGCCCCACGACCGGCCCCCCTTCCCCCCAAAAAAAGAGCAGCGATGACAGGGTATCACAGGCCAAGGAGCCCGGGCAGGCTACCTGAGCAAGCGTTCAGGGACCAGCCCTCTTCACATCCCTGGCCTTGCAGAAGAGAACATCTTATATCCAAGTCCCCACTTTAACCTTGGACTTGGGCCTCTGTGTCTCCATCATCCCTTGCTCTCAGGCTCTTGGCACTAACCCCTTTCTGCCTCGCCAACTTGCTGTGGGCTTTTTTTTTTTTTTGGTCTTTTTGTATTGGGGTTTTAAACTCAGGGTCTCTCCTCTGCTAGGCCAGCTCTCTACCTCCTGAGCCCTTTTTGTTCATTATTATGTTTATTATGATTATTGTTCATGCTTTTCATTAGGATGCTGCCCTTTTGCTTGGAGCTGACTTGGGACTGTGATATCCCTATCTAGGAGATATTACAAGCATGTACTACCATGCCCAGTCCATTCGCTTAATTTTAAATCTGAGCTTTATAGCTCTCCACGTACCTTACATACATGGCCACCTTCCTGCTCCATCTTTTGCTCCTTCTTCTTCCTCTCTAACATCCCATCTGGTCTCAGCCTCTTTGGTCTGTAGCTGAGTTTTCCTCTTCCCCGTGTAGCCCCCAGCTGGTTCCCGAGCAGACCTTGCTTTAGTGCTTGGGCTTTGGTGTGGGTGCCCTGTTGGCGTGGGTGTCCCCTTTCATTCTGGGGTCGCCCCCTTTCCTGTGGTGGCCTTGTCCTCACAAGCTCCTGAACCTCGCTGTACCCATCCCCTGTCATAGGGCTTGAACTCAGGGCTGGGCGCGTTCCTGCAGTCTTTTGCTCAAGGTGAGTGCTTGACCACTTGGAGCCACAGTGCCACTTCTGGTTTTCTGGTGGCTAATTGGAGTTAAAAAGTCCTCCTCACAGAGGACTTTTCTGTCTGGGCTGGCTTCGAACCACAATCCTCAGATCTTAGCCTCCTGAGTAGCTAAGATTACAGATGTGAGCCACTAGCGCCCGGCTCTCATCCTGAGTATTCTAACCTGCCTTCCAGCCATCAGGACCTCTGTTCCGCCCTTGCCTACCGCTGGCTGTGTTTCCCGAGCCCATAGCTATGTCCCACAAAAGACACTCTGCTGGATTATGCCTGCTTCAAAACTTATTAACTTGTGAATTCTTTGCATTGGGTGTCAGGCCTGAAACTGATTCCAAGTAGCAAGAATGCACTTGATTCATGGAGAGGCATTTTCAGTTAGAGAGAGAAAAAACATTAAATCCCTGCTCTGCACTGATAAATGAAAGGACCATAGTATTAAATGGCACCAGGAAATAAAAAAACAACCAGCTCTCAGAAGGAAAATGAATACTTTCAAATCACAATGAAACAAAGGCAGAGAGGAATGTCATGAATATAAGATGTACTCCAGCTGCAGGGAATAAATGTCCTGAGCTTTAAAGTATCAGAGCAGCTATTACTAGTTGTGGTTTGCACAGGAAGTTCCCTCCCCCACCAATAATGGCTCCTGTGTTGAAGGTTTGCTCCCCAGCTGATGGCCATACTGGGAGTTGATTGGATCAAGGAGGCTCTGGCTCCTCCAATGGGTTCATCCACTGATGACATCATGGCTGAGTGGGCTGTCAGAAGGCAGCCCTTAAAGGTGATTGGATCACTGGGGCTCTGGCTCTTCCAATGGGTTCACCCACTGATGACATCATAGCTGAGTGGCTGTCAGAAGGTGGGCCTTAAAGGTGATTGGATCATGGGAACTCTGGCTTCACCAATGTGGTCATTCATAGCTTTGGGGGCTGTCAGAAGATGAGGGCTGAGAGGTGATTGGATCATGAGGGCTCTGGCTCCACTAATGGGTTCCTCCATTGATGACATCGTAGCTGAGTGTGCTCTCTGGAGGCGGAGCCTTAAGGGTGATTGTATCATGGGGCTCCTCCGGCTCCACCAATGGGAACCACCATCCTCTGGGTCTCAGCCTCCTAGGTAGCTAAGATTACATTCCTGAGCCGCTGGTGCCCAGCTCCCTCTACATTTCAAGGCAAATGTAGAAAGCCAGAGTCCAGAAAGGAGAAAGAACATTCTGTCTACCTTTACTTGGGCAGTGCTGTCAAATGGACTCTACAGTGAGGGGGGCCAACCATCCGGCTGTACGCAGGGCATAGACATGGGCTCTTCTTTCTCGGGAAGGGATCTGGAGAAGCTTCAGGATGGCAGGTTGCTTTGCTCCTCCGTCAGCTCAGGTATCCAGGCTGGTGGCTTCAGCCTTGCTCCGGGGCCAGCACTCGATTTCTTCTTCAGCACCCGAGGTGCGAGTGTGCACGCCTCACGTCCCAGGTGTGAGAGTGGTCACGTGACACCCCAACCAAAGAACCAGGAAGTTCAGCCCCAAGTCGGGCCTGGGTTTGCTCTGTGCCGTGGGCCAGATCTAGGTTTGGATGTGTGTGGCCAAGTCCTGATTTGTCCGTCGCTCGGCTGAATCCATGGCAGTCATTTGCTGGCTGCTGTCAAGTGGGGGTTTTCCTGGGGAGGAAAGGAGGGCCGGGCACCTGTGGGTGGATGGCACTTTTCATAGATGGTCACTCACAGCTCAGTAAAGGAATTAAGGTGGATTGTCGGTCTCTGAACTGGGTCTCCCGACTCTGTGTCTGGCGTGCTCTACCATCCTTAGGCTCCTGGACTAGGCTGGGGGTGGAAGCTTTATTGGACGTCACCTCCTCCACCACTCCTTGTAGCTTCCTTTGTGACCCTGGAGGGGCTTGGTGTTTGCTGATGACCAGAATGGACAAAGCTCCTGTGTTGATGTCGCACTATACTCACAAATGCTCCAAATACCGGCCAATCAGAGGAGCCAGGCTGCCTGGGGAGACCCTGGGCCCTCCCCCCGCCCCCCCTCACAGGATGCTGGCATTGTACATGGGCACCACTGTTTTTGTTTTTGTTAGTCCTGGGACTTGAACTCAGGGCCTGGACGCGTGAGCCCCTTTGTGCTCAAGGCTAGCGCTCTACCACTTGATCCACAGCACCACTTCTGGCTTTTTCTGAGTAGTTTATTGGAGATCAGAGTCTCATGGACTTCCCTGCCCCGATCTTCATGTATCAGCCTCCTGGGTAGCTAGGATTACAGGTGTGAGCTACCAGTGCCTGGCTCATTTTATTTTATTTGATTTTGGTTGGCTGTAGAATTTGAACTCTGGGCCTGGGCACTGTCCCTGAGCTCTTTTGCTCAAGGCCAACGCTCTACCACTTTGAGCCATGGCTCCACTTGCAGTTTTCTGGTGGTTAATTGGAGATAAGAATGGACTGTCCTGCCTAGGCTTGCTTGAAACCATGACCCTCAGATCTCAGCCTCCTGAGTAGCTGGGATTATAGGTGTGAGCCACCAGTGCCTGGCTTGCATCACATTTGTGAATGCCATATTTTAGTAGGTTTGTGGGTGCCTACAGATTGTTCAGGGGGGATATTAATAATTGCAAAGGGAAAGGAGGCAGATAGCTACGTGCCTAGAGTGCCTAGATCTTGGAGAGTTAGTGTAAAAGGTTGAAGATTCCGGCCCTGTTCCCAGCGACTGATGTCCAGCTGGGCTATGACGGAGGTAGCCTTGATGGACGAGGGACCAGGGCACTGGGGCAGGGCAGGGGCAGGCTACTTTCCCCCCTGCAAGAGCAGCATCCTGGGATTCTAATTGCTTTCTGCCCACCTCAGAAGCACACATGTCCTCTTGCCACACAAATCATTGTGTGCTCTGGGATTTCAAGGCCTTGCACTTGGGTGATCTAAGACAGGATAGAGTTGGAAGGATGGGATAAATGGCTTAGGGGATAGAGGGGTGTGTGTGGGGGGGAATCAAGGACCCACAGAGGTGGCCAGTGTTGTGTTTTTCCTCAACCCAGCATTCCTGTTTCCTTGTCTGTGCTCTTACCAGGACAGACCAAGGCCCAGGCACAGCCCCACTGTGAAGCAGGATTTTTCTCATTTCCTGGCTCTTAATCTAATAGAAATGTCTGAACCAGTTGTCTGGCTGTGCGGGAGAGGGGGCTCAATGGTGACATTGAAACTCTTTCCGCAGAGAAGACATGCAGTGGGGTTGGGCTAGAGCGCGGGGGGGGGGTTATGGGGGGGATGGTTGTGGTAGGGGGGGTAGGGGGGAATCCTGTCCCCACTCCTGGCGGCTGCCAGCCCCTCTGCCTGCTCTTTACCTCAGCTTAATCAGGGTGCCCAGAGCGCTGCCCCGCTGCCCCCACCAGCCCCTTCTTTCTGTCCCCAATTGAGCGCCCACATGCCAGCCTGCTGCCGGCCATCAAAGTTGGGCCTGAGTTTCTGGGCTGTGGTCTCTGAAAAGTTCCTCATTAAAGACATTAAATAAAAAAAAGAACACTACTGTCCTGTGCTGTCCCCGAATGCTCAGGGCCACCGTGAGGTGACTCGCCTGGGATCTGATGCAAAGTCTCCACGTGTGCTTCGGGGTGTGCCACGCCCTCCTGCGAGGTTGGCCTCCTCCTCCTCGGGGTTCACCAGCCTCATTTCCAGTCACAGGGAAGTGCCTGGAGGAGCGTGTGGCCCCACTGCTCAGTGTTGGGAGAGCTGACAAGAACAAGACGAGGTTGAGAGATGGTGTCGGGACAATGTCCTCAGTTATGATCTGAGACCAGATCTGGGCGTGCCGAGGAGGGGCAGAGCTGTCGTAGCCAGTTCTGCACACAGCTGCCCATTCAGCAGTGGACACAGGGCCCTCGGGGTGGGGTGGACTCTGGAGTTGGCCCTGAGCACATCCTGTCTCCCGTCTCCAGGGCTGCCCTTGTGGAGGTTTGACCAAGGGTCATCCCTGAACTGAGCAAGGAGGGCCTTCATCTTCCATCACGTGTGCTTGTGTGTGCGTGCATGCGTGTGTGTGTGTGTGTGTGTGTGTGTGTGTGTGTGTGTGATAAAGCAACACAGAGGCAATGTTAGGCCCGGGTGGACGCATGCTAGGTACTCTGCCACTGAGCTGCAGCTGTGTGGCCTGTGCTATATCTGAACTCTGGTCTTCCCTAGCCCAGCAATGGAGGCCACGTACAGCTCTACTCCAGGACAGGAGTGTGTGCCCAGCCCCCCCTGCACCCTGGATGGAGGAGAAACCCTTCCTGTCCACTCTGTGCCCTGCTGCCTGACCATGCTGATCCTATTCAGCAACCGACTTCGGAAGGAGAAAAATAAAATGGTGCCTGTAAAATCCCTCTAAATGCTAAGATCCAAAGGGAGTTTCCAGGCGGAATCACACCATTAAACCCACAGACGCACCCCACAGACCCACGGATGACTCGGTGCCTAGAAATCGTTACCAGGGAGATGAGGGCCGGGGAGAATGAAAATGGTTTCCCCTCGGGAGCACCCACGACTTCCACACATCCTAACCTGGTGTCCTGTTGTACAAACCACGCGTACCCGCCTTCCCCTCCAGCCCCCAGAATCACGCACGTCTGGTGTGGGAGGGAAGCAGAGCTCCACATATCCATGGGTTCAGTGTTCATGCCGTGGGTGAGAGTCAGAGTGCACGGCGCACACGACTTCAGCCAGAGTGCCCACAGCACTTGCCGGGCAAAGCGCCTGGGCTGTGGCCTCAGACGCCGGCCTCTGGAACAGCTGTGCTGGAGGTAAAGCTCTCACACTCACTACTCAGGAGGCTGAGATCTGAGGATTGTGGTTCAAAGCCAGCCTGGGCAAGAAAGTCCATGAGACTCTTATCTCCAATGAACCACCAAAAGGCTGGAAGTGGAAGTGGTAGAGCACTAGTCTTGAGTGAAAAGGCTCAGGAACTGCACCCAGGCCCTGAGTTCAAGCCCCAGGGCTGGCACAGTGTCTCCATGCATACCACAGAGACACACAGAATTCACTTAACTTCCGCAGGCCCCCAAAGAAGGGAACACAGTGACAAATGTGTGAGTGCAGACGAATGAAAATGCTGCTAGCAGGGTTCCAGGGAGAAGCAAGGAAGGAAGAAAGGAAGGCGTTACCACTGAGGGTCCCGGAGGCACAGAGTCAAAGCCCTCCCTCTTGGGGTGAAAGGGGTCGGGGTACTCATACTGCCTCTCAGCCCTGGCACAAGGCCTAGGGCTTGGCCTGGCACAACAAGCTAGCCCCTTCCTGACAGAATATTTGAAAGACAAGGAACTCAAGCTGGAGAGAATCTGACAGGTGTATTCCCGACCCAGCAGCTCAATAGCTGGGAGGAAAACCAACGTTCATTTGTAGAGAGTTTTGGAGAGACAAGAAGGACACGGCTATGGAGGAGAATAGTATACAGGAGTGAACAGGAGTGAAGCAGGCCTGCATTTCCAGAACATAGAGTGGAATGCCTACTGCACACGACAGTCATGCATCTCCCTCCCTCCCTCCCTCCCTCCCTCCCTCCCTCTGTCTCTCTCTTCCTCTCTCTCTGTCTCTGTCTCTCTGTCTCTCTGTCTCTCTCTCTTCCTTTTTAGCTGTTTTTGAGGCAGGTCTCACAATGTAGTCCAGGCTGGCCTTGAACTCATAATCCTCCAGCCTCTGCCTCCCGAGGGCTGAGCTGTGCCGTGGATGCTCGGCTAGTTTTTGTCCACCACGCCACCCATCTTGTGCTAAAGACCTGTCACCTTTCGACACAGCTCAGATTTCCATTTGGTCACTTGAGTGGAGAGCACGGAGCCCCTCTTTTTGGGTTGAGAGGGGGTGCTGTCACCTTCAACTTGTGCCCTGGGCAGCAGATCTCCCCGGAGGCTGGGAAGGCGCTCAGCAGCCCCCACGATGAGGGATTGTGTGGGGTGGGGTGGCGTGGGGTGGGGTGTGGTAGCGAGCTCTTGCAGAACAAGCATGCTTTGGTGCCAGGCGGGAAACAGATTTGACACACACTTTGCTTCCTGCTCAGCACTTCGGGGCTCAGTTCTGATTTCTCATTTCTTTGATTCCCGAATCCGCTGCTGTGCCTGACCCTGGGTGCATGAGTACTAACTGAGTGAATGAACGTGTGAAGGAGTTAATGAACTGCATATCAGGTCTCCAGCACTGACATGCCACTGCTTCATCAATGGCTGAATTGCTCTCCGTGTCTTTGCAGCCCCACCCCACAGAGTGTGGAGACTCCACGGGTGGAGCCTGAGACACGTAGGGATGAACTGATCCCAAAGCATCCTTACACGGCGCTCTGAGGGGAAGGGCCACGCAGAACGTGGGTCTGACTGACAGCTGCCCACATCGGAGCAATGAGTGGTCTGAGGAAATGGCAGAGCTGGGCCTAAGTGAATCCTCACAGAGCCCGGTGTGTGGCTGGTAACCCAGTCGACAGATGCTTCAAGTCTCTGAAATCAGGTGTCAGGTTGGTCCCTTCCTGGCTGTGTATCTGTGTACCAGTCGGTCAACCTCCCTGCGCCTCTACCTCCTGATGTCCCATTAAGGGTAATGCCGGTGCATCTCATGGAGTCTGTGCTAGACTCAGACACGTGGATTCACAGTATTTAGCAAATGAGAAGTGCTAAGTGAACACAAGTCCTCTCGTTCTTGCTAGCTAGTTTTAAAACTGCGCTTGGGAGAGCAAGTGTCCTGTGCCTGGCCACTTTGGCACAGAGGTGGCCGAGCTGGCCGGGGCGCCAAGCCTGCTGGCTGGTCCCCCCATTTATCCATCCTTGCTTGCTTGCTACTAGGCAGGGACTTCTCCGTCCTAGGATCCTGCACCCACCGGCTGCAAAATTACATTTATATCGATCGGAAAGAGCGTTTTATTGATCAAACACAGGGAGAGAAACGTTTGAAACATAAACCCATTATTTTTTAACAACTTGTCGGCAGGCATAGGCAAAGGCCGCTCTGATGTGCTCTTGGCCATGTCGGCCAGGAGACCCAGGGGCCGGCCAGCAGCAGTTCATCCGCGATCGCCCTGGTTCTTCTCCCATGCCCGCAGGTGCCCAGACCCTGGGCTGTGGACCAGCTTTGGCCTCTCCCTACATGGCTCTTCTCTACATACCCTCTGAGACTCCAAGCCCGGTGCTCTGTACAGTAAAGGCTCCGCCGTACCACAACGTCCCCATGAAATGTTGCCAGCATCTCTGGACCCTGGCACACCTCACTCCGTTTCTCTGGCCCCTGAATCTGGGGCCATTCAACTTCAGATTTGCCTGGGTGGGGAACATCTCTTGCAGGCGAATCTTGGTTTCAGAGTTTCTGTGTAAGGCCAGACACTAAAGACCTTCCACTTGAACCTCTACTGTGTGCCAGCCCTCATGTAGAGTCCCAGAGGGTAAAGGTTTTCACATGTGGCTGTGGCCTCTGCCTCTATTTCACCCCTCGATGGCAGGGGACATGTCTCAGCCTCCGATTCACCCACCAAGCCCTCCTGTCATGTGGGCAGAGGGCCGTGGCTGAGTGTCATAGCACCATGGAGGACACTAATTGTCATAGTTCATCAGCTGCAGTGCTTTCCTGGGCCTCAGTTTCCCTTCTGGGAGTAGCAAGAGTCAGTAGGGCTGGGTCCCCCTCCAGGATGGACCCACCCTCCGTCCTCTCCTCCCTCGGACTCTGCATTCTAACCCAGAGGTCAACTGAGGCTCGAGGCCTTCTGCTCCAGTGAGCACAGCGCACACTGCGGTTTCTCCTATCCAGGATGGCTGCGCATGTGCAGGGACCCCACTCTTCCTCCTTCCGCCCCCCCTTCCTTCGCTGGTCATGACTCATTAACTGTCACCGCTCAGCGAGTTTTATTCTAATTTTCCCAGGCTGGTTCAGGGATGTTTCCGGTGGAAGACTGGGACAGAGGTCTGGGGCTTTGCTAATGGATGGTCTAATGACAGTGCGTTTGGGAGAATCGCAGACAGGAAGCAGAAGGGAGGGACAGTTTGGGCCCTCTGCAGGTGCCCTGCCAGTGCTGCTTGAAGAGGAAAGCCACAGATCCAGACCCCGCCATCCTCAAGGCCCTCCCTGCCGCTGGCGGTGAGAGGAACTTGGTGGATGGTTCGGAGGAACATGCTGGCTCCAGTAAGCATTGACCCTATGGCTGGAGGAGGAGAGGAAGGAGAGGATGAGGGAGGAGGAGGAGGAGAGGGAGGAGAGGGGAGCGAGGAGGAGGAGAGGACGTTTTCTTCAATCCCTAGGACACCTGCTCTGGGCTGAGCTCTTGAGTTTGGAGTTTGATAGCTTTATGTGCCTGATGCCCTTTCTCTCGTAGCTGGGGTGGTTTTCCCAAGTGGAGGAAGTGCTTTTAAGTATAGGAGGCCCTGGTGGGGAGGGAAGGATCTGGTACAAGGGAGAACATCACCATGATAGCTCCTGGGGTAGGGTGAGTGCAGGGGGGGGAGGGGGAAGCAACCCACGTTCCCAGTGCTCACCCCGACTCACACAATGGTGGCTCAGGCCCCACTGCAATCCTGGGGCAGAGCCAGGTCTAGAAATCCATGTGGAATGAAGGCATTGAGGTTCACACCTCTGGCTGCTGCCCCTGTGGTGAGGGATGGGGCGAGGCCCTCACAGATACCCAGAGCTCAGTTGCTAGGAGAGGACACCTGGACTGCCAGGCAGAGATAGAGTCCAGGCTGAGAGTGTGCCGTGCCAGGAATACAGTGGGCCAAGAAAGTGGTCCCTAAGTGGGCATGGAAAACAGGGAAGAATGAGACAGGGAAGTCCACCTCGTCCAGACACTCGGGTGGAGGGTGTAAGGCTGGTGGAGCTGAGCGGAGAGCAGCCCTGTGAATCCCCAGCCATAGACGGGTCCTGGGCAGGCCCCATGCAGGGTTTGAGTACGGCAGGGGGTGGGGAGATGGGGAGACGGTCCTATTTGCACCCTAAAAGCTCACTCTATGTAGCAAACATAAACACATAACCCAGCTCATGCAACATGCATGCTAGGTGCACACGATTTGTGGAAAATACTACAGAAATATTTGCAAGGTGTGTTTAGCTGGGTTAAATATATAGCACTATAGGAAGTTTTGCTAATGCACGTGATGTGTGTTTAACTACTTCCTAAAGAAAGTGATGCAAAACAAATTCAGTTCATAGCCTAGGAGAGACACGCACATAGATGATGGTAATGCACAGTCCTAGGCTTGGACACTGGGCCCGGAGATGGGAGGGCTTAGGGCTGGAGGAAGGCCAGGAGAGGTTGGACAGGGGAGAAACCCAAGGGTTGTGTGCATGGGATGCAGCCCTTGGCATAAATTCAAAGCTGTTAGTGGTTCTAGAGAACTGGAGACCCAGACAAGCAGTCTGTGGGGCTGTCTCTGAGCCTAGGAGATGAGCAGGTGTGTCCCGTGGTTTTGAGGGATCCGTGGAGGGTCCCGAATGCTCTGCACATAGCTAAGAAGTCTCAGGTGCTCTCAGGGCTGGAGTGTGGTATGAAGCAGATGGAGGAGAGGCAGGGGGGTGCCCTGTGAGCCAGGAGGTCCTGTGGGCTGTCCTGGGGTACAGAGGAGGACAAGCCCTGGACCCGGGTGGTGGGAAAGAGAGGGAGAGCAGGTGGGGGGGGTTAGTTCAACCAAAACCTGCAGGAGTTGACTTTTATTGAGCAAACACACTTAAAAAAATTAAATACAAATGGTAGTGTGAGAGTTAGGGAAGATGTCAAACAAACACTCAATACATGCTGGTGATGGCTGTGATAATTCTGAGTTTCAGAAGAGAGAAGGCAAGGAAGGTCCTGGGGAGTGATGCCGAGGGAGAGGCTATGGACAGCAGTCTGGGCTCTGCTTCAGCCGCAGGGTCAATATGTACGGAAGCAGATGTGGACTTCTGGTTCCCCAAACCATCCACCAAGCTCCTTTTGCTGCTGGCTGCAGGGTGGACATGGAGGACCACGGGGCCTGGGTTTGGGCTTAGTTTCCCAAGTGTTCCCTCACAATGGCCCATGGTGGCCTTTCCCCAGGGAGTGTCTACTCGTGATGGCCCCTGGTGACCAAAGTCACTGGTTGGGCTGTGCAGGGGGGAGGGGGGCTCACACCAGTAATCCTAGCTGCTCAGGAGTCTGTGAGTCACAGGATCGTGGTTCAAGGCCAAGCCATGTAGAGAAGTTTATTAGATTTCCTTTCATTTAATCTGCAAAAGGCAAGGTTGGAGGCGTGGCTTCTAAATGCCTCACCCATAATTAATTCCTGGGCTTTTAGCAAATCTCCTCCTTCTGTGTCCCACACCTACGGTAGTGGGTGTTTCTCTCTGGGTAGTTGTGTTTTCCCTTCTGCTTCGTGCTGGTTCCCGTTTCTTCTAGCTTAGGTTTCATCCTGTTCCCCCGCCCCATCTGGCTTTTGCTTCCTTGTGTGCTTGTCTTTGGTCTGGACCTGGAGAGTTGTGAATGCTTCACTGAGCTTGACTGAATCAGGCTGGCTTCGTTGCCACAGTGCTGCATTCAAGGTCCATGTCCTCCCCTGAGCCTTTCCTACCCGCCATCTCTCCGCTTCAGCCCTTCCTGCTTCCTTTGGCTAGTTTCTCTCTTGAACCTTCATACCGCCATTTTTCTTGGGCAGGCATAGATTTTCCCTGGACTGGCATGGAGTTTATATAAGCATGGTACGCTGGGAGGTCCTGGAGGGCCTAGTTTTCCATCTTTTTTTTTTTTTTTTTGGTCCTGGGGATTGAACTCAGGGCCTAGGCATTGTCACTGAGCTTTTTTTTTGCTCAAGGCTAGTGCTCTACCACTTGAGCCACAGTGCCACTTCCAGTTTTCTGGTGGTTCATTGGAGACAAGAGTCTCATGGACTTTCAATCCTCATATCTCAGACTTCACAGTAACTAGGATTACAGACATGAGCATCCTTAAGCACATGTAGGAAGAGAGTTAAGGCAGATGGCATGTGTTACAGAATGCTTTTTGTTCTCTTCCTAGGCACTGCTGTATTTTTGCTACAAGCAGAAAAGCGATGCCAGTCACTGGAAGCCGCAAGTTTGCGTGATCAGGATGGGTGGAAAGTGGGCCTCGGCTGCGAGGAAAGGCCGGTCTCCAGGCTGCTGCTTCTCTAATGTGTGACACTAACAGACCACTACAGGGAGACCAGAGGGTGCAGAGCCCGGGAAGCGAGCGGCCAGGGCCAGGCCTGCACAGCTGACCACAATTACAATAATTACGGCTCTCACTCGGCTGGCTGCTACTATAATTACGGTTCCTGCCTGAGAGGAAGCTGGGATCCGAGAGGAGGAAGTCGTGATTCAAGAGGGGACGGAGTCTTGCTTCTTACTGCTCAGCCCAGGGCCTTTCTGCTCCTTCCTCTCCTCCTTCCTGGTCTTTGAGCTGGCAGGACTCGGTGCTCAGTGCTCCAGAATGGGATAGGCGAGGAAAGGAACTGTGAGGGCAGAGACCATGGCTCCCTCTAGGGTGGGGAGAGTTACTGGGCCAGGGACAGACGTGGGGACAGACGTAGGGACAGACATGGGTATAGGTTGTGGGGACAGACGTGGGGACAGACATGGGGACAGATGTGGGGACAGACGTGGGGACAGGCATTGTCTTCTGAATCCACTGCTGTCCCCTGGCTCCGGTCAGTGAAGCCAGGCAGGAGCCTCGGACATGTGGTGCCAGCGGGTTTGTCTTTGTCTCTGGATAAGCCCCCAGTGCTGACCCTGGAGCAGGAGGGGCTGTGCAGCACTGCCCGCAGCTCCTGCAAGGCCACACATGCTGGGTGCCCTTCTCAGCCTCTGTCCTGCTCCTGCGGTTGAGCTGGGGCAGGACCTGTGGCCCAGGTGTGAACTGTGGGAGCTCTGGTTCCCCTGTCCCCTTGGGGCAGAAGCCATCGACCTACCAGGAGCACCCTGGGCCGAGTCATCCGTCAGATGGTCCGCCAGTGTAACCCCATCTTGTGTATAGCCACCTTGCCAAGACTAAGTGTCCACCACCACAGTCTGCACTGCAGACCACACCACCCCCACAGCCACCCACATCCACAGCCAGGTAAACCCACGCACAGGTGCATCGTGGGCTCTGCGAAAGAAGCGCTGGCTGACCTTCAAGCCTATTTTCAACGGTGCAAAAGCAAGGTTTGTCTACCTCTTCTAAAAGTTAATTTAATTCTCTTTAGGATGATAACCTGGGGTTTGAACTCAGGGCCTAACACTTGCTATTTGTTTGGCTGGGGTCCCCCCTCCCCACCCCCAGCCCTTGATACAGGCTTTAGAGGATTTCCTATCATCATAGTTAAGTTAGCTAGTGTGTGTGTGTGTGTGTGTGTGTATGTGTGTGTATGTGTGTGAGAGATAGAGAGAGAGAGAGAGAGATAGAGAGAGAGAGAGAGAGAGAGAGAGGCAAAGGCAGAGACAGGGTATCCTTATATGACCCTGGCTGGCCTTGATTATTTCCTCCTGCCTCAGCTTCCCACATGCCTGGGCCACAGGTGTGCACCACCATGCTGGTGTCGGTCCTGGCATGGTACCATCCAGGTACCACGTGTAATGGCTGCTCCTCACCCAGCGCTGTCTCTCCAGCGCCCTCTGCACACCGGGACTGTTTCAAGGCAGAGAACCGCAGAGCTTCACTTCACCCAACGAGCCTTGGGGCCAGGCTGAGTCTCCAGCCCAGGACCTCTGACCTCTGACCCCCCCCCACCTCCTTTGCTCTCCGAGACACCTTGATGCCCTGTGCCCTTCGCCCCATCCCTTTCCCTCCTGTCCTGTTGGCAATCATTTGTCTGGACTTAACTCAGCTGGATTCTTCCAGCCCTTCTGGCCTTCAGCCGAGGCCTCACCTCCTTTCTGTCCAGCACCCCAGTTCTCCTAAGCTCTCACTCCTCCCTGGCAGGCAAATGTCCCCTCTCCCCTTCCCTTCTCTCCCTTCCCCACCCCTTCCCTCCTCTTCCTTCCCCTCTCTGCCCCTCCCCTCCTCTCTCCTCCCTGCCCCTCCCCTCCCCTGGGCACTGGGCCGGCGCAGCACCTTTTAGAACAAGGTGCATCCCTGAGGCAGACAGCTCAGCAGAGACTATTTTAAGCTTGAGAGCCACAGGAATAGAACCAAAATAACTCCATCCAGCAGGGGTCAAAGGCAGAGCAGCGCTGCTGGCTGTGGAGAAAGCTCGGCCTCAGCTCCGTGCAGCCATCAGAGGGCGTTGTGGGGCTCTGCCACGTTTTCTGTGCCATTTCCAGGCTGATGATGAGCAGCGGACTTGGCTGCGGGTTCAGCAGCTGCTTCTCCCCCCCAAAAAAATCTTTCTCTGATTTTGATGAAGTCAGAGCTGTTATTTGGGTAGCTGTGTCTTTAGTCATAGCTGGAGGTGAAGGGCTACACCAAGCAGAGAGGAGCCAAGGCTCACCAGGCTGAGCCTAGCTACGCCTTGCCTTGCGTGTGAATGAGACTAAAGGCTGGCCTGTGTAAGCCTAGAGATCCATTACCTTAGCAATAAGCTGACCGTTAACAGAGGGACCAATGGCAACACCCAGCCTCAGGCCATGCCCCCAATGACAACACCCTACCTTTGGGCCACGCCCCCAATGACCTAGCACCCTCCCACCAGGCTCCGCCTCTTCAAGTCTCCACCACCTCCCAGTAGTACCTCAAGCTTCAACCTATGGAGGTCAGGGACCTGTGTCCACACCATCAAAGGGACCCAACAGGGTAGCACTGCAGGCCTCCTGGAGAGGCTCAGAAGCGTGGGAAGGTGAGAGCTGGTCGTGTTGATGAGGACAAAGCAGGGGGTCACAGCCCTGATGCGACCTTAGTCAGAAGTCCAGGCAACTGATCGGAGGTGCCATCATTCCCTGTGGCCCCATCTGTGTTCTTTTTTTTTTTTTTCTGTTTTTGGTATATTGATTTTCAGTGCAAAACTAATTAATATCATCTGCAGGTACTTTGCACTATCTAAAGCAATTCTGCACTTTTCCCTGTCCCCCAGGTCATAAAGCATTGTATTTGATATTAGGAATCAGATTTAGCCCTATAGGAGTGGCTTATACCTACAATCCTAGCTACTCAGAAGGCTGAGACCTGAGGATTGTGGTTCAAAGCCTGACTCATCATCTCCAGTTAACCAGCAAAAACGCCAGAAGTAGAGACGTAACTCAAGCGTGGTAGAGCCCCAGGCTTGAGCCGAAATGCTCAGTGAGTACATAAGGCTCTGGGTTCGAGTCCCAGTACTAACACATGCACATATAAAATAAACATTTGCTTTCTTCTTCTAATAGACACTCACGATTCTGTGGCATTTAGGGATTTTTCTCTTTGGCATTCAAGTAGCAGCTGCGGTGTTAGAAACATGGCTTCCTGTGACAACCTTGCCAATTGTCCCCTGCTGAAAGGGATTTCTGCCTGAAAACACACAGAGGGGATATTGTGGCTGCCATTTGTTCCTTGTGGGCCGACAGCCCACACTGATCGCATCTAGTGCTCCCCGTGTGGCTGCTGCCCTGGGCATGGTGGGCATTATTGGCTCACAAACCAGGGGAGAGATTTTCTGTCACAGAGACCCTGGCTCTCCATTTCTCTGTGTGGTTTCCCTGCGTTTGGAAATCGAGCTCCCACTGGCATCAAACAAAATCTTTCTCAAAGTGCCTGGAGACCGCAGGGCGGGTAGCAGGCTTTCCCTGGCAGCAGAGAGCCAACCCTGACGCGTTCACTGCAGATAAAACTGGGTTAAACGCCCCCTTCCAAGCGAGCCTGGAAAAAAAATGTGCCCAACACAAGGTCTTTTATGCATTAGACCTCGAGCGAAGGGCAGCCTCAAAGCCTGGCCTACTTCTAAATTTAGATAAGTAATTTTATCCAAGCCTGGACGTGCGTGGTGAGTTCCTCTGGCCTTCCCTCTCTCCGCAGGCCCAGGCAGGGAGGACAGGGCTTGCATTTCTACCTTGACAACCTCTGTATGGTGTCACGTGGATATTTCTTAGTGAAAAGAGCAGAAGGAATAGGAGGCCGGCTTCAAATGTCAAGTCACATTATTGACAGATGCTCGACTTAGTCTCCGAGGCTCTCTCTTGTGTTAATGCCAGAAAACGTTGCATTCTGGGCCTCGCATGCTGCAGGGCAGGGCTGCTCGAGCTCTGGGGATGGCTCCTGGAGGTGGGGGTGAGGGGGAAGGAGTGGGGGGATTGTTCCATGGCTCTGCAAAGGGCTCTGTGCTCTCCGACTGTCAGCCTGGGTCCTTTAGAACTACAGCCAGCGAGCATAGGCAAAGGTTCTTGGTGGGTGTCTGGCAGAGATTAAACCACCTGAGTGCTCCCTACATACCCACTGCTGCAAACCGAAATGGCCTTTACAGGTCCACGGGTCAATGACTCTGTTCCCAAGCTCAAGGGCTACAGGGTTAGTGGAGTCTACTGGGCAGAAGTGAGGTCATCAGGGTTGGGACCCAGTGAGGTCATGGTGGGCAGGGCCTAGTGGGAGGAAGGGAGGCCATGGTGGGCAGGGCCAAATGGGAGGAAGGGAGGCCATCGTGGGCAGGGCCTAGTGGGAGGAAGTGAGGTCATGGTGGGTAGGGCCAAGTGGGAGGAAGTGAGGTCATGGTGGGCAGGGCCTAGTTGGAGGCAGGGAGGTCACTGGGGAGGGTGCCCTTGGAGGGGTATCTGGACTCCTAGTGCTGCTACTTCCTCCTCTTTCTCTCTTCCTCCTCCTCCTCTTCCCCTCCCTGCCTCCCCCCTCCTTTCTGGATGCCATGATGTAAGGATGTCACACACTCCCACTGAGACTTCCTGCACCGTCACAGGATCAAGGCAAATAGGCCGAGGAGCCTTGGATGGAAATCCTAAGCCATGAGATTGTTTCAGGTATTTTATTATAATGACCCCAGTGCTGGCTAATTATACACACAGACACAGACAGACAGACAGACAGACACACACACACACACACACATGGTCTGCACAACAGTTTAAACATCAGCTATCTCTCATTTTGGAATAATCTCAACTCATTTCAGTGATCAAATGGCGAAAGGGAGATCTGATGGGCCCTTGTCTTTGTATTCATTTAATAAACACATTACCCTATCTGGAATTAACGGCTCTCACAAAGCTCAGGGGCAGTGAAGCCAGGAGAAGTCAGCATGTGGTGTGGAAGATCTTCTAAACCATCACTTGTTGTCCAGGCAAGCTTCCGACTCCCCTGCCTCCCTTCTAGCCTGAAGAGAGAGGCACGCGCTTTGATTGAATTGCCTAGTAATTCTGTCATGAACTGCCCAGCTTTTTTTCTCCCTTGAACACATTACGGATGGTAACAAGGGAGTTATTTTCAATCAAGGCAAGCTACAACGAAAAGGGGTTCTCTTAACGCTATGATCCCTCCTCTGAAATCCATTTCAGATTGGCGGATAAAATGTGATTATGTTTACGCTTCCCTGACACAGCTCAGGCAGCAAAATAACAGACATTTTTCCTCTTCATATTTAGATCTGTCAGGGTTGTTGTGCTGGAGGGTCGGGGAGGGGTGAGAGGTGCCTGGTGCTGGGGAGGCGTCTGTGTGCTTTTCCCAGTAGCTTCCTGGACATGGGGCACTATCCTGAGCGCTCTCAGGGCCCAGACCCAGCTTGCTAATCAATAGTGCTCTATGCAAATCAAATTTCTCATTTCTGCTTTGACACAGCTCATAAATTATCTCCACACAACACTCTAATTGGTGCGTGCTCACAAGGGGAGTTTGTGTGAGTCCTGGTGGCAATTTGTATTAAAAATGGAGGTGTCAGCCCGGCACCGTGGCTCATGCCTGAAATCCTAACTACTCAGGAGGCTGAGATCTGAGGATCTGTGGTTCCAGGTCTGCTAGAGCAGGAAAAGCCTGATTCACTTCTCTCCGATTAACTCCTAAAAAGCCAGACATGGAGCTGTGACTCAAGTAGTAGAGCTCCAACCTTGAGTGAAAAAGAATCGGAGAATCCTGGGATGAGTGAGGAATTCCAGTTGTTTCTCAGCCTCATAGAGATCCGCTGTTCGAGTCCTGGCTGCTGTGGGGTGAGCAGCTTTCCTCTTCCGTGTCCTCCCAATGTGACTGCATGAGTGCACCGAATTTCCTTTATTTCTTTTTTTGCCTCAACCCAGAGAGGAGTTGCCTCACCTGGACGGGGCGAGGGAGGCTGGGCTGTGGGTCAGCTGGTGGCAGGGTGACGGGAGGCAGGGTCATGGGCACAGGGGTGACAGGCGGTAGGTGACTACACATGGGCCCTGCTCCTCTGTGGGCAGATGGAACACGCTCATCATTTCCAGGATCTGGGGTGTTGGGGTGGTTGTGGAGGGGCGTGGGAAGCCCTGCAGGTCTCTGGCACCAGATGGAGGATGGGGTACAAGTAAGTGTCCCCAGGACTCCTAGGCACACTGTTGTGTGGCATCCCCTGCTGGCCCTGTCTCCCTCTATGCACAGGCCCAGGGCCTAGGGCCATGCAGGGCAAGTGAATGGAAGCACCTGCTCTGCCAACCAGGCCCTCTCTGCGGAGGCAGCAGTGCCCACCGGGGCTCACTGCCACCACCGGCCTGTCATCATGTCCCTCCTCCTAGGAGCCACTGCTGCCACCCTCCCACTGACCTGTGCATGCAGGGCTTCTCCCCCCGCCTCCCCTTCCCCCTGCCAGGTCCATGGGCGGTGAGGGTCCTGTGGAAGGCTGACTTGAGGCTGGCTTGTCTGCTTGTCTGATCATGACTAAATCAGTGTGTGCTTGGGGCACGCGTGAGAACTGGCTGGGCCTGAGTCCCTGGCAGCACCCCACGCTGGAAGGTGAGGAAAGCTGTGCAGGCCAGTTTGGGGATCAGGACCGACTCCCTGCATCTCCAATCACCCAGTCAGGCCGCTTCCTGCATCATGGCCAGGCCAGTCCATCATGGTACCACAGTCTGCCTAATGCTGGAGGCTGGGCCTCGTGGAGGCTGGCCTGAGGAGGCTGGGCATTGTTGGTTCCCTGGGAAGGAAACCACGTGGCTTCACCTCAAAGGCAGCCTAGCTAGGAGATGGAGGGTGGGGAGATGGAAAGGCCTGTGGCCAGCACAGGTGAGCTGTCGGCACTGTATGGTCAGCCGTGTCTGGGTGTCCCGAGTGCTCACCATGCTATCATTTTTGCTCTAGTGGGACAGAGGGACCAGTGATTAAATGGTGGTAGCCACCCAGCTCCCTGCCAACGCCGGGCTCACTCGCTGAGTCTTCTGCTTGATTGGCCTAATGGAAGCCAACAAGGACATGGAACCCAACTCTACACTTTGGTGGGAGCCTGGAGGTGGAGGGCATGTGAGGAATAAAACCAGCACGCAGAGGAGGAACCCTCCCTGTAACAACTCAACTCTCTCGATTTCTCTCTCTCTGTCTCTCTCTCTATCTCTAAGATCTTCCTGCCTGTACCTCCTGCCTAGCTGGGACTGAAGGATTGCCAACACATGCAGCTTATTTTTTTGAGATGGGTCTGGCTAACTTTTGCTCCAGCTGTCCTCGAACCTCTGTCCTCTTGAGCCCCTCTGCGCCCACTGTATTCAAAAGGGCCGAGTGCTGGGTGCTGAGGCTGACTCAAGCCGGAAGCCTTCACTATGTGTGAGGACTGTGGATGGAGGCCTGCCCAGGCACACACCTAGACCACCTTCTCAGTCTCAGGCAGTGGGTGTTCGCTCGCCACTCCAGTGAAGCAGCAAGCACAAAATAGGTGGATCACAGTCCAGGCGTGTGCTGTCCAGGTAACAAGGGAAAAAAGGGCTGGAGGCCTGGCTCAGCGGTAGAGTGCCTGCCTAACCAGAGTGAGCCTCTGAGTCCAGATCCCAGTACTACCAAAAATAAAAAAGCAGTGTAAATGTAGACAGCAGTGACCTAGGTTATTGTGTTAAGATCCTCCCTCCATAAAAGGTAGTTGCAGATCCTCAAGACTGATGAAATCTCATGAATTGCCGGTAAAATGGTCTGTCTGGGAAATGGAGGAGGAAAGAGTTACTGGTGTAATGTCTGAGGTTAGGAATGGAGGAGAACTCCGCTGCTTTTTCATTAAAGACTTTTTGAGTTATTTGATCTTATTGACATGGGTATGTAGTATATTGATTAACATTTAAATGAAAAGATCATTCTAGCAAGGAGAAGAAAAATAACTTGATTCAGGAGTTACAAACTCTCCTGGGAAATCGTGCATCAATTCAACATAACAGATGTCTCCGCTTCAGACCAAATCTGAGGATCTAAGATCTGCCTATGACTTGAATGTTCACACGTTAATAACAACGCAGCCACTCACACTTTTATGTTGTAACTTCTATCTCCCTGTACAGATCAGGCGCTTGTGTGAATTTTTTTCATCTCTAGTCAAGAGCACTGTGCAACAAGTCTATCCAATAACCCCTCCATCTGGCTTCTTCCTGACCAACAGCCACAGCCCCCTCCCCCAGGAGAGAAGCCCACTTTTCTGCTCCCTTTCCTTTTGCATGTAAGTTCCTGACCTTAGGGGGCCCCCTGAGTTCACCTCTGGCTTCTGTGCTGCCGCCTCTGCCCCGTCAGCCCCTCCACCCAGCGAGGCGGGTGCCACAGTCTTGTTTGCTTTTCCTCTCCCAGGGCAGATCCCTGCCACCATCCAAGCTCCAGGGTGGCAGGCCACAGGAGATGCCAGCTTCAAAACCCCCAATCCATGCCAACCCTCCGCCACCTCCAACTCCCCAGGCTGCTGGCTCTGGAGGAGTCCAGGTGCCCCGCACTCCCTGAGCACCATAGATACTCCTCCTAGGACATCCTGCAAACGATCAGGAGAATTCCAGCAGCAAGTCTGTGATGGGGGTTTCCTGCCTCTGTGTGTGTGTGTGTGTGTGTGTGTGTGTGTGTGTGTGTGCGTGCGCGCGCGCACCACCACACAAGGCCACTGGAAAAGCTCTTTCTCACAGTAGCCCTCAGTAAGCTGGAGAGGGAATGTCAGCATCTATTCAATAAAATCATTGCCCTGGGATTTTGTGCTGTTTCAAAATAAACATGGGTTTGCATCTTCCCAACGTGTAACTAGAATCTGGTTAACAGAGCATTGCCTGACTCCGGTGCTGCTGATTGGGCTTTTCTTTTCTTTTTGTTTCTTTTCTTTTCTCTTCTTTCTTTCTTTCTTTCCTTCCTTCCTTCTTTCTTTCTTTCTTTCTTTCTTTCTTTCTTTCTTTCTTTCCCCTCCCTCCTCCCCTCCCTCCCTTCCTCCCTTCCATCCTTCCTTCCTTCCTTCCTTCCCTCCTTCCTTCCCTTCCCTCCTTCCGGGGTGTTTCTGTGAAGCTTGAAATAAATTTTTTTTTCCTAAGTGGTTTAATGATCCTCCTGGGGCTTTTGTTTATACAATCAATTTCCCGAGAATCTCCTTCAGTTTTTGTAGGCTGATAGGTTTTTAATCTGAGAATAATGAGAGCAGGAGGGCTGTGCCAGGCCTGGAAATCCCAGGACCCCATCCAGGTGCACCTAACCTGTGTCTGGCTCGTGCGGCTCAGGGCTTGTGGGTGAAATGGAGGATCCAGGAGGGGTGTTTGATTACTGTCTGAGGACAAGGGGAGGGAGACAGCTCTGACTGGAGCTTACACTCAGGGCCTCATGCTCACTAGGCCAAAGCTCTACCTCCTGGAGCTGTGCCCCAGTCTTTTTGCTTTGTGAGACAAGATCTTATGCTTTTGCCAGGGCCAGTCCCATTTCATAATTCTCCTACATTTGCCTCCCAAGTGGCTGGGATTACAGGTATATGCTCTCACGCCAGGCTTGCTCTTGAGATGAAGTCTTGTTAAATTTTGTCTAGGGTGACTTTGAACTATGATACTTCCGTCTCCACCTGAGATTTGATGTCGAGTGAATGGAACTGTGGGTGTTGTGTTGGCTTCATAGGACACATTCACAGGACACATTCCTGTTCTGATCATTTCTACAGTAGTCTGGGTCTAAAATGTCCCGCAGTGGCCTGTGGGCTGGACGTTCTGTCTGAAGTGATGGGACCAGGCCAGAGTGGGGCCTCTTGGAAGGAAGTTAGGCCCTGGGCGGGGGTGGGGGGTTGGGGTGGGGCGCTTGAGTGGGTTTCAGGACCCACCTTTCTTCTTCCTGTCCCATTGTTCCCCAGGCAGCAAGAGGTGAGTGGCCGCCTCCACCACATCTCTGCCATGTTGACTGTCTACGCTGCGGGTCATGGGGTCAGCTGATACTAGACTGGTTCCTTGGAGTTGTGAGCCAAAGCAAACCTTTTTTCTTTTCAGGTTGATAACCTCGGGTATTTTCTCACAGAGATAGGAAGATGACACACACACACATCGACCTCCTGGAGTCTGGAATGGAGAGCAAAATCACCATTGGAAGGGACAAGTGTGTTTCTGTGCTCAGCAATGATGCCGATAGTTAGTGTCACCCGTGCTGAGCTGGGCAAGATGATGGTGTCACTACCTTTCCACCAGATATTCGTGTCTCCCAGAGCTGTAGACGTGACTCAATTCAGTCATGGGAACTAAAAATGTCCAGTGTTCTGAGTGGAGGGATATTGCTCACAAAGCTTTGTGGTGGTTTCCAGAAACATCCATGGAATGACACTGTTATTTTTATGTCAGGACAGTCTCACTCAGTCACATCAATAGAGATCTAGGTCAGAATACAGTGTATGTCAGTCACTTGAAACTCACCATCTGTTCTATACCATCACCTCTCTCCTGCCAACCACCTTTCCACTCATCCATCCATCCACCCATTATCCATTCATCCACCCACCCACCCACCCATCATCCATCCATCCATCCATCCACCTATCCACCCACTTACCCATCCATCCATCCACTTATTCAGAAAAGCTAAAACTCTGTACTGAGCAGAACATGAAACCAAAGTTTACCATCTTTTCTGTAACCCTTTTTCTACAAGATTTAGATTAGAAAGGCAGAAGGCAGAAATTGTCTTCCTGGATGGGGCCCTGCTGGACAGAGGGTTTCATATTCATGAGGCTTGTCTAGACTTGGCACATTATTTATTTTGTGTTTCTCCTCTAAAATCTGACTATCGGTATCATCTTCCCTGGGTGCTGTTTGGGTAACATGATTTTTACCTAGCAGGAAATCCAGGCTCAGTGTTTCTGAGAATCAGAGTGCTCTAACCCAGTGCTCTAACCCCCCTCTACCTCGCCCCCTTCTTAAGCCTTTCTTGACTTCTATTAGTTTCTCTTTCCTGTGTCTAGATCAAAGGGACCCAAAGCATCTATCATCCATGAGGGGCCCCTGACATGGAGCATCTCCCCATGTCAGCCCAGTAATAGTGTGTTATCAGTATATTAATAACACGTATTGGTATTAATAGGGTATTATTAAAGATCAAGCTTTGGATAAAGAAGGTCGATTTGTGGTGATGACACTACTTAATCAAATGTTTCACATCAAAACCTCAGAAGTACCGTTGGGTGGCAGATGAATGCATGGGCTTTTGGTCCTCATCACGAGGAACCGAGGGAGAGAGGGTGATGGCAGAGTGAACGCTGGCTCTGTGAGATCAGATGAGGCTCAGCATGTGACCCAGGAGCAGGTGCTGGAGCTTGCCCTGTGACCTGCCAGGTCTGGCTTCTAGAGATGAGCATAATGAGTACAACTCTAGCTGTGTTGGCTGGGAATAGAGAGAGCAATGGGACAGGCCAGAGACTGCAACAGGAGTGCTGTCCCCTAGGGCTGGGCTGCCAGTTCCCGAAGAATCCTTGTCTTTGGTGTGTGTTTTTTTTCTGACAGTACATAGTGACAAATCATTGTTGACTTTAAAGAAAGATAAATGGAGAGTTATGCCACCAAATGCAAAAGCTATAACATTTCTAGCAAAAGCCACAGAAAAAGGTTATTTTACTCATCCGATACCCCAAACCGAACTAAAATATCATCCATAAAAAAAATGGATAAACTGGACCCGATTTCAAAAAATGCAAAGCTTTTGCTGTTCGTCAAAGTACTGATTTATCATAATATTTATAATTTTATTTCTATGTAATATTGTATTATATTTATTGTATGTTACATATGTGTATGTGTTTTCATGAATGCACTGGGCAGAATACAGAAACGTTTTACAGAACACGAAAGTGTTGAAGAAAAGCCATAATGCCCTAAAATGCCCACACGGAGCCAGTGTTTCACCTTTGGGAAACAGAATTGAGGTTTTAGTCTTGAGCATGATGTGGGATGCTCAAAAAACCAAGCAATGGCCAGGGGCTGTGGCACCTGCCTGTAACCCTTGAGCCCTCAGGAAGATGATACAGGAGGATCACGGGACAGGCAAAAACACAAAACTCAATTGGAAAACCCACAAAAATAAGGCTGAGAAATCAGGCAGTCACCTAGAAAGCAGGAGGCCCTGAGTTCAAGCCCTGGGACCACAAACAACAAAACAACAGCAGACACTGAACAACAATAACAACAACAACAAAATTAAAGCCATTAATAGCAGCGCACTTGGCTAGGAGGGCTCTCCAGCTACTGCTGGCCCCTTCCCGGGCCATTCTTCACCCAAGCCCTTTTCTCAAAAACAGGACTTTTGAGTGTGCATCCCCCCCAACTCAGGCCTGGCCACCCTGTAAAGGGAGTGTGAGGCAGAGGATCAGAGCTGGGCAGTATAGGTCAAGTCTGTGCTGTGTATTGGGTTAGGCTGGATAGATCCACACTCAGTCCAGCCCATTTAACACAAAGCCTCCTCCCCCACCCTCCGGAGGGTAATACGCCTTTTTATCCATTGCATTTCTGTATTGTGAGGATTGTAATAATCTCCTGTCCTCAGCCTCGCTCCTCACCCCTTTCTCAGATATTAATGTGGTGGCTGCATTCATGAATGTGATCAGATGCTCTGCACGGAAGCAGCTCCACACGGTGTGGGTTTTCCCTCCAGTAAACAATCAAGCCAGGGACAGGCACAGCAGACAGAGGGCCCAGCACAGCTCACCAATGAAAGCCTCTCACTTCCACTCACGAATAGGCAGAAATGTTACCTGTCTCAGCAAGGCTGGGGGGCTCTGTGTGCAGCTGGGAGCCATTGAACTTCCCCTCCAGGCTGGCTGACGGCTCAGCCCTCAGCATGGAGCCTTCTCCTGGCCATTGCTGGCCAACCACCATTGTTCCCCGACTACCTTCCAGGTGGTTGTTCATGGGGAGGGACAGAAATGGCCACCCTTTGCCCAGCCTCAGCCCTGGGCCTGGGCCTCTGGGAGAAGGATTCCATGCTACTCTCCTCTCCCCATTGAGTGAGACCTCCTCCCCCAAAGCAAACCATGGCCTGGTGCAGCTTGACCACAGCTGACTGGTCCTGGACCAGTAAATCCTGTCCCGCTTGTTCATGCCTGGGCTGTTCCGCCGGGCCATGCAGACATTTTGTGCGCATGTGTAGGTGCTAGGGCTTGAACTCCATGCCTCCCTGCTCATCTGGTCCTGTCTCCTCCGACGTCCATACTGCAAAAACGGGAGCATTTCTGTGCTCTATGTAGTGACACTTTCCCATCATTTTTGGTGATTTTTTTGGGATCATTTCACCATTTTTTGAGCTGTTTGAAATGTAGTGCTGAAATGCTACCTAGGTGTTGGGGATAGGGTTGTGCCAAAGCACTTGCCTGAGATAGAGAAAACCCTGGCTTCCGTGTCATTGCTGAAGAGGAGGAGGGGGGAGGAGAGGAGAGGAGGGGAGGGAGGAGGGAAGAAGAATCTGAGTAGATCTCAGTGGTAAATATCAATTTCCTAAAGTATCTATTACAATATTAATATGTAAAATATATCTTGAAAGTCAGTGGAGAGGATTAAAATAGAATATTTGAGTATTTGATTGATTCAGAAGAAGTCAGGAAAGCCGGAAGAGAGACATGGCAAATAAGCAGGGCAGATGCTCAGACCTGTAGCAAGATGGCGGCCCTCAAAGCAGTGAAATGAGAACCAAATAACCCCGCTTTGTTTGGAAAGAAAAGGCTGTTGGATTGGATAAAAAGGAGAGCAGATGAATAAGTGAGCAGCGTATTTTGGGATAGAGGGATGGAATGGAGTCAGCCAATGCTTAGGCTCTCAGTAGAGAAGCTTGAGGCCTGTCCCCCCTTTTGTGGGCCCCCTGTGCCTCCCTGAAGCTGAAGAAATGCCCCATTGCCCCCAGCCATGGGTTGAGTTGGAGTCTCACAAACTTCTCTTTGTCCAGGCTGGCCTCAAATCTCAGTCCCTGATCTCTGTCTCCCAAGTAGCTGGGATTACAGGTGTGAGCCATTGTGTGTAGCAATGCTTCTGATATTATCTTGGTAACCATCAGATCCTGAAGCCAAAGTCTGGAAGGAAGGAAGAGAGGAAGGAGGAAAGGAAGGAGGGAAGAGAAGGCGGGGAGGGAGGGAGAAAGAAGGAAGGAGGGAAGAAGGGAGGGAATGAGGGAGGGAGGGAGGGAGGGAGGGAAGGAGGGAGAAAGGGAGGAAGGCAGGCAGGCAAGAAGGAAGGGGGAAGAGAGAGAGAGAGAGAGAGAGAGAGAGAATATAGGGAGGGAAAGGGAACCAAAATCACATGACTGACTCATGTAGCAAATGAATCAATTTCCAAATAATGTATAGTATTGCTTGGGATTCGATACTGTCATGACTTGCAGCCCATTTCATTTGAGCCTGACATGCCCTTACAAATTCACAGAGCTCCACTCATGGGAAGCCATGAGTCCTGTCCAGGAGGGCCCAGGGTCCCCCCCCCCCCGCCGCCCCAGGGCTGCACGCAGACAGAGTGGAGGGGGTGTTGTTCCCAGACATCTCTCTCCAGCTGTGTCCTCAGATGCTCCATTCCCGCCCCACTCTCCATGCATCCCTTGTTGCTGTGGGTCTGTCACGGACAGGCTGATTATTTACAGACACGTAGACGAAGCAAAACCAACTTCAAGTAGATCCTTACTGGCTTATCAAGTAGGGATTTGACAGGATGGATTAATTTGTAGAACTAAAATAATTTGTATAACTAATTTATATCATTCACATAAGAACCTCGGCCACCGAACATTGCCTCCCTGATAATTGATTTTCTCGTATCTTTTTCTTTAGGATGGAGAAATGTGTGTTTAAAGGCAGGCAAAAATGAAGAATGTGTTCTCTGCGCAAGAAACAGAGACACGTGTGGACAGAGAAGGAAGCAAGTCCTGTCAATGTTGGCCACGAAGACAGGGGCTGGGCCAGAGGAGGGGCTACCGGAGGAGGGTGGGGTGCTGGAGGGAGGGCTGCTGGAGGGAGGGAGGGTTGTTGGGGGTGGGGGAGGGCCACTCTCATCTCCCTGTAGGACAAAGAAGGGGACAAACACAGCCTTCAATGTGTATGAACTAGTTTGCCAGAGAAAGCTGTGAACGAGAGTGAACCCCAGGCCATGGCCACTACCATCCACAAGTGGTGGCCACGCCAGAGGCCACGTGCACGTCTGCGGTCTCCACGGTCTCCGAGGCCACAGAAGCAGCGTCTGAAGACAGCCGTGGCCATTAGGAGGCAGGAGGCAAGCTGGCTGTTTCTTGGCTCATGCCTGTAATCCTAGCTAACTCAAGAGGCTGAGATCTGAGGATCGCGGTTCAAAGCCAGCCCGGGCAGGAGAGACCGTGAGACTCCTATCTCCAATAAACCACGAGAAAACCGGAAGTGGCGCTGTAGCTCAAGTGGTAGAGCGCTCGCCTTGAGCTGAAGAGCTGAGGGACAGCGCCCAGGCCCAGAGTTCGAGCCCCACGACCGAAAACAAACAAACAAACACCTTTTAATCTTCACAATGACAGTCATCATCATCTCCATCTCCATTGCTTACGAACCCTATGACCTTTAACAATAAAACTGTTTTTTTTTTCTTTACAAATCGGGTGCTATGTAGTACAGTCCTTTCTTTTTGCTTAGTATCAGCTTTCTCTCTCATCCCCTCTCTCTCTCATTCCCTCCCCTGCATCACCGCACCTGAGTTGCTTAGTTCACGTTCATCAATGTCCAGTGCAGCGGATGGGCCCCCTCTGCTGTACTTTTTCACCCGCTTTCCACTGCTTCTGTCTCGGCTCCTACCTTCCCTCAGATCTGCATGTGTATGCACCATGTATGAGGTAAAGAACACAAGCCGCCACTTTTTGTGTGTGGCTTGGCTCAGCAGGGGGGGGCCGAGAGCCCAGCTCTGGGGTGCTGGTCTCAGTAAGGCGAGCAGAGCCACGTCTCCTCTGAGTTCTCCATTTCCACAGCAACCCCTTGGGCCTGGGTGGGCACTGAGTTCCAGCTCCTCCACCTGCACCGTGGCTTGAACCACTTCAGTGCAGAAAATACATTTTTTTAAAAAAAAAACAATTCTCAGTCTTAACTTTGGAAAAAGTAAGTGAGCTAATCCCAGAAACCAGTATCCACCTCCTGCCCCAGGTGACAGTGATCTCTTGGCTCTGCTGATCTACGTGTTTATTCACAGACAAACGCAGCAGCGTTTTCCCTCTGTAGGTCCGAATAATTCGCACACAGCTCCTGCCATTTCTTCTTCTGTGACTCGCCTCCGGTGCCAAGTCTATATTGAAGGTGGATCACAGACCACACTTGGGTAGAAGTCTGCAAGTAGTAGGTCCTAGAGAGGAAACAAGCAGTGGCAACAAGATGGGGTGGAAGGGAGGGAGGAAGGATAGAGGGGGGAAGGATGGAGGAAAAGAGGGAGGGGGAAAGAAAAAAGGAAGGGGAAGAAGAAGACAGAAGAGAGGGGGAAAGGAGAGAGAGAAGAGAAGGAGAGGAAGGAAGGGAGGGAGGGGGGAAGGAAGAAAGGAAGGAGGAGAGGAAGGGAGGGAGAGAGGGAGGGAGGGAGGGGAGGAACTGCCATCCTTGCCCTTTGACCTTAGGTAACTCATGCCCAGGTAAGCAGGCATGCTGATATATGGCAGACACTGAGGAATTGAAGAGGATGATTTTGCCGGTGGCTGCCGTGAGGGTGGGGGTCTGGCCCATGAGCCCGAGCATCTTCCCGTGTCCATGTGAGAAAGGCCGACAGAGGAGCTGCTGGCCCCTGGGAATGGGCCATCAGACATGGACAGGGTGGATAAGGTTCACGATAATAAGGTGTGTTCCAGGGAGGCTGAGCTGGGGCTGCCTCGATCCGAGGTGGGCTGTGGGACTCTGGCGTTTCCTGCCCTGGGAAATGCAACATGGCTATCAGGCCCTGGTGGACCATGAAAGGCCCCGGCTCCCACAGGTGCCCAGCCCTCATGGGACTTGTGAGTCTGCACACAGACCTGTTTCTTTCAGAGCAAGAACTACGTTTTCAAAGAGCGAGGATGGGAGCCCTGCGGTGAAAGGAGCCAGTGCCCGTGTCCAGCATCTTTGAGCGTGTTTGTGCTGTCCTTCAGAGCAGCATGGAATGACCATAGTGCCTTGCAATGCCTCATCTGTGTGGACAAATACGCCCTCAGCCTGGAGACTCGGTTGCAGAGAAATGTCTGTGTCCTTCTCCTCAGTGAGGGCATGCACGTGGGGCAGGAGGGGAGACAGGTTTTATTTGCATTAAGAGAGGGAGCTGCTTTCCAGATCCCTCTCCTCGCAGTGCAAGCAAGTGCAGAGGCCTGTGGATACCCAATGCGCAAGGCTAGTGGCCCAGGCCCCAGCCTTATCCCCTGCCCCAGCCCAGCCCTGGCCCCAGCCCTGGCCGCAGCCGCAGCCCCAGCCCCAGAGCTGGGCCCCAGCCAGGGCCCTGGCCGGCTCTTGCCTTGCATGCTGCCATCACAGGCTTGAGACTTTCAACTCCAAAATTGAATCAATGATCAGATGTGGGTGCAATTCTTGACTCCACACATTTATTCATTGCATGGATTTTTGTGTGTGTGGGAGGGCTGAAATTCTTGGGTTCCTCAGTGGCCTTGGGGAGAGTGAATTAACAGGATCCCAGGAATGGGTGAGCAACCCACAAATTTACCTAAGTGTTCTCAACAACTCTGAAAGGGTAGACTGGTGATGGGGCCTGACTGGACCCTTGATGGTGGTGGTGGTAATGATGGTGGTGATGGTGGTAATGTTGATGGTAAAGATGGTGATGATGATGGTGATGATGATGGTGGTGATGATGATGGTGGTGATGATGGTGGTGATGGTGGTGGTGTCTCAGCTGCACCCCAGGCAGCAGTATGGACACAGACATCCTAAAGTGTCAGACCCAGCCCTCGCTTGCTGGCTGTTCTCCCCATTCACTACAGGGAGACCGGAGCCAATCGTACCATCTGGAGGATGGATGGCTCCTGGGTGGGGACCTGAGATGTGGATTTCACTCCTTTGCCCAATCCTGTCAGCCATGGAAACTTGTTGGATGTCTGAGGTCAGTTCCTCCCCTCACTGGGCAGCACGAAGGCCAACTGATGTCCACTGGCAATGCGGACAGAACCGTCCTTCCAAGCCGGCAAAGGCCTGACTCACAGACCTGGCGTCTGTGCCCTGGCATGTGGCTGCTGGGTTTCACAGCAGTCTCGGAGCAGCTGTTCAACGTCGCCTTTCCCTTGGTGAGCTGGTGCAACGTGTTGGCAGTCATCTTGAGATGCTGAGTTTGCAAATCTGTCTTTCTGAGCCTCAAAATGCAGGGTGGGACCTTGCAGCTCCATTTTAGGGATGGCTGTGAACGCGCAGGCTGAGAGATCAGAGAATCTCCACCGCTCCTGCAAGGCACAGGTCGAAGGTATTTGGGTCTGGGTGGATGTGAGGCTGTCCCAGAGACACAACTGACTTCCACTGTTAGGATGGCTGCAGCTTCTGGTAACTGTTTCTCTGCGGTTACCTGCCTCTGAAGCATTGTATCCAAATTGCCTACAGGAAACTTTTATCTTTTTGCTAGGGACAATGAAGATCTAGCTTTGTGCTGAACACTTCATTTTGTATTTGATGTAGAGACAGTATTGTTGTTGATTTGTGTCATTTCTAGTATATTTTATAGAAAATTATCATGCATATATAAATATGCACACATATCTATGTATACACACCTGTGTGTGTATAAATAAGAAAGTATGGGTACCACAGAGGGGCACACTGTTACCTCCCAGGAAATCAGGTGTTGTTTACCCCTCCCTTGAGGGGTCACGGTGAAGCACAAAGGACAGAAGGGAAGAAAAAAGGGAGCAAGAGGTTTAGACAAGAAATTAGTGAAATGTGTGAAGCCAAGGTGCAGACTGATGTGTTCAGATCTCGGTAATTAATTCCCACCAGCCCGGAGCGTGTTCCTGCCACACGAGGATGAAGACACGGTCCCACCTTCTGGTGCGCAATCTGTCAATATTTGACTGAGTCAGGTGCCTCTAGCTCTCCACCCAGCAACGTAGTTTCTGCCTCCTGGGGAAGTTCTCAGTCAGATCGAGGGGAGTGTCATCTGAGATTCTGGGGGCTGGAGGCAACGAACTGCTTGAACAGATGATCAAGTGCACGACGAGCAGACATGGAAATAAGGATAACTCCAAGCTGAAGATGATGAGAGGAGGAGGAATGGAGGGAGGGAGATGCAGAGAGAGAGAAGGAGAGAGACAGAGAGCAAGAGAGAAAGTAAGGAGGAAGAGAACAGAGGAAGAAAGTAGCAGGAAGAAAGGCGAAGAGGGCACAGAAGAGGAAGGGGAGAGAGAAATCAAGAAATAAACCAGGAAAACACAACATGGAGTCCAACAGGCTCACACACGGATGGGGACAAGTGGCTTCTCATATCGTCCCTGCCAAGGCCGCCCAGTGGCAATAGAAGATAATGATGCTGGGCCTAGTGTATACACACACACCTCAGCTCAGTTCCAGACTGCACACTATATTGGAAGAATGTCTTCAGCATGGACTGTGTAACTCAATGGGAAGGCTAAACACATCTCAAAGGAAACAGAATAGAAATATATCAGGAAGATGGCTAGCCAAGGAATTCTATCAAAAGCACTAACCAAAAACAACTTGTGGATAAATTGATCTTTGCCAAAATTATAATGTTCTATTCTTCAGAGTCACTGTCAGAAAGGAATGAACTATGGCCTATGTCTGTCATCTCAGTTAATCAGAAGTCAGAGGTAGGAAGACCAAGGCTCCAGGCCAGCTTATTCACAAAGCTACTGAGTCCTGATCTCAACATGCTGTGGCTGGTGCCCCAGGTCTGTGACCCTAGCAGCCTAGGGAGAAAGGAAAGTCATGGTTGAAGGCAAACGTGCAAAGCCCTGTCCTGAAAAATGAACTGAGGCAAAAAAGGGCCGAGTGTTTGGCTCAAGTGGCAGAGCACCTGCCCAGCAAGTGGAAGCTCCTGAGTTCTATCTCCACTTGCATCAAAAATAAGAGCATCAGTGAGTCTGAATTTAAACTGCTCTGTTGAGAGAATGGAGCAAGGCAGAGAGTCTGGGGAAAAGTGTCAAGTTCAAAGTAAAGTGTGCACACATGTGCACACATGCACAGGCACACACGCACACACTGGCATGCACACATACTGGCGGCTCATGGATATGTTTGTTATTTTTGTGATGGCTTCACAGGTGTATTCTTACGCCAACATTCACAACTGTGTGCTCTGAACACCGACAACCTATGTCAATTGTGCTGTAACAGAGATGTTAAAAACAGGTTTTGAAAATTATTTAAAAAATGGGAACTTACCAGAGAGTTCAGAGAAAGATCAAGAGATATGGGAAATTCAAGGGAGGAGAGAAGGGTCCCCTCCTACTCGCTCCCTCCCTTCTTTCCTTCCTTGATTCCCTCCTTCCTTCATTCTTTCCACCTCCCTTTCCTTTCTCCTTCATGTTTGTCTCCTTTTCCTCCCTCCTTCTCTCCTCCTTCTTTCTTTCTTTCTTTCTTTCTTTCTTTCTTTCTTTCTTTCTTTCTTTCTTTCTTCCTTCCTTCCTTTCTTTCTTTGTTTCTTTCTTCCTTTCTTCCTTCCTTCCTT